>NC_052152.1:55400817-55700817 GCF_902713615.1 Scyliorhinus canicula | reverse complement strand
TTACCATGAATGGTTAAATTATTGTTTTGATTGAGAACTGTGAAAAGCTTTTGTGACACTTGGGGAAAACTATACCGTGGTTAGCCCATTATTCAGGTCTTTGTCGACCACAATAGATTCTCAGGTAAGTTTGAAGAACAAAACAAAATAATTTCAACCAGCAGGATGTGGGAACAACCTATAGCAAGGAATTCATGCATCAGATAGGGAAAAGAAAATTAGCAAGAAGTAAAAACAAATGCTTTGAGATTATACTGGGGTAAAAATGCTTTTAATTCAATCTTGTTCCTTTGCAGAGGAAGTTGATCAGTCTTCAGTTCTACAAATTAAAGCAGATGTTCACAAAACTCTGGATAATTTTGCTGCCAGCTTGGCCAAAGCTATTGAGACAGATGCCAAAATGAGCCTTTTTGGAGAGAGCGGTTTACCTGGAGATTTGTTTACTATTATTAAAACTGTACCTGGAGGTACCAGCAAAGGAAACAAAATTTCTGCAGGTCAGAGATTGAGGCTGGAGAGTATTGATGAAGGAATTTTTAATGATGGCACAGAGGAAGATAGTGCTTGAGGATTGAAACATACTTGCAACATAGTAAGGACACACGACATTCACCGTGTTGGGATGTCTGAGGCTTAAAGTGTCTGTTACTATGCTTTAATTTGTAAAATTGTTCAAATATTGATGTATAAAATGATGGGAGAGTAATTTAGTCAGTAGAAAGATTTAATGGCAAGTGGGAGAAGCCAAAGAAACGAGTTTACAGCTTTGACATCCATGCACATCCAAAAGTAGTTATTTCCATAATTTGGTTTAACATACAGAATTAAATACATAAAAAGAAAAGCTTGCAAGAGGAAGAAACCTGCGATTACTAACTCTAGAAAGCAAAAATCGTTAAATGTTGTTCCTTCCTTCAGTGGCAGCTGTTTTTTAAGAACAAGTCTGTGCCTGCACTCGTGGTGGTGAGAAAGGGCACATTGCTCTGCTGCCATAATCAGCAGGTCTTCCACAAAGGTTATAAGTGGCTAATGGAAAACTGGGTGATTCTTACATCTGGAGTATAAATTGAAATGTGTTCAAAGCAAACATTATGGGGGAGGGGGGTGTAGCAGTGATGAGGAAAGGACAATGAACTGCAGAGAAAAAGTCAATTTGTTACTTTTCAAAATGAACAGCAGTATTTCATAACTTTCAGCTACACGGTGACAGACTACAAAAGAAAGCTCTGCTTCAACCCGTTGCTAGTCAGGGTTCTACACCCTCTCTGTATTTGAAACCTTATTGATTTTTTTATGACAAATATTTTTGGATGCATATGGAATGTGTGAGAACTAATAGGAATGGAACACAAGCCAAACTAATACTATATATAGCTCAGCATTATAATTATACCATTCAAAGTAGTAAATATACTATTTTGCAGTTGCTCACAATCAAGTGTTTACTTGTTTCTAAGCCATGTGCTTTTTTCGTGTTTAGACAACTACGTTATGTACTTAAAACAAAAATATTAAATTTTAGTCAGTTAACAGATTTTTTGTCATTACTATGTTTTATACTGAAATAAACTGGAAAAAGTTACAATGATGTCTAACTTTTTATTTACACACACCAGTTTGACATATTTAATATCCTACTAGCAATCTCCTGCAGTGACAATCTAATATGGGGCAAGATTTTTTGGATGGCAGAGTTCGCTGCCCGTCACTTGAAGAGTTGGCGGGGAATTGCATCCCTGCAGATCACAGCAGCCCCATAGCCATTTAATGCTCCAAAGAGCATCAATTGGCTAGAAACAACTTCCACCCCTCACTCAGGCAGCAGTCCCACCTCTGAGAATGGGTGGCTAATCTGATTGGTTGGCAGCTCTGCAGAAGGGCCCCTGGAAGTGCTGAGGAGGGGTTGGTGGTCTTGATGGAAAGGTGTTGGTGGAAATCAACTGCAAGGGACAGGCAGCATAGAGGCATGTGGAAAGAGGGAGGGAGGTAAAAATGATCCTTATCTTTCTCTCCTCCCCCCCCGCCCCCCAACACACACAGCACAGGCTGATCTGCTGGATGTCCTCCCTGCTCCTCAACTTCTCCCACCAGCCCCAAGGGCCTCAAGTAGGGCAGGCAGGCAGCCCCTCCCCCCACATAAATTGCAGACAGAAAGGCCACCTAGGGAATTTTACTACTCACTGCTAACCACAAAACCTTGCACGTAGTGCCCATATGTTTCAGTTGAGAAGCTAGAAGTGGAAATAAATAATTTAGACCGAGGGTGGTGTCAAATTTGCTGATGATCGCAAAGCAAAACATATCTAAAACTTGGCAGCACGGTAGCACATGTGTATAGCACTGTGGCTTCACAGCGCCAGGGTCCCAGGTTAGATTCCCCGCTGGGTCACTGTCTGTGCAGAGTCTGTACGTTCTCCCCGTGTCTGTTTCCTCTGGGTGCTCCGGTTTCCTGCCACGGTCCAAAGACGTGCAGGTTAGGTGGATTGGCCATGATAATTGCCCTTAGTTACCAAAAAAGGTTAGATTGGGTTATGGGGATAGGGTGGAAGTGAGGGCTTAAGTGGGTCAGTGCAGACTCGATGGGACTAATGACCTCCTTCTGCACTGTATGTTCTATGTTTGGCAGCTGGCATTTAATGTCAGTAAGTATGAGATGATATTTGTAAAGTAATATGAAATTTGGCTTCATACTGTCAAGGGAATTCAGATTACAGGCACACAAGACATTAAATGCAGCTAATATAATTCCAGATTTTGCCAGAAGTTATACAGTATAAAAACCTAGAGGTATTATAGTTTGTGCAAAACCTTAACCTACAGCGTGCAACATTGGATTCCACATTATAGGAAGGGCACATTGAGGTTTTCTAAAGGTTAGAACACCGATTCAATCGGATACTATCTGGTTTGAGATAATACAAAGAAAAACTTGATTATGTTTTTTTTCATTAGAAAAACACATGATAGAAGTTTTAAAATCAGGAAAGGGTGGGAGAAGGAAGCTAGAAGTAGACTGCTTCCAATAATTTAGAATAAAGGGATGTAAATATATGTTATTGCGGCATAGTGGAATTCCTCACTCATGCTTTCATTAGATTGGTGAAAGAAGCAAAATGAGTTAAAGGCAATATTTGTGTTTGTGGAGGGGCCCATGTGGACTGCTTGAGCCAAATGGCACACTAATGTTATATATGTACCACCTACGTAACTATTTGAAAAGCATTGCCAAGAGCTCATCTCCCATTTGGCATAGGGATCACCCCCTATCCCACACCCACCCCCCAGCTCGCACATGACTGAATGCATCACTCAACTCCAGAGTATAGGAAGGACTGTGAGGCTTTCCGAAGGGGTGTACCACAGATTCACTAAAATACTGTCCAGTAGGAAGAAATACAAAGAAAACAATGTATGTTTTTGTTAGAACAGTGCTGACTATTGAATGATATAATGGAAGTTTTTAAGAAACTAGCAATGAAGGAAATAATCACTTGGCTGTGCTATACTCTCCAGGTGAGACCTTCAATTATTAAAGTTGGAAGAAGGATGTCAATCATGACATGAAGCGAAGCACTTCTTCAGTCAGTTTCTCCTCGCGCCAAATCTGGTCAATAACTAGCAAAGTTTGTGTGATACTATTTAGAACTTTTAGCCAATTGACTTGAAGTCCAACAAATAACAATGGTTGATCATCCTGGATCGGGAGGGGGAAAAAAAACAGCTATAAGCTTTCCAACCCTACAATATTGCAATGGTTTTATGAATCTGTGCTTAGTAATAAAACAGATTTTTTGTTTTAAATAACCAGAAGTTTTAATGAATTTTTCCCCTCAGTGTACATGCATAACAGCAGGTTTAGAAAGATTTCATCTTTACCCTCCTTTTCTAGTGTTTATTAAATCTCTACGCTCATAACACTGATCCAAGCACGTACATTTGCACACTAGAGAATATATTGCACTTGAAACCTCCAAGCATCTCATCCACAAAACATAATAATTAAAAGTAACTTACTTATTCTTTCCCACCTTCCTCATCTTAATTCATGCACACATTCTGCACCAAGAAATTTTCATATTAAAGTATTTTTCCAGAAAAAAGGAACTAAAATAACACTAAGGCTTTGTAGGGAAAATATACTGAATTTTTTTGTTATACAAATTTCTTGATGCTTTTTTGTTCTTGAAGCCAGACAAACAATTATTCATCATCTTCATTCTCTTGACCAGAGCCTTCGGATCGGTCACCTTCCAATCGATCTGTGCAACAGATGGTACCAAATATTAACAATGTAATTTTTTTGAACTATCTCCAGATCAGAATTGATTTAAATATGCATATCTACTCAATCAATGCACTGAAAAAACAATGTTCACTCTATGGTCCTCAGGAACTGTGGTGATATTTACATTTTTAACTGACCATTAGCAAAAAGTACTAGAACACTTATTCCTCTGTGTAAAAATATTCGAAGCCACAACTACTTCAAGTAAAAGATAATTTAGCTCTGTTCTGGGAGTTTGAGAATGCGAACTGCAACAAGACAAAGCTGAAAAATAATTGAAGAATGAGACCAAATGGCTGATTTTCCCCAAGACTGAGTTGACGCCCCATTCTTACTTACTTATCTGCACATAGGAAAAATGGAATAGAAACAGTCCATGCTTCACTTGACTGAAAATGGTTTAAAGCCTTTTGTGCTGTTGCAAGTTTTCAGATAAAATATTAAACCATACAATTTAGGCTACGAAATACAGATCTGAAGTTTTGGAAGAAACATTTAGTGGCAAAGTTAATAACATATTTTATATTATGGAGCACCTACCTCAACTCCTCAGATATAAAATGAAAAGATAAAGATACTTCACTAACTCCCAAACCTGGACCAGAGTCCATAATACAAATTTAGTTAATCTAACAATTGAATCTCCACAAGTCCTTTTCTATGGTGTCTGTAATACAATGACACAGGCAGACAGGAAGAGCTGGTAGAAATCAGCTCTTTGTTTGGCTAAGGAGCTCCAATTAACTTTTATTTCCAGAGAAATCATGTGTCCTGTGTCAGAAGGAATAAGTTAATGCCAAGGCAGCCCATGGGGAATGATGATCAATCATTGATGGATGTGATGGCACCTCGCTGTTTCTGGGCCCTGTGCCTTCCAACTGCCCAGTTATTACAGGGGTGGATTCAAATGTGAAACATCTTGTCATAGGCCTGGAGTCATTAAACAACCAATCTGAACAGGAAGGAATTGTTTATGGCCATCCACTATAGCAAATGACAACCTGACCTTATCTTCATTTTCAGTCAAAATATGGATTTTCTTCCAAATCAGCAGTATACAAAATTCAAGTGGCTAACAAAGTGCCTCCAGATAGACAGTAAGAATACGGAGTATTTTCTTTACTTCAATTAGCAATATGACAAATTTCTCTATTCATCAGCTTCCCTGTAAATTAATAATTGTATGTAGTGATGCAAAGGGTGTGATCAAATCATTAATTTATCTCATGTTCATGAAAGATAAAATTCAAATTATGTTCCACAGATTAATTAACTTTACATGTAAATGTAACTAAGAAAGCCTAGGACAAAAATATGGTCATAGCAATGATTATATTTTCTTTGAAGAACTTTGTGACCGTGGGCAGAATCTTCGGTTCTCTCTGGTAGCGAGAAGGGCATTTAATTAGATGGAATGGTCGCACACCTGAACTCTGTCCCATGGTCGACCTTCCTATCCTGCTGTGTGTGTGTGTGTGTGTGTGTGGGGGGGGGGGGGGGGGGAAAGAGAGGATGGACTGCTGATGAAGGTTCCTTTGTTGAGAAATTGTTTTGAAGGGGTGGCGGCTGTCTTGGATGGAACTGGAGTCAGGGTGAGGTGAGGCCCTGCGGACCGTCTTGCGAATGGGATATGGCCGATTGGGAGGTCCCAACCAGGCTATCACATGGAACGTAAAGGGGTTAAATAGGCCAGTCAAAAGATCTTGGGTGTTCACCCATCTAAAAAGTCTGAAGGTGGTTGTTGTTTTCTTGCAGGAGACACAGCGCCAGTGGTTAGCACTGCTGCTTCACTGCACCAGGGTCCATGGTTCAATTCCCGGCTTGGGTCACTGTCTGTGTGTCTGCACATTCACCCCGTGTCTGTATGGGTTTCCTACAGTTGCTCTCCCGTTTCCTCCCACAAGTCCCGAAAAACGTTCTGGTGAATTGGACATTCTGAATTCTCCGTGTGCCCAAACAGGTGCCGGAATGTGGCGACTAGGGGATTTTCACAGTAACTTCATTGCAGCGTTAATGTAAGCCCACTTATGATAATAAAGATTAATAGTATATGAGAGTTCGGGACCAGGTGAGACGGAGGAAGGGGTGGGTGGGACAGGTGTTCCATTTGAGCTTTGACGTGACGACGAGGGGGATTGTGGTGCTGATTAATAGGAGGTTCACTTTTTCAGTGGGTAATATTGTGGTGGATTGATAGTGAGTGGGGTGTTGGCAGGTGCCCTGGTGATCTTGGTGAATGTATACTGGGAGGATACAGATTTTATCCGGAGGATGTTGGCGACCATCCCTGACCTGGACTCACACAGTTGGTCAATGGGGCGAGGCTTTACTTGCGTGCTTGATTGCAGACTAGATAGGTCGTGCCCAAAATCCCTTAAAACATCGGAGCTTAAATCCCTCAAGATATCGGGTCTGGCGAAGGAACTACTAGTATTTATGGAACAGTTGGGGGGAGCGGATCTTTGGGGATTCAGATATCCAAGAGAGAAGGAGTATTCTTTCTTTTCATATGTACGCCGGTTCTACTCCTGTATTGACTTCTTTGTGGTGGCTAAGTTATTACTCTCTGAGTGGTGGGGGTGGAGTATTCGGCAGTTGCCATATCTGACCATGCTCCGCAGTATGTGGATTGTGTTTGGAGGAAGGTTGCGCTCAGCAACCCCAGTGGAGGCTGGATCCAGTTTTGCTCGCAGATAAGAGGGTGTGTGAGGATATCTTCTGCTCCTGGGACCTATGTGGAGTTTAATAAGAACAAGTAGATCTCGCCTTCCACATTCGGAGACACATGAAAGGTGATTTTTAGGGGGAGTTAATTTTGATTAAATCTCACAGGGACAAGTCGGGGACAGTGGAGAGGCAGAGATTTGTGAAATCTATTCTTGCGGTGGACCGTCAATGCACTACAACCCCAAGGGCAGAGCTGTTGGCGGATAGGAAGAAGCTCCACATGGAGTTAGAGTTGGTGTTGACAGGGAAAGGGGTTGGCCAGCTTCATCATGCGAGGGGAACATTTTATGAGTATGGGGAAATGGCCAGCTATTTATTGGCTCACCAGCTTATGCGGCAAGCGACCTCTCGGGAGTTCGCTCAGGTTCAGGGGAGGAAGACCCAGAAAAGGTTAAATGGGTATTTGAGATCTTTTACCGGGGATTCTACAGGTCTGAGCCTCCAGAGGAAGACCCACCAATGGTACAGTTTTTGGATAGATTGGTCTTTTGAGTGTTGGAGAGGGAAAAAGGACAGGAGCTGGAGGCGCTGCTCGGGCTGGAGGAAATTATGAAATGTATCTCATCTATGCAGTCTGGGAAGGCACCGACCGGTTCCGGACAGATTCCCGGTGGAACAAATGTTACAAAACATTTGCGATGGGACTGGGGCCACATCTGTCGGATATGTTTAACGATTGTTGTCCTGGGTTGTGCTACCGATCACATTGGCACAGGCTTTAATTTCCTCAATTCTGAAGAAGGACAAAGATCCTGTGGCGTGTGGGTCATATTGACCCATCTATATTGAATGGCAATGCAAAGCTGTTGGCGAAGGTGTTTGCAATTTGTTTGGAGGGGTACCTGGCGGCGGTAATTTCCGAGGATCAGACAGGATTTGTTATTGGCAGGCAACTGTCGGCCAACATTAAGAGACTTCTGAATGTGGTGCTGTCGTACTAAACCGGGGCTGAACTGGCGGTAATCTTCATGGACACGGAGAAAGCATTACCTGGTTGAGTAGGGGTACTGAGGTGGTTTGGCTTTGGGCCTATGTTCATTTCATGGAAGTTGCACATGCCTCCCCCCCCCACCCACTGTGAGTGTTCGAACAAATGCATCAAGTTCGGGGTACTTTCGGTTATATAGGGGCACAAGGCAAGGATGTCCACTTTCCCCGCTATTTTTTGCTTACTGATCGAGCCTTTGGCTATTGCACTTAGGTTACCTACCAGGTGAAAAAGAGTATAGAAAGGGGTGGTAGGGAGCATTAGGTGTAATATTTCAAGGATGACTTATTGTTGTACATCACGACCCTCTCTCTAATGTGGGAATGATAATGGAGCAGCTAAGAAAGTTTGGTTCCTTTTCACCATATAGATTGAACGTGGGAAAGAGTGAGGTTTTTCCAGTGAACCCTCTGGGGAGATTGCCATCTCGATTGGCCAGGACTAGTTTTAGGTACTTGGGAATATGGGTGGCTCACGATTGGGCTTTGTTGCATAATTTGAACCTGGCTAATCTGGTGGAGGGGGTGAAGACGGATTTGAAAAGCTGGGATGGCTTCCTGTTATCATTGGCGTGAAGGGCACCTTTGTGTGGGCAGGTAAGTATCTCTGGACACAGAGGGCGTTTCTACAGAGAGACAGACAATCGGGGGTTGGCATTACCTAATTTGATGCATTATTACTGGGCAGCAAACATCGATAGTGCGGGGGTGGGTAGCGGACGTGGTGTCGGTTTGGCGGCGTATGATGGAGGCTTCATGTATAGGATTTAGTTTGAGGGCACTGGTGACTGCTCCTCTTCCGTGCTCGCCAGCCAAGTACTCTGCGAGCCCAGTGGCAACAGCTTTTCAGAATATGGAATGTGTTTAAATATTTACAGGTACGGAATTTTGTTCGGAAAGAATTCTAAGTTTCTTTGGTTGCTACCCCCCCTCTCTGATGGATGAGGTAGTATCTCAGGATGAGATAGGGAGGATATCAGATATTGATGGGCAGTTGATGGCGAGAGAGTGCGCTTTGCTGGAGGAAGTAAAGAGAAAATGGGAGAAAGAGTTGGCCTATGCTTTTGGTGGCTGGGGGGGGGGGGGGGGGGGAGAGATGTGGAGTGACATTTTACATAAGATTAATTCTACCTTCTCGTGTGCAAGACTGAGTTTGATTCAGTTTAAAGTGGTGCATAGGGCGCACGTAACTCGGGCACGGATGAGTGGATTCTTTCCGGGGTGGAGGACAGATGCAAGCATTGTTCAAAGGGGATGGGCGAACCACTCGCATATGCTTTGGTCCTGTCCGAAGTTGGTCAAGTTTTGGGCTTCCTTGTTTAAGACTATGTTGGAGATTTTGGGAGTTATAGTGGAGCCGTCCCCACGGGTGGTGATCTTTGGGGTATTAGACGAGCCGGGCTGCAGGCTGATGTCCTGGCCTTAGCCTCCGATAGCCCGGAAACAGTTTCTGCTTGGGTGGAGGGGACATTTGTGTTTCCAGCTAAACTTGCAATCCATGGAATATCTGTAACGTTATGGTTTCATTGGAAGTATAATTCAATGAAGGATTCTGCTGGAGTTGTGTTATAAAGTTTGGGGCACATGATAAGATGACCCCAGACTGCATTATTACTGTGATATGTGACTGTAATGTCTTCTGAGACATAGAATCGAGATATAATATAGGCAGAGGCTG
The DNA here is from genome assembly GCF_902713615.1 of Scyliorhinus canicula. Lineage (NCBI taxonomy): Eukaryota > Metazoa > Chordata > Chondrichthyes > Carcharhiniformes > Scyliorhinidae > Scyliorhinus > Scyliorhinus canicula. The sequence goes on along the minus strand of NC_052152.1, from coordinate 55,691,140 downwards.
CTGACACCAAAATCAACCTACTACAGAATTGATGCAATTTGTACGTAGACCAGATTTGGAGTTTGGGTTGCATTTTTGAACTGGGTTCTGGAGCTGTTCTAATTTCAAAAGTGTAGTACAAACAGGCTGTGAATATGGAACTTTTTCTTACCTGTTCTAATGTGATTGAGTGAAGCCAACATTCTTAGCATGAATGATGCTGGAACTGTGATGGTGTTCCTCGTCTCCTCCAACATCAATTCATTGCGACTTATCACCTGCAACACAGTAGAAATCAACTATTATTGTCTTTTTATGGTGCTGTTCTCTAAACCAGTGTTATTCAAACCTATTTTCCCATTTTTACCAACCATTTGACCTTCGTGACCCACGCCGGCCGACCTTCGCGACCCACACCGGCTGACCTGCCCGACCCTCCATTTTCTCTTACCTTGTAATGTTTAGGTGAAATGTAGTGAACCTCCAATTTCTAGAGGATGAAAACATTTTCAGTTTCTGCATTTTTTTTTCTGTAAAATTTTAATCGAACAAAATCTCCCCCAAATTTGTTAAAGGCTGTGACCGTATTAAAAAAAAATGCGGCCACATTGCGCATGCATGCCCGCTCATCGGTACACATGCGCAAAACTCTGCGGGCATGCATGCGCAGTGCAGTCGCATTGCTTTTACATGTTCATGGCCATTTTGAAAGCTGCTTGCAGCCGGCATTATTAAAAGGCAGCTGTTACTACAAACGTACGAAGGCTCCTCAATGTTATTACGATGCCGGCTGTGGAAGGGGAGGCGGAGATAGTGGTGGCATTAGATGCGGAGAAGGCCTTTGATAGGGTTGAGTGGGAGTATCTGTGGGAGGTGTTGGAGAGGTTTGGGTTTGGGGAGGGGTTTATCCGTTGGGCGAGGTTGCTCTATGAGGCCCCGATGGCGAGTGTAGCTACGGGGGACGAGACAGGGGTGTCCCCTGTTCCCCTTGCTCTTCGCGTTGGCAATCGCGTTGGCAATTGAGCCCCTGGCCATGGCGTTGAGGGAGTCAGGGAACTGGAGGGGCCTGGTGCGGGGTGGGGAGGAGCATCGAGTGTCACTTTATGCGGATGCCCTGTTGCTGTATGTGGCGGACCCGGTGGGGGGGATGCCGGAGGTGATGAGGGTTCTTAGTGAATGCGGGAGCTTCTCTGGGTATAAGCTGAACCTGGGCAAGAGCGAGTTGTTCGTGGTGCACCCGGGGGATCAGGAGGAGGGGATTGGTAGGCTCCCACTGAAGCAGGCAGGGAAAAGCTTCAGGTACCTAGGAGTCCAGGTGGCTGGGAGCTGGGGGGGCCTTGCACAAGCTCAACCTCACAAGGTTGGTGGAGCAGATGGAGGAGGAGTTCAAAAGGTGGGATATGTTACCGCTGTCACTGGCGGGGAGGGTGCAGTCCGTTAAGATGACGGTGCTCCCGAGGTTTTTGTTCCTGTTCCAGTGTCTCCCCATCCTTATCCCGAAGGCCTTTTTTAGGAGGGTCAACAGGAGTATTACGGGATTTGTGTGGGCGCATGGGACTCAGAGGGTGAGAAGAGTGTTCCTGCAACAGGGCAGGGATAGGGCATTGCCCAACCTCTGTGGGTACTATTGGGCTGCCAACGCAGCGATGGTGCGTAAGTGGGTAATGGACGAGGAAGGGGCAGCATGGAGGAGGATGGAGGTGGCGTCCTGTGTGGGCACGAGCCTGGAGGCGCTGATAACGGCGCCGTTGCCGCTCCCTCCAACGAGGTATACCACGAGCCCGGTGGTGGCGGCTACCCTCAAAATTTGGGGGCAATGGAGACGGCATAGGGGAGAAGTGGGGGGCTCGATGGAGGCCCCGATACGGGGGAACCATCGGTTTGTCCCAGGGAGCATTGATGGCGGATTTCTGGGCTGGCACAGGGTAGGGGTTAGGAGGTTGAGGGACCTGTTTGTGGAGGGGAGGTTCGCGAGCTTGGGGGAGTTAGAGGGGAAGTTTGTGCTCCCCCCGGGGAACATGTTTAGGTACATGCAGGAGAGGGCGTTTGCCAGGCGGCAGGTGGAGGGGTTCCCCTTGCTGCCCCCACGTGGGGTGCGGGACAGGGTGCTCTCGGGGGTGTGGGTTGGAGGAGGGAGGATTTCGGACACATACCGGGTAATGTAGGAGGTAGACGAGGCCTCAGTGGAGGAACTGAAGGGGAAATGGGAAGAGGAGCTGGGTGAGGGGATTGAGGAGGGGACGTGGGCGGATGCCCTGGAGAGAGTGAATTCCTCCTCTTCCTGTGCGAGGCTTAGCCTCATACAGTTCAAGGTGCTGCAAAGGGCCCACATGACTGGGACGAGGACGAGTAGGTTTTTTCGGGGGCGAAGACAGGTATGCTAGGTGCTCAGGGAACCCAGTGAACCACGCCCATATGCCATATGTTTTGGGCGTGCCCAGCGCTGGGGGAGTTTTCGAAGGGGGTAGCAAGGACGGTGTCGAGGGTGGTGGGATCCAGGGTCAAGCCAGGTTGGGGACTCGCAATTTTTGGGGTTGCAGTGGAGCCGGGAGTGCAGGAGGCGAAGGAGGCCGGTGTTCTGGCCTTTGCGTCCCTAGTAGCCCGGCGGAGGGGGGGGGGGGGGGGGGGGGGGGGGGGTTTGGTTCAGTGGGAGGGAGAACTGTGTACATGGGTTTGTGGGATGTGGGTGGGTGTTATCTCTTTCCCTTTTGTTGTTTGGGTGTTTTTTTTTGTTTTTCTTTTGTTTGCAGTTGCTTTTGAAGTTGGGTGAGTGTTGTTCTTGGGTTTTTACTGCGGTTGTTCTGTTAATACTGTTGTGATGTTTATATTTTGTAAAAATCTTAATAAAAATTGTTTTTTTAAAAAAAGGCAGCTGTTGCACGCGGATTTGCGCGATCGGGAGCACCGAGACAGATGGCTTCGCGACCCTCCCGACACCAGCCTGCGGGTCGCGTCTCCGACTTTGACAAGGCCTGCTCTAAACATTGGTCAGTGCACAACAAACTCCCAACAGAAAGCAGCTGGCAACCATAAATTCTTATACATCACAAGTGGAGCTTTTCTTAGAAGTTTACAATTTTAAAAATCACCAGTTTCATCTGAATCAAGTGAAAAAATTAATCTCTCAAATTAAATGGCAAGATTAAAGGCGGCAATAGTAGCAAAACTTCCAATTTTTTCTTTTTACAAGGTAAACCTGGAGTGATTTGCAAAACGTGCTGAAATTGCAATGAAGTCTCAATGATATCAAAGTTCAACGGGAAAAACGAATGTCTCTGGAGTGGGATTTCAAATCCATCACTCTTTAGTCTCGCTTTCCCATCCCATCCATTAAGCTGCTGTGGACAACTGACTGGACCTGTTAGCTATATACAAACTCTTTGGCATGCTACTTTCCAGCACTGTATGGCTGTGATTTCCAGTCAGAATTCTACTATCTGTGTCGATGGCTTCATCAGGTTCAATTTGGTGGGGCACAGTCGAGGAAACCTCTTGTCATAATACTGTTCACACACTGATAGATTTATCCATTTTGACCACACAGCTGGTAGCAGCAGCGGCTTGCTCCAGTTTGAATGCATAAAAGAGTGGAAAAAGAAAACTGATGTTGCAGATTGATGGTGGCATGTCACTGGACCAGTAGTCCAGAGACCCAGGATAGTGCTCTGGGGACAAGGATTCAAATCGCACCATGGCAGCTGGTGGAATTTGAATTCAAGTAATAAATCTGGAATATAAAGATATTCTCAGTAATGTTAGCCTAACTATCATCAATCGTCATAAAAATTGATCCGGGAAGGAATTCTGCCATTCTTACCTGGTCTGGCCTACACGTGACTCCAGACCCACAGCAATGTGGTTGACTCTTAAGTGGCCTCTGAAATGGCCTAGCAAATCACTCTGTGCAAGGGAAAATAGAGATGGGCAACATCCCATCCCATGATAGAAGAAAGGAAAAAAACGCAATGCGTGATGAAAAAATGTCAAAGGTTGATTTCAAGCCTGCAACAGAGGAGACTGATGCAAACCTAACTGGACCTACGTGCTGCTACAGCTTCCAATCTTTAATAAGGGGGAAACAATTGAATGGTATTCATTTGTCAAGACCTTACCATAGAAATGGCCCAGAATTTGGACCATGCAGCACCTATATTTTGTTTTGAGTACTCGGGCTAGCAAGGCCCCAATATGACAGAGGAATTATGTGCATATTTCCAACTGGATGTGCACTGACTGCCAGATTGGGTTAGGACAAACATAAAGACTTCATTACCCATGCTTAAAGTAGATCCCAGGCCCTTTATTTGCATATCAATGGGGCGAACTCCTGCTTGAGAGTTGTTCTTGAAGACTGACCTATCCTGAAGAACCCAGAACCAGCTATACTGAAAGAAACCAGTACTCAGCTAATGTAGAGCCCACAGGAGCAAGACTACTCTACCCGACTGCACATTTAAACAACCCCAACTGACCGTCATTCCTGACCCCCGCTATCCCTCAATCAATACGAATTGTAAAACTGCAGTCGGAAGCGTTTCTTCACTAAATTCAGCACAAACATGCAGAAACCTGGTAGAAACATAGCAAAGGAGATGAAGCGATAATAGTGGACCAAGAACTGAAGGCCTCCTTCCCTTTGCACCAGACCACCAAAGTAATCAGCCTTCTCCACTGATGAAGCAATCCGATTCCAAGACTTCTGAACTTGACCCCAGTGACACTGGCTTGATAATTACACAACTCTTTGACATCAGATTTTGAGGTCACATTGGCTCCATCGTATTGGGGCACAAGGCATAATTTCTGGGGAGCTTAGGGCCTCAGCATTCTGTTGCAGGGAATGCACCCCGAATGGAGCAATCACTCTGCTGCATTGCTCTATTATGCATTATTCTATCTCATTACTTGATGAAGAATCAGTGAAATTCATAACATCAATTTTTAAATGTCTTTGGTAGTAGGAATCCTTTGATCTACACTGAAATGATCAGGTGCTCATAAGCCAAATCTGCCATTAACAATAAATTAATATTCCTGTGAACCGATTCATCTAGATTTTTCTCTTTAGTAATGCATTTCATGTACAGTTGTCGCAATAATTAAACCCCAATTGCACGTCATTATTCTTCCTCTCTTTTGTGAAAATATAAGCAAGACAGAATGTGAAATATTAAATGAAATCAACATAGTGAGAGAGGAAGTTTTCTCTCTTTGAAAGTAGATAAATCCCAGTCCTGGATGAAACATAATCTAGGCTGTTAAAAGAAGCAACAAAAGAGGAAATGGTGGCAGCGGCGGCCATAATTTTCCAATCCTCTCTCGCTACGAATGTGATGCCAGAGGAATGCAGGGCAGTAAACATTGTAGTATTGCTTAAAGAGGAAGAAAGGGTAGATGGAGTAATTACAGGCTAGTCAGCCTAGCTTCGGTGGTGAGAATATCAATGGAAAATAATTATAAGGGACATAATAAATTTTCATTTGACGATAATGGTCTCATTTATTTATTAGTATATGTTTCTCAAGATAATAATGCATTATCAAATCAACTGAAGGACAAACATTAACAAAAAATATTGCATACCTCATCTGCAAGTTTTCTGTCAAAAGCTGGTATTCCTTCAAGTGGTGTCCAGATCTTGACATCATAATCTATACCAGAGGATGCCAATACTATGAAAAACAGAAGCAATAATTATGTGCCAATGCTAACTCAGGTCATTAACAATTTTATAAATATTGTTTATAACCAAAATATTGTTATGGGTGTAATATCCCGCACAGGACTTACAGGGTGTGAATGATTATCTTCCCTGTGGTACTCGCAGAGTATGAGCTCCCCCACTGAGGGGCAGGAGAAATTTATTAAGTATTATATAAAAGGTTGGCCAGTAAGGCACCGACCAAAAGTACACACAGTAGGGCTCTACTGGGATGTGTATACACCATAATTGTAAATAAATCAAAGTTCTTTATTTTACTCGGTGTGGACTCCCCGTGTCCTTATTAAAATGGGATAGAATGAAATCAGTTTTAGAAGTTCTTTCTTAGAATCACAAATTGTTACAACGTAGAAGGAGGCTGCTTGGCCCCATCATGTTTACACAAGAGTTTCTACAATCACCTCTCCATTTAACCACAACCATACAGGAACATTAAATGAGAAATCATTGCACACTTTTGTCATTCTGTTAATTGACTGAAGAACTTTGTCACATGGAAAGTGTTAATCCACCTATATATAGATCTTACACTCTAGATAGTTATTTTTCGGCATGGTGTTAATGACTGTACCACATTCAATTTTCTTAAATTGACGCAAAAAAGTACTAATTTTAAAATTATCTGGTAATAAAAGTGACAAAGATTTTCTTCATACATTAAAAAAATGCTTTTAACTTAAAAATATTGTGCATTGTTCTTTTTCCTTCGGCATATTTTTGTACTACCTATATTTTTTATATAAATATATTTTTCTTTAATCTCGTCAAGCTTTCTGGTATTCTTTCTGAAGTCCATATGCAGCAACACCTGGACAACAATCAAGCCTGGGCTGACAAGTGGCAAGTTACATTCACGCCACACACATACCAGGCAATGACCATTTCCAACAAAGGTCAATCCAACCATCCTCCCATGACATTCAATGGTATTACCATCACTGAATTCCCCCCACCCAATCAAAATCCTCAGGGGTTACCATGGACCAGAAACTGAACTAGACTAGCCATATAAATACTGTGGCACCAAGAGCAGGTCGTGGACTGGAATTCTGCAGGAGGTAACTCCCCTCCTGATGTCCCAAAACCAATTCACCGCCTACAAGGGACAAGTCAGGAGTGTGGTGGAATATTCTCTATTTCCCTGGATGAGCACACCTCTAACAAAGCTCGAAGCTCGACACCCATCCAGGTCAAAGCAGCTGGCTTGATTGGCATCCACTCAACCAGCTGCAACATTCACTCCCTCCACCGCCGATGCACAGTGGCAGGACTACATACCATCTACAAGATGCATTAAAGCAACTCATCAAGGCTCCTTCAACAGCATCTTCCAAACCTGTATCATCTGGAAGGACAATGGCATGGGAAAACCACCCCCTGCAAGTTCCCTTCCAACCCAGGCATTCCTGACATGGAATCATATCCGCGTTTCTTCGCTATCACTTTCGTCAAAATCCTGGAACTCCCTACCTAATGGCACTGTCGGTATCTATACTACATGGATTGAACAGTTTAAAATTGTGATTCACCACCACCATCTCAAGGGCAATTAGGGATGGAAATAAATGCTGGACTAACGCGCAATGCCCATATCTCATGAAAGAATAATAAAATAAATCTTAGTCAAGCAGGGCCATTCCTGTTGAACCAAAATGATCAGTTTTTTCAAATATACTTTTGGAGTCAAAGCCACCTTTGTGTGTCATTGGACACCAGAGAGATTCCCCATTATGGCATCCACCTCATTCATGTTATTCTGTTTAGATCAGGAAAGTACCTTTCGATCTATTACACAGAACTTTCCAAAGTCAAAAAAAAGCCTGGGGCGTTTAAGAAAAGGTTCTAATACTGTAATATTGTACTATCTCAACAAACCAATAGGAAAAATAAGCCCTTATTGACATCAGTTTACTTCTTTCTCTAGTCTCACCAACTACAGTACATGAGTTGTCTATGCTCAGAAACATGTAAAAGGCCCATAAATGACGAGAACAACCAATTCGTCAATATCAGGAAAATTCAGGGGTCAAATATTTGATCTAAAAACAAGGGCTCAGGTGATCAGTGGAATACAACACTCCTTGGTGTACTGTCTCTTCCATATTGAAATTAAATGTCACTTGACTGCAACAACTACTTTCATTTATGCAATACCTTTAATATTGAAACATATCCAAAGGTGCTTTAGACCATAAGACCATAAGACATAGGAGTGGAAGTAAGGCCATTCGGCCCATCGAGTCCACTCCGCCATTCAATCATGGCTGATGGGCATTTCAACTCCACCTACCAGCATTCTCCCCGTAGCCCTTAATTCCTCGCGACATCAAGAATTTATCTATCTCTGCCTTGAAGCCATTTAGCGTCCCGGCCTCCACTGCACTCCGCGGCAATGAATTCCACAGGCCCACCACTCTCTGGCTGAAGAAATGTCTCCGCATTTCTGTTCTGAATTTACCCCCTCTAATTCTAAGGCTGTGCCCACGGGTCCTCGTCTCCTCGCCTAACGGAAACAGTTTCTTTGTGTCCACCCTTTCTAAGCCATGTATTATCTTGTAAGTTTCTATTAGATCTCCCCTTAACCTTCTAAACTCCAATGAATACAATCCCAGGATCCTCAGCCGTTCATCATATGTTAGACCCGTCATTCCAGGGATCATCCGTGTGAATCTCCGCTGGACACGCTCCAGTGCCGGTATGTCCTTCCTGAGATGTGGGGCCCAAAACTGGACACAGTATTCCAAATGGGGCCTAACCAGAGCCTTATAAAGGCTCAGTAGCACATCGCTGCTTTTATATTCCAACCCTCTTGAGATAAATGACAACATTGCATTCGCTTTCTTAATCACAGATTCAACCTGCATGTTTACCTTTAGGGAATCCTCGACTAGCACTCCCAGATCCCTTTGTACTTTGGCATTATGAATTTTCTCACCGTTTAGAAAGTAGTCTATGCTTGGATTCTTTTTTCCAAAGTGCAAGACCTCACATTTTCTCACGTTGAATTGCATCAGCCATTTCCTGCACCACTCTCCCAAACTGTCTAGATCCTTCTGCAGCCTCCCCACTTCCTCAGCACTACCTGCCTGACCACCTAACTTCGTATCATCGGCAAACTTCGCTAGAATGCCCCCAGTCCCTTCATCCAGATCATTAATATATATGGTGAACAGCTGCGGCCCCAACACTGAACCCTGTGGGACACCGCTGGTCACCGGCTGCCATTCCGAAAAAGAACCTTTTATCCCAACTCTCTGCCTTCTGTCAGACAGCCAATCCTCAACCCATGCCAGTAGCTCACCTCGAACACCATGGGCCCTCACCTTACTCAGCAGCCTCCTGTGTGGCACCTTATCAAAGGCCTTTTGGAAATCCAGATAGACCACATCCACTGGGTTTCCCTGGTCTAACCTACTTGTCACCTCCTCAAAGAATTCTAACAGGTTCGTCAGGCACGACCTCCCCTTACTAAATCCATGTTGACTTGTTCTAATCCGACCCTGCTCTTCCAAGAATTTAGAAATCTCATCCTTAACGATCGATTCTAGAATTTTACCAACAACCGAGGTTAGGCTAATTGGCCTATAATTTTCCATCTTTTGTCTTGATCCTTTCTTGAACAAGGGGGTTACAACAGCGATCTTCCAATCGTCCGGGACTTTCCCTGACTCCAGTGATTTTTGAAAGATCTCAACCAACGCTTCCGCTATTTCTTCAGCCACCTCCCTCAGAACTCTAGGGTGTAGCCCATCGGGGCCAGGAGATTTGTCAATTTTAAGACCTTTTAGCTTTTTTAGCACCATCTCTTTTGTAATGGCAACCATACTCAACTCAGCCCCCTGACCCTCTATAATTTTTGGGATATTACCCACTGTGAAGACAGACGCAAAGTACTTATTAAGTTCTCCAGCCATTTCCTCGTCTCCCATCACTAGCCTTCCGGAATCAGTTTGAATTGGCCCAATGTCTACTTTGGCCTGTCGTTTGTTTCTTATGTATTGAAAGAAACATCCCTTTGCAAGGGATACACTTATGAATGGAAATCCAGAAATTTTCCAATAGCTAAATATTTGTTAATTAATTAAACAAATCTAGAAAACTAAAAAAAGCTCAAAACAATTCAGTTACAGACAGCTAGCCTTAGGTACAGGTCTATGAGATGTTAAATAAAACTTGGATCCAAATGTCTGCAAATAACACTGAACATATCTGACTCGCGTATATTTTCATAAATAAATAAATAGCAATAATGTACCATTTAGACCTGATAATAACCACTAATAATGGTAATAGTATATTTATGTAAAGAGCCATTAGTCAATAAATTATAACAAGAAACAAAGTTTTAATGATTTTTTTTCCATGTTTCACCTTTAATGCCAGAACAGGCTACCTCTAAAACTAATTTATACCAGCTAAAGTTTATTAACACCATATTCTCATTAAATTGATAAAAAATTCTCTGTGCAATTGTTTTATGAAACATAATAAAGTAACAAACAACAGCACAATTACATTTCCAGTCTCTCATACTCTCCAAACTGTTCAGGTCCCTTTAGTCCCATACCCTCTATTGCAATTCCAATACTCCTCCCTTTCCTCATTAGTCTCGCTTTTGACTGCTATTTTAATGAGCAAAAACTCATTCAAGTATGTAAGGTACAAGGTGCAGATAAATTGCCCATGAGTTCTGATATTCTTTAGGACCTAGAAAATTTTGAGTGCTCACGAGCCATCAATTTCTGCTGCTCAAAGTGGTAGCTCTAATTACTATCCACTGTGTTAACAACAACACCTTGTAATTATACAGCATCTTTTAACAGAAGAGAACTTTGCAATGTGCTGCTTCACAGTAACATTATAAATCAAAATTTGACGCCCAACCACATGAGGTTTTAATAGGGTAGATGACAAAAAGCTTGGTCAAAGAGATAGGTTTTAAGAAGCAGTGAGCAGTTTTGGCAGATTAAAGCAGGACCCAATAGTCAGTGCTTTATGTAGTCCAGTACTTTGCGTCCACCGCAAATTACCGAACCTTCATTAAGTGTATTACAGTAATCCAGATAGTGAGAAAGGGGGAAGATCCTGATGGTCATCTTAATGAACGCATCAACATAATTTCAAATGGTGTTTCATAGTCACAGACCATGGGATAATGCAAAAGATGAAACCAAAACCCATTCTACAAACTTGCCAGAACATCCAGAAATCACTTCGAGGATAAGGAGATACCACAGGCATGGATATATTAGCAACCTGACCAAATTGAAGAAATTGCAAGTTAACCTGCTGGTAACCAAAAGCACATCTACTTGTATTCAGCTAATTAGTAATACATGGTGTAATGTTACCAAAGTGCAAAAAAATCTGTATTGGAAGTTCTTTTCCTGGACATTTAAGTCTGCTTAAAATTACATTCGATTTCCCTCTCGGTCATGCACACTTAAAAAAAACCATAGGATCAGAGGGCTTAGGAGCAGGAGTAGACCATTCAGCCTTTCGAACCTGCTTCACCATTTAATAAGATCATGGTCAGGTTATGGTCTCAACTCCACTTTCCTGTCTGCCCCCATAACCTTTACTCCTTTGTCAATGAAAAATCTATCTAATTCAGCCTTGAATAAATTCAAGCATCCACTGCTTTCTGGAGAAGAGAATTCCACAGACCAACAACCTGCAGAGAAAATAATTTTCATCTCCATCTTAAAAGGGACACCACTTGTTCTTAAACTGTGTCCCATCGTTCTAGTCTCCCCCACAAGAAGATACATTCTCCCAATATCAACCCTATCCAGTCCCCTCAGGATCTTATATGTTTCAATAAGATCACCTCATTCCTCTAAACTTCAATGAGTAGAGGCCTAACCTTTCTTCATAAGATAAGCCCTACATCTCAAGAAGAAACTGCTTCTATTGTAACTTTTGATTCACTACTTTCATGTAATATTTATTCTGGAGAAATCAAAACTTCTCCATTACATTTTGATGAATCTCTCAGATAACCTTTTATTGCTTGGATCACAATTTAATCCTTTTTCAAATAAGGAGACCAAACCCTTGATACAGAGTTCAACTGAAAAAAGCTTTTTAAGTTTGTCCTCCATCTAGATTTGAAATAATTTACAGAACACTGTGCAGAGACTGTGAAAATCTGCACTGTAGAGATTGGGCCGAACTAAATTCATTCCGAGAAGCAATGCACACTGAAAAAGAACTTGAGTTGTCAGATTGCTTCATTAAAAATGAAAAGGAAAAGTTTTGACAGTTGTTCCACAATAAATATTACATAGAAATAGTGAGTCAAAAATTGGGAAGTGTGCACATATTTTATAAAAATATAACATATTTATTCCTATATTACATCTTTAACATCCGCAAGCACTTCACGGGAGCATCATCAAACAAAATACGACACTCAGTCACACAAGGAGATATTAGGGGAGATGAATAAAAGTTTGGTCAAAGGTTTTAAGAAAGGTCTTCAAGGAGGAAAGCAAGGTAGAGAGTTAGAGAGGGAATTCCTGAGTCAGCAACTGACACCATAGCCACTTATGGTCGAACAATTAAAGTAGGGGATGCTCAAGAGTCCAGAATTAGATGAGTGCAGGTATCTTGGACAGTTGTGAAGCTGAAGGAGATTATAGAGATAGGGAGAATTTCAAAACATGGATGACCGAGAGCCAATGTAGATCGGCAAGCAGCGGGGCATCAGGGAAATGGAATTTGGTGCGAGTTAAGACTCTGGCTGCAGAATTTTGATTGCAAGTTTATGGAGCCCAGACAAGGGGTGGATCGGAATAGTTAAGTCTAGAGGTAACAAAGGCATTGAGAGTTTCAGTAGCAGATGAGCTGAATCAGGGGTGAGCTTGTGCAATGTTGCAGAGGTGGAAATAGGTAGTTTTGGTGATGGACAACTGTGTGATCATAAGCTCATCTTGAAGTCAAATGTGATAGCAAGATTGCGAATAGGTTGGCCTAATCTCAGACTGTTTCCAGGGAGAGGCATGGAGTTGATAGCTAGAACGGAGTTTGAAGGGCCAAATACAATGGCTTCAGTTTTCTCAATATTTAATTGGGAAAAAATTGTACTCGTTCACTACTGGACGTCAGATAAGCCATCTGATAATTTAGTAATAGTGAAGAAGTAGAGGAAGGTGGTGGTGAGGTGCTATATGTAGTCAGTGTACAAGTGAAAACTAATGCTGTTTTTAGATGATGGTGCCAAAGGACATGGTAGAGCTGGGTGTCGTTGCATACATATGGTACCATCCATCTCAATCTCTCCAGAGATCCCCAGCATCACACATGCCAGTCTTTAGCCCATTCAATTCACTCCACGTGATATACATTAAAAACATACATAGAAAATAGAAGCAGGAGTAGGCCTTTCGGCCCTTCGAGCCTGCTTCACCATTCATTATCGTCATGGCTGATCATCAAAATCAATATTCTGCTCCTGCTTTCCCCCCTATATCCCTTTAGCCAAGAGCTATATCTAATTCCTTCTTGAAATCACACAATATTTTGGCCTCAACTACCTTCTGTGGTAGTGAATTCCACAGAATTACCACTCTCTGGGTGAAGAATTTTCTCCTCACCTCAGTCCCAAAAGATTTATCCTTTATCCTCAAATGATAATCCCTAATTCTGGGCTCCCCCACCATTGGGAAAACTCTTTCTGAATCTGCCCTGTCTAATCCTGTTAGAATTTTATAAGTTTCTATGAGATCCCCTCTCACTCTTCTAAACTCCAACAAATATAATTCTAACAACAGTGTCAGTTACAAGGGGTCACGATTTAAAGGTGAGAGGAGGAAAGTTTAAGGGAGATGTGCGTGGAAAGTTTTTAACGCAGAGGGTGGTGGGTGCCTGGAACGCTTTACCAGCGGAGGTTGTAGAGGCGGGCACGATAGCATCATTTAAGAGGCATCTAGACAGGTATATGAACGGGCGGGAACAGAGGGAAGTAGAGCTTGGAAAATAGGAGACAGGTCTAGATAAAGGATCTGGATCGGCGCAGGCTGGGAGGGCCGAAGGGCCTGTTCCTGTGCTGTAATTTTCTTTGTTCTTTGTTCTTCTTTGTAACCAATTTAGTCTCTCCTCGTATGACAGGAGCAGGAGGTAATTCTCATGGACACAGAAATCCATGGATTCCTTGCAGTTATTGTTGGAGGTGAGGGTAAAGAGGGCAGGGGAAAGAGGTTTAAGAGGGGTTGCTGGAAGGAAAGGAAGCCAGAAATTATCATTGCAATCCAGGACGATCGTGGAATAGTGAGCATTTTTAGCAGAAGTAAGCAGGACATGATAATGTTTTAAGTGATCTGATCATGGATGGTTAAACCAATTATCTGGCGTACATTTCCACGTCTGCAATTTTAACTTTAGGGAGCAGAGATGGCCAGGGTGAGAGGAAGCCATGGTTTTACTGGGGACTAAGGAATCAAAGATGGAGGTGAGGGTGTTGTTTAACAAAACATTCAATGCAGAAATGTTGTGGAAAGTGGAGGGTCAAAGGCCAAACAACTGGGATTTTGAAATTGCAGTTGTAAATGAATTATGGGGGGGGGGGGGGGGGGCAGCACTGTGGTTAGCAGTGCTGCCTCACGGCGGCGAGGACATGGATTCAATCCAGGCGCGGGTCATTGTCCCTGTAGAGTTTGCACATTCTCCTCTTGTTTGCGTGGGTCTCACCCCCACAACCCAAAGATGTGAAGGGTAGGTGGATTGGCCACACTAAATTTCCTCTTAATTGGAACAAAAAAAGGTAAATGGCTTATGAGATACTTTTTCCAGGGACATAGACAGAAGGAGGCAGGATTGTGGCATGGAAGGGGTAATCGATTGGTGGGTGATGCAAGGAAGTGATCAGGGATGGTCTTATCGGTAATCGATACAATGGGATTAATAAGACAATGTGAGATAGCAAGGTCAATGGGGGAGTGGGGGGTGCATGAATATGGGTTTGGGGAGTTTACATGGAGGAAAAGATAAAAGAAGGATCAGAGGGTGGTGAATTCATAGGAGAAGGTACACAATTAATTGCGATGGAGGTTGAAATCACCAAGGCTGGGAAATAGTTTGTTGCAGAGGCTGATGGAGGAAAGCAGTGAAGATATTGGTGATATTCATTATACTTAAGAGGGCAATAGAGAATGATGATTTTGAAAGAGATGCAAGATGGGCAGAACAAGGTGAGATGCGGTAAAGAAGAGAAAGTGACAGTGGAGCAGGGGAGTCAACAAAAGGTAAGATTTGGTGATGAAAGCGATCCTGCATTACACCAGTCTTGGCAAGACAAGTAGTGGAAGGTGTTTGCAAGACTGCTTCATTAAGGGAAAAGGTGTAATTACCTTTAAGCCATTACTTTTCTGTTAAGGCAATGATGTCAATGCAATCATCCACAATAAGTTAATGGATGGCAAGGGCCTTGTTCGCAAGTGAACAGAACTTTGGAGGCAAACGTTTAGAGGGGTAGTGAGGGCTAATCTGCTGGCAGAATCCACAGGGTCAGCAGTGCGAGGGGCAAGTTGAACAGGAGGTAAATAGGCAAGATTAGACCACAGCTGGTGCACTAAGTGGGAAGGTCGCTGAGAAAGTGAGGGGGATGGGGTTGCTGCTCATAATGAGCCAGTGCCTAGATGAGCAGGTTAGAAGATGCCAAGAGAGGCACAGAGGGAAACTATAGTTTTATATCAGAGTCAAACTTTGGATGGCAGCATGAGAACAGAAACATTGAGTAGTAATGAACGGTTATTGTAAGGAATTGGGAGGGCACAGTACCAGAACATGGCAAAGTGAAGGAGGCATGACAATAGAAGCAAGGTCTAGGAGGGGTACAGAGATAAGTTATAAAGAGCATAGAAAGAGCAAAAATTGAAGTAGATTGAGGGGTGCAGGTAAGAGTTTCTGCCAAATCTCATACACAAATGTACGCCAAGTTCAAGTTACCCAAGTTACACATAAACACACTATACCCATTTTATTTGCCCATTATATTTCATGGATGAAACATCGCTGATGGTGATTACGGCTATTAGAATTAGAACAGTCTATAATGATGGTTTCCACCCCAAGACCTTGCTTTGGAACAAAAATTGCAATCCTCACATTTAGTCATTGTCATTCTGTAAAAGTATACACCACACACTGAGCAAAGTGCCTTATTCAGCTAGTAAAAATCAGAGGACTTGTTTGGGGAAATGGACAGGAATAGCCCTTGTCCGAGAAAGGATCCTCATGTTAGGCTGCCCTAAGACTTTGAATAACTGTACAGATATGGAAAGAGTGGACGACACAACTGGTCTGAAAATTATAGAAATTACTCCATTCAGATATGGGATAGGATTATGCTGATGCTGAGCAAATTTTGAGCTTTCTCTGCTTGCCTATTTGGGGCAAGGAAATTATTATCTTAATTCCAGGGCGACTTTGTACAGAATTCAGGACCAAGTGCCTCCCTACTTGTTGAGGCACCAGATCACTGTGGTGTTGTGTATCCACAGGAAGACTTACCTGCATATTGTAGATGGAAGTGCTGTGTTTCAACGAGACTGCTCCAAGTTCCAACCTGTTGTTGTGCCAGGTGGACTGAAATGATGTTCAGGTTCCCTGTACCCAGGTGGAAATCCTATCCAGAGAGGGAAGCATCAGTGATCAGGATGACAGGTAGGCAGGGTATGCAAATGCTACCCGCCAGAATATTGCCTTTGATTATCACCATTATGTTTCTGTTGGTGCAGAGCTAGAGGAACTACAGTCCCCCAATGAGTTGCTGCTAAATGTATCAGAGGGATATATCGGTTTTGTCTTGCTGCATCTGCTATTCCATAATACATGTTTAATACTCAGCCAATTAGTTTGGGCTGATACTTTGAACAGAATTTCTCTTATGTGGCACTCCAATTATACCATAAACATTAAACATTCCCTATTCATATATCTGTGGAGCAGAACTTCATGACCGAGATAACTTCATAATTGACTCTATACAAATTTTCATTCATCAACTACCCAATAATTTGTATTTAAGCCCATCAACAGAGAACAATTGAAAAACACCAGAGAGGATTCTGATACCTTTAGTTATATCTATTATTACCAGAATATATTTTTCACTCCTCCCACCCATTATTGATGCAAGTGTATTTGGGCCATCAATATACCACTGAACGTCTGATAAAGGACTGCATATTTAGCGCAACTGGCATCGCTCCTCAGCTGCTGACTTAGGTCTTGTCCTTCATACCATATGTAAAAATTCTACTGCACTCAAGTATTTGATGTGTGACAAAAACATTTCCCCCCACCCTGATCTGGCGCCAGGTTGCTTGAAAAAAAGGTGATTTCTGATAAGAAATACAGATGTCATAACTATCTGTATCCAAAATAGAAAAGATTTGAACATTGCAGGCAAAATATTTGGGCCACATCACAGATAATAAACAAAAACAGAAAATATGGACAATTTCAGCAGGTCTGACAGCATCTGTGGAGAGAAAAGGGAGCTAACATTGAGTCTGGGTGACCCTTTGTCAAAGCTGGAGAGAACTGGAAATAGGGTCAGATTTATACTGTAGTTGGGGGGGGGGGGGGGGGGGGGGGGAAGGGAATGGAGCGGTGGGGTGAATAGGGGGCCAGCGATAGGTGGAGACTGACAAAGATGTTGAGGACAAAAGATAAAAGGAATGTAAATAGCGCTGATTAAGGCTAAGAAAGGTGCTGATAGTGGCACATAATGAGATTTAAATGTGTGAATGGCAGAACAAAGGCCAACATCACATCTCTCTTTCCAAGTGCGATCACCCACTCCCACTGTCTTTTGTTGAAATAAACCTAGATATTGCTCTACTTTTTCAAAAAGATTTTAGAAACTTTTTGAAAAGCCAAAAGGATGGTGAGGAGGAAGATAGGTAAGGAAGAGAAGGCGGAGGAGAAAAAAAACTTGTATTTATAGAGCAGCTTTCACAACCTTAAAATCTCAAAGCACTTTATTGTAAGTGAAATACTTTTTGAAGTGTAGACACTGTTGCAAAGTAAGAAATGCAGCAACCAATTTGCACATAACAATGTCCAACAAACAACAATGCGACAATGACCAGATAATTTGTTTTTAGTTATGTTTATTGAGGGATAAATGTTCATCAGGGCACCAGAGATAACAGCCCACTCTTCTTTGAAATAATTCTGTGGGATCTTTTACATCCACACAAGTTGGCAGACAGGGGCTTCGGTTTGATGCTTCATCTGAAAGTCATCTCCCACCAGTGTATGCACTGAAGTACCAGCCTAGGTTACATGGTGTTTTTTTGGTGTTGGGGTGAATTCACAACCTCTGATGCAGTATGCTACCAACTGTGCCAAAACTGACATAAGATGTGTGAAGTAGTGGGTGAGGAAAAAGATGAACAGAAGGTAAAGAGGAGAGGGAAGATTATGTAGCGGGAGGTGATATTGAGAAGGAGGAACAACAATTTGCAATATGTCTTCAATGTGAAAAAAAGTCCTAAAGTTCTTCACAGCTTGGGATAAGGAGGTCAGATAGCAAGTCAGAAGAGTTAGAAGGTGATAACAGGTGTTGAATATGGGTTTTGAGAAGGGCTATTAAAACAATGAAGTAGAGAGGAGGGAGGTTCAAAGGAGGGAATTTCAGAGGGCAGGACCCATCAGTGGTAAACTTTGTCACCAATACTGGAGAAAGTGGAGAAAGGCACAAGAGTGTTTTGGGAGATTTTGGAATGAAGTCATTGATTGATACGAGGATGAAGACTTTATAGTTAATGCACTAGAAGGATGGGAATTGATGTAGATCAATGAGAATGAGGTTATAGAACATAGAACAGTACAGCACAGAACAGGCCCTTCGGCCCTCAATGTTGTGCCGAGCCATGATCACCCTACTCAAACGGATCCACCCTATACCCGTAACCCAACAACCTCCCCCTTAACCCTACTTTTATTAGGACACTACGGGCAATTTAGCATGGCCAATCCACCTAACCCGCACATCTTTGGACTGTGGGAGGAAACCGGAGCACCCGGAGGAAACCCATGCACACAGGGGGAGGACGTGCAGACTCCAGACAGACAGTGACCCAGCCGGGAATCGAACCTGGGACCCTGGAGCTGTGAAGCATTTATGGTAACCACCATGCTACCCTGATGGGCTCGCACCACTTAATATGGGAAAGATACACGTAGCAGAGTTTGGAACAACTTGGAGTTCATGGACAGTGGAAGATGGAGGTTAACCAAGACTTTTGAGAGAATTGAATCTGGAGAGATGACATATGAGAATTTCTCAGTGGCAAAAGGGTTTACTGAGCAAAGGTAGACAATAGTGTAAAGATGTGTAAATAACTTTGTGATTGAAAAGATAGGAATTCTTAAATTCAGCTCAGAGTTGAACAGGATATAATAACCAGACATGGACAGATAGATTTGGTGAAAAAATAAGGGAAGATCAAAGACGATGGCTCTGTATTTTCTTAATGTTGAACTGGACTAAGTTATTGCTCAATCAGGACTGGATGTTCAGATGGGTCCTTTGACAACTAAGCCGCTGTCATGGGGTTGAAGAGGTGGGAAAGTTGGGGGAGATATAGAGCTTGATGTCATCAGTGTACATACGGAATCTGATTCCAAGTTCAATGCATATATAACTTTTAATATCAAGACCACTGTTGAATTAAATTTGAGAACAATGAAGGAAATCCTCTCAAACAACAATAGGCAGAAATGGCTATATTAAGATAAACGTTTAGCTTTATTAAGGCCTTAAACTCTTTGGAGATAGATGCTAAATTTAAGGACCTTTGTAATCTGGATCAGGGCCCAATCAGTTATGTTCTTTTCAACTATTAGCTCATAAGGAATGTTGCTTACAATTTCCATTCTTGCTATTGAAAGTTGCATATAATTATAGCTTAGAAAGAGAGGTTTTAAGAAATAAATCACAAGGTAGGAAGAAAGATGCTTTTTTTTTAAGGAATGCTGTGACACACTTTCTTCATTATATTTTTGCTTTTCAAAATTTTCGCTTGTCCGTTTTCTCCCAGAGGCAGGAACATATAATACAGTACAGTTCTACAAGAGGAAACTCATCCAGCAACTTGCTCAAGTGACCTGGACAGTAAATGTCATCTGCGTATTCAACCAATGGCACCACATTCCATCTCTGTCCTCACTCAGAGCTTACTCGGTAGTGACCAGAATTGCAAACTTTAGCTATTCTTTTCTCTCCCTCACCTGGGAACGCGGAGGCCAAACAGGATTCTCTGTAAAATTTCCCTTATCACCAATGCTACAAAGTAAATTTAGTTAAATCTGGCCCTGAGCCAGATGTCAAAGGAAGACCCCTGGAGAAGGGAGTCTTACCCCATCTCTTCAAAAACAGGCCAGGGTTGAATTCCACCATCCCCCCTCCCTCATCAGCCAATTTATACTACACAGTAAATGCCAAGCGGAAACTAAATTGCAATGATTCCAAATGCTTAATTTGAACATTGTGCTGATAATGGTGTTGCCCCAGTTGAAACTGGCTGAGTGGAAACCAGAGAATGGGTCTGGTCATTGTAGTTTATTTAGTGCTATACCATGTAGTGCATTTGCCTTCTAACAATGGTCCCCTCATATTTCCTCTTAGTACTTCAGCAGAATTGTCAGATTTCATTATTAGTACTCCATAATGCAGGGAAAAATATTCCTTCTTTTTGCAGATGAGATGACTACTTACTTGGATCAAAAGGATGAGGCTGTAGACAGTTCACCACATGGTTGTCAGCTTCCAATAGCATCAGTAACTCAGCTGTCTGCCGATCCCAGATGAATATGTGGCCACAGTCTGAGCCACTAATTACATAATAACTACCCCAGAAGTTGGCTTCTTTGATCTGAACCCAAAGACAGTCAATTATCATTGTGTATTCCAACAGCAAAAATGCCTTTTTATATTTTTTAGAAATACAGTTTTACAAGATTTGTTTACCATTGTTCTCGAGTTACGGTGGCCTTTGTATACCATTTTAAATGTAGGTTTTCTTATGTTTTGAGTCTCTAGCTCCTCCATTTCCTTCTTTTCTTTTCTCCTTCTGAATAACTCCTGAATACGGGCAGCTGCAGTACGTCTAAATGTCACGTGTTGTAATTCAGTACAAAGTTTAAAATAAAGGAGAGAAAAATGTTAATTAGTTGTTTCTTTAAAAAAGAATCTCAAAGAAAATGACCTTCCTTGGCCTGTCTAAGGTGTTACAAAAATCCGTCAATTTCAAAAATAATTAAGCACTGCAGCAACAACTTGTATTTAAGCTGTGCCTTTCGTAATGGAGATAGACAGGAAAAGGGACACTGAGGAGATCTCCATGGAGTTCTCGTTATCCTTTATAGCAATGTAGTCTTTGCTCATTAACATTAGATCAGTATGGGCAAACCTTCTCTGTATGTGAGGGGTACAAGGTCCACATTCTGCTACATTTACACTGCAGTGCTGCTCAAACTTAAAGAACTGATGAGTAGATTGGGATGCCATCTATTCAATGGTATAATGTCAAGCCACAAACTTGGGAGCTCCAGGTTTTTGGAATGATTTCCATCGGGGGTAACGCTTAGTTCTACCTTTCAAATAAGTTCACTCAATATCTCGTCTGAAATAAAGTTACTTTAAGAGATAGGAGTTAAATAAATCTGTCATTTTAAATAACATAACTGCAATGCCAGTATTCCTAAATTTGAAAACAAAATTAACAAGAATATACATCACACTTCAAATGGAGTCCATTTGTTAGCCATTCTGAGTTTAGTTCTTCATTACAATGAGTATGTTAACTATTACTTCACATAAAAATATTGAAAATTTCTACGTTTGAAAATAGTACCTCTTCAGACTGGCATTTATACAGTGCTTCAAAATATCCCAACCCACTTCCTAGCTAAATAAATAACTTTGAATAGGGTAACACTGTTACACTGAAAGTCAGGTTATTCATAACTAATGTTCCACAAACAACCATAAGATAAAGACTAAATTATCTATTTTAGTGGTGTTGGTTCAGTAACAAATATTGTTCAAGATGCCAGGAGGACTTCCTCGAACAGTACCATCGTAAGTTTTACACTGACCTATTTAACATCCCACCTGAAAGATGGTACCTCAGACAGCACTGCACTCCCTGAATACTGCATTTCCCAAGTGCTGCATTGAAGTATCAACCTAAGTTATGTGCTCAAATCTCTGGAGTTGGACTTGGACCCAAAACCTTTTGACCCAGAAGAATACTACCATTTAATAAAAACTGACACTTGCCAAAGTGAAACTAAAGGCACAAGCAATCTCAGCTCTCATGACTGGAAGCACAATTTAGCCAACTTGATTTCTGCATTTCTTGTCATGATTATTTCTTATATATTGACGGGTGACTTTAAATTTGTGTTGTTAAGGCCAGATTTGTTTTGGATACAGTGATGACGTAGCAGTATTATCACTGGACTTGTGAAAGATAATTCCAGAGATTCAGGTGATGCTTTGGGGACCAGGGGTCAAATCCCACCATGACAGGTGGTGAAATTTGAAGTCAATAAAAAAAGTCTGGAATTAAAAAATCGAATGATGAAACCAGGGGCTGATTTAGCACAGTGGTCTAAATAGCTGGTTTACAATGCAGAACAATGCCAGCAGCGCAGGTTCAATTCCTATACTGGCCTCCCCGAACAGGCGCCGGAATGTGGCAACTGGGGGATTTTCACAGTAACTTCATTGAAGCCTTCTTGTGACAATAAACGGTTATTACATTATATTATGAAACCACAAGACCAGAAGTAAGCCACTTAGCCCAGGGAAGGAAATCTAGTCCTTACCTGGTCTGGCCTACACATGACTCCAGACCTAGAGCAATGTGGTTGACCCTTAAATGCCCATTGAAATGGCCTTGCAAGCCACTCCATTCAAGGTTAATTAGGGATAGGCAATAAATGTTTTAAGGTACTACAGATATATACAATACATACTTCTTTCTCAGTACCAAAAGCAAGTCATTTAATACAACTTTGATTGGATTTAAAATTTGAAGAAATTGGTGAAAAAGTTAAATTTCAAATGTCATTGTTATTTGAAAAAGGAGAATGCAACACATTGCGAGTTAATCATCTGAGACACTATGTGCACTTTTGCACCACATAAATTTAACAAATAATCTCCAAATTTATCCAATATGTGTTTAGCTATTTATTTCTGGAACTGCTTACCCTTCGGGCAGCAGATACCCTTTGCCTTGATCTTAAATTGTTCTATCGGTTGCTTATTTTTTTTAAAGTTTCTGGGATTTGAACATGGTACAACCTTTGAGGCAACCATATCAGATGAGAGCTAGGACATTTTTCTGCATGAGTGAAAACAGCATTAAAAAAACATTAATATTGGGCGGCAGTGGCGCAATGGTTAGAACTACTTCCTCACAGTGCTGAGTTCCCAGGTTCGGTCCTGGCCCTGAGTCAGTGTTTGTGTGGAGTTTGCACATCCTCCCATGCCTGCTGATTATGCTGCCCGCTTTTCCCAGGGAGCGGGAGGTGTAGATGGAGTCAATGGATGGGAGACAGGTTCGTGTGATGGACTGGGCTGTGTTCACGACTGTCTGAAGTTTCTTGCGGTTCTGGGCCGAGCAGTTGCCATT
This sequence comes from Scyliorhinus canicula, assembly GCF_902713615.1. Lineage (NCBI taxonomy): Eukaryota > Metazoa > Chordata > Chondrichthyes > Carcharhiniformes > Scyliorhinidae > Scyliorhinus > Scyliorhinus canicula. Next base: position 55,667,779 of record NC_052152.1, on the reverse strand, counting down.
CCAGGCTGTGATGCAGCCAAATAGGGTGCTTTCTATGATGGGGGAGGCGGTGGAAATTCAGTTAAGGGGAAAGTGAGGAAGTTAGAAAGGGCAAGGTAATGGTGCAGGGTAGAGATAGAGATATAGGCAAGAATAACTAGAGTGTGACAGGAAGGGAGACCGTGTATAAACATAAGAGTGGGCCAGCAAATAGGGTTAGAATAGGGAAAAACAATAAAAAGACAGAACTCCAGGCTCTTTATCTGTGTGCACACAGCACAAACTCGACAAATTGATGGTTTAAATAGAAATAAATGCCGATTATATGAAAGTCATCACAAAGATGCGGTTGCAAAGGTCACAGTGGGTGGCAACGGAATATTCAGATATTTGACATCTCTAAGAGATACAAAGAAAATTAAAGGAGATGTTGCAGCTCTGTTAATAAAGGGGTTTTGCGGTCCTGCGAACTGATCTTGATTCACAAGATCAAGATGTAGAATTAGTTAGAGTGGTGGTTAAGGGAATAAGTCACCAGTGGCGATCTATATAGCACCCTCCCCCCAACAGTAGCTACACTCTAGGCCATATAAACAAAAAAAATAACAATGCCTTTGAAGAAAGGTACTGGAAAATTTTAATATTCATATAGATTGGAAAAAATCAAATTGGTAAAGGTAGCCTTGGGATGAGTGTCTTCAGGACAGTTTCTTAGAACAATATCTTGTGGATCGAACCAGGAAACAGGCTATTTTGGACATAGTAATAATAATTTAATAACAATAATATTTATTAGTGTCACAAGTAAGCTTACATTATCACTGCAATGAAGTTACTGTGAGAATCCCCCAGTCTACGGCACCTGTTTGGATTCACTGAGGGAGAATTCAGAATGTTCAATTCACCACATAAGCACGTCTTTCAGGACTTGTGGGACGAAAGTGGAGCACCCGGAGGAAACCCACGCAGACACAGGGGGAACATGCAGACTCCACACAGACAGTGACCCAAGCCGGGAATCAAACCTGGGTCCCTGGCGCTGTGAAGCAACAGTGCTAACCACTGTTCTACCGTGTAATGAGACAGGATTAATTAATGATCTCATAGTCAAGGATCCTCCAGGAATGACTGATCAGTATCATCATTTTCACTGCGTTCATCCAGTGGAGGATGTAGCCCTCCTCATGCCTTATGTTTAATCTGTATTCCCTACTGTTCATCTTCTCAGTCTCCCTTCTCTTTCTTGTTATTGGTGCCACTTCATTAACCTTTTTATACACCTGTTAGAATTTTGTGGAGCAACATGCCCGGCCCATCATCATTTAACTTCTTTTATCTTCTGAATTATGTCCTGAACTCCAGTTTTCTGGCATATTTCGTTGCAACTAATTTTATCCCGAATGGATATGTATAAATCGAACTTTCCATTGTTTCTGTGCATTGTTCTATGCACAGCTTTTGTTCTATATATTTTGTAGTTGACCATGGTTCCACCCCATATATCATGGTCAGGAGCCCACACCAATCAGAGATCCTCCTCCCTAATGGCAGTATTTTCTTATCTCTCAGAATATCTCTGTATCTCCCAAAGCTTCTCCATCCTGTCCTACGTACAGTAAACACTGTTTTCATATAATTAGCAGGCCCGACCCAGTATTCTCCGGAGCCTTTACGATTCTCTTCCTCCGATGGGCCGGGTTCCTGATAACGCAGTTCACTTGAGCTATCAAAAAATTGTGAAACTGGCATGGTGGCTGATGAAGGAGAGAGGAGGTAGGACACAGAGGAGCAGGAGCGGTCTGCCAGGCCGGACACTGGCCGGGCTGGCTGAGGTCGGGTGGGGCACAGGCCCAGTGGCCTGCGTGACCCCCCGCAGGACTGGGGCAGTGCCCAGGCATGGACCACGATTACCGTGGCCATTTTGCTGCGTCACCCACCTTGGCCCCTGGTTCTGCCCACCCAGGGCAATACCAACAGTAGCCCCCACGGGGGCTACGGTGCATGCGACTGGTGAGGGCATTGCCAGCCGACGGTCACGGACAGGCACCAGGGCCAGAGGCCCCCACAGTGCCGGCCACCGGCAGGGTCAGGGGTGCAGGGGGAAGGGAGGCACGAGGTGCCAACTGGGGCCACCATGAGCCCTTGGACCTAGTTGGGCACAGAGGTACACACCCAGCTAACATGTCGGCCTTTCACCACCTTCAGCCAATGGATATTGAAATTCAACCAGCAATGGTGGCCTTCCTGCTAGTTGCCATCGCCCTGGGGGATGGCCTGCGGCTGTATGAGTGGGCACTGCCCGAGGAGGAGGAGGAAGCTGCAGAAGCAGAACATGCAGCAGTGGAGCGTGCAGCAGAGGGACAGGTTGGAGTGCTGGTGCCCAACAGACAGAGGAGGAGGAGGGGCCAAGGAAGTTGTGCATGAGGCCTCGTGTGTACCGGCACCGTCATTCGAGGGCCTGCCGGACTGGGCAGGCCGAAGACTCCGGCTGAGCAGGGAGACAGTGCAACATATCTGCCAGCTGATGGTACACCTGGCATTGCGGGAGTATGGGGGGGAGGACACCCGTTTCCAGTGGTGATAGTCACCCTCAACGTTTATGCGAAGGGGTCCTTCCAGGTGCCAAGTGGGGACCTGACACAGACCCTATATACCTTATATGCCCAGGTGGATCTTACATCCATTTCAAAGTAGACCAAGCCCACCAGGATGCCCAGACAATGGGGTCTGCCACCATCGCCAGGATGCCCCAGTCCATGGGGAGATCGACGGGGGTGATGTCCCCCTTCGAGTACCTGCAGATGACAGGCCGCTCTACACAAACCAAAAGGGGTTCCATTCGATAAACGTGCAGCTAATATGTGACCATCAGTTGCGTATCATACACATCTGCGCCCGATACCCAGGCAGCGTGCATGATGCCTTCATCCTGGCACATTCGACAATTCCTGACATGTTCGAGACGCCGCCCGCCTACCCCCTCCTGCCCCAGCTGGGGGTGTTGGCTCTTGGGCAACAAGGTTATCCGCTGCGGTTGTGGTCAGGGGTGTGATCGAGTGCTGCGCCGGCCTCCTGAAGATGCGGATTAGGTACCTGGACCCTTCTGGAGGGGCCTTCCAATATGAGGCTGAGAGAGTCGCCTGCATCGTAGCGGCCTGCTGCGTCCTCCACAAAATCGCGCAGCCGAGAGGTGGTGTGCTGGAGGAGGAGGATGGGTGGACATAGGACCCAGGTAGCCAACACTTCTGACTTTGGGGCAGCATGGTAGCACAGTGGTTAGCACAGTTCTTTCACAGCTCCAGGGTCCCAGGTTCGATTCCCGGCTTGGATGGCTGTCTGTGCAGAGTCTGCATGTTCTCCCTATGTCTGCGTGGGTTTCTTCCGGGTGCTCCGGTTTCCTGCCACTGTCCAAAGATGTGCAGGTTAGGTGGATTGGTCATGATAAATTGCCCTTAGTGTCCAAAATGGTGAGGTGGGGTTACTGCGTTACGGGGATAGTGTGGGCTTGGGTAGGGTGCTCTTTCCAAGGGCTGGTGCAGACTCGATGGGCCAAATGGCCTCCTTGTGCACTGTAAATTCTATGATTCTGCCCACGGTAGCACTTTCCACCATCCACCTGGATGATCTTTGCACGTAAGCTGACCATTCCATCACATGGTCCCATCAAATCCCAGGGGTAGCAGTGGTGGGGGACGGTCGGGGGTGTGTGGAGCCCAGGCTACCTACAGGGTCCGCCCAGTCGCGCCCCCCATCTCCACCACTAGCCAGAGTACCCCTCACACCCATCTGACAGAGCACCGAGGCAGGTTGTAACTGTGGCAACAGGTGTTTAATGTGTACAAATATATACAGATTTGTGCCCTAGCCGCTATGACTAAATTGTGTCTTGCACCCGTGCCAACATAACTAGTGTCTAACTTCCTGGCCTTACGGGCCTCTCCCGATGGTACAGCAGAAGCGGCCATCTGTGATTCCTGCCCCGAGGTCTGGGTCACCGTTTGCAGGCGTCTTCTAGGCCACCGGACCTGGATGGGCTTGGCAGCTGCTCGGGTGCCCCGGGTGGCGTGATTCCACCTCGCTCATCCCGCTGTCCACCAGATGCGCAAGGCATTGGGGGGAGGGGGGGGGAAGAGAGAAAGAGAGGTGTCCGAGGTGTGCAGTATTTCGGTAGCTCCCCGGCACAGGCCCCATCACCTCCTCCTCCCTCGGGGTGCCCGATGGTCCCTTGGTCCCTGGGCTACTCCATAGGACAGGGATGCGCGAGGAGTTATCACCTGAGGCTCCCCCGCCACTTGGCAGTAACACTCCTGGAGGCCCCCTCGGGTCTCGGCAAGGGTCTTCACACTCGTGGCCATGGAATACAGGGAGTGGACCATCACGCTGTGACTGTGCCACCACCTTCTGGGTTTGTGTCACATCAGCCAGTGACTGCGCCATCTCCCTCTGGGACTGGGCCACCTCCCTGTGTCTGGGCCATTTCACCCAGTGCCTGGGAAATGCCGCTAATGTTTCCAGCCATGGCCAGCTGGGACTGGGCCACGATCAGGAGCGCCGCTGCAATTTTCACGTGGCTCTGGCCATGGTCACCTGTGAGACGGCAACCATGTCCTGGGCCTCGGTCAGCGCCTGCACAGAACGCCCCAGGCCTTGAACATGCCGATCCATAGTTGAAACCGTCGCCCCCAATGCCTCCACCATGGGTGCGACCCATGCAGTGTTGGCATTGTCGACACCACCTCTTGATCCTGCACACGATTGGACTCCTCCAATTGTGCCTGCAGGTGATGGATGGTCAGCAACAATCCCCCATGTAGTCCCTGGCTTTGCAACTGCATCACGGGGGCCTCACGGTAGCATGGTGGTTAGCATCAATGCTTCACAGCTCCAGGGTCCCAGGTTCGATTCCCGGCTGGGTCACTGTCTGTGTGGAGTCTGCACGTCCTCCCCGTGTGCGCGTGGGTTTCGTCCGGGTGCTCCGGTTTCCTCCCACAGTCCAAAGATGTGCGGGTTAGGTGGATTGGCCATGCTAAATTGCCCGTAGTGTAAGGTTAATGGGGGGATTGTTGGGTTACGGGTATACGGGTTATGTGGGTTTAAGTGGGGTGATCATTGTTCGGCACAACATCGAGGGCCGAAGGGCCTGTTCTGTGCTGTACTGTTCTATGTTCTATCTCCATGATTGATGGGACTGTTTGTTCCAGGAACTCGAGAACGTCTGAATGGCAGCTAGTTCCTGGCATTAGCATGCCGTCTTACCGTCCATCCCCTTGGGTGCTCCTACCTCCACCTGCTGTACCGAGTCAGCTGTGTAATGCGCACCAAATAGTGTCCCAGTAGCCTCTTCAATTACATGCCCAATCAAGGTGAGTGTCTCTGGAGACAGCTGTGACGGAAAATCACTGTCATCCTCTGGCCCGAGCCCCAGGGTCTCCAATGGAAGGCTGGTGTCCGAGCTGCTTTCAGCGTTGGTGCGTTGGTGCCCAGCACACCGGGGGGGGGGCACTGCTGTGACACTGACTGGGGGCAGGGTGGAGACCCGCAACTAAGCGGGGTCTCACTTCCTTGCCCGAGCTCCATCTCTGCGATCTGCGGGCCACCGACCACATCCAGGATCCTCTGCTCAGCCACAGTGAGGGGCTGCAGTCCAGCGGTTCCTCTCCTGTCTTCTGCTTCCGGCGGTTGAGCACGGCCTTCTCCCAAAGGGGCCGGGAAGAAGAAACAGAAAATAACGTTAGACAGTCAGACTAATGGAGCCCAGGGGGTGGATAGCTGATGGCTCGAGTGACCTGGGCACTCGGTCATAATGGCATGTGGTGCAGGGTGGGAGTCTGGCTGCCCTCCAGGTTTGGAGGAGGGGGTAGGGTTACGGATCTGTGGGACGGGGGTTAGTGCCAGGGGCACAGTGCTGCCTACACACCCCGGCCACCCTGATGTGGTAGTACAGTTTCTTCCGGCACTACTGGCCGGTCTAGACGTTACTGTTGGTGGCACAGGCTGCATTTGCCACCTGCGCCCACGCACAATGAACGGTGGCAGCTGGCAGAGTCCTTCCCGTCCCGGGGTACAGGGTCATCTGCCTCTCCTCCACTGGGACCAGGTGGGTCTCCAGTTCGGCGTCGTGAAGCGGGGAGCTGCTCTCCTTGCTACCATCTTGTTTGCTGGGATGGTGTGTGTGGAAGTGAAGTGTGTTTATGCGGCTGCATCTTGTCAGCCTCCTGAGTGTCAATCACGAAACCAGCGAATCCGGTACATTTCGCATTAGAATCGATTGTGTTCCATGTGGTGCTAGCCTCTTAACAGTAGCGGAGCCGGTCAGAGTCCACGAATTCTGTGTTGGCGTCAATATTTAGTCTCATATTAGAATCCGCCGCAAAACTCTCAACAAAGCAACATTCCTTTAAGAAACAAAGACTCTAAATGGCAAAGATTAGTGGTAGGGCAAAAGATTGGGAAGTTTTAAAAACCAGCAAACGATGACTTAACAAAAGGGGAGGGAAATTAGAATATTAAATTTAGCTAGCAATAAATATAAGAACACGAAGAGCTTCTAAAAGTATATAAAAAGTCCATGGCCTCCACCACGTCCAGCAGCCTCCACAGGTCAGCATCCCCGAATCTTGAGGCTGGTGTTGTGTGCGCCAATGTTGCAAGCTGGCTAAGATTGGCTGGGCAAGTGCAGCCTAAGTGCTGCTTGACGTTAGCGGGTGCTGGTGAGCGCGGTCCCGGCGAATCAGCCAGCGAGCTGGCATTTGGGGCGAGAAGCCTGTTCGGCCTCGTTAAATGGACCAATTAACGTTGAATAGTGTTGCTGGCCTCGCCGGGTCGAGTCCCGGGAAACCTGCGGCAATTCACGCTCACTGCAGGACTTGGAATTTTTTTTTCGGAGAATCGCACCCTTTATCTACTCTTTTCCTTTTTATACGAGGTTGGAAGAAAGGTTACGGAGTTTGTGACAAAGACTGAAGATAATCGCTTCATTCTTTTCCACATTTGAGGAGTAAATTATAATTCATTCAGAACTGAAGCAGTTCGACAAGTTTGAGAGGTAGAGCCAGTTCATTACATGGAAATTGATTCTGTATTTGGTTGATACTGCTAAGGGGGAAAATGACCGATTCTGATTCACGAGTTCAAATATGAAGTTGCGGGAAAATGGCAGTGGCTTTAAGAGGTTAAAACACGTTTCAGGATTTTAGTTTGAGAAGAGATCACAGTTGGCTTGATTAATCACACTGGCATCATAAAACTAAACCCACTGTATTTAATTCTGCCATGTGGACACACAATGTCCACATTTTAATTCCTCAGAAGTCTTCAAGGATTCTGATGCAACATATAAAAGCCAAGTTATCTTACTTCTTCCATCTTGTGATTCCACAATAAATGGCAGAACTCTTCCGAGTACTGACAGGCAGAGAGATCTGGGCATGCATGTCCACCGATTACTGAAAGTGGCAACGCATGTGGATAGGGTGGTCAAGAAAGAATATGGCCTGCTGGCCTCCATCGGCCAGGACACTGAATATAAAAATTGGCAAGTCATGTTGCAGTTATACAGGACCATAGTTAGGCCTCATTTGGAATATTGTGTACAATTCTGGTTGCCACACTACCAGAAGCATGGGGATGCTTTGGAGAGGGTACAGGCAATTTACTAGGATGTTGCCTGGTATGGAAGGCATTAGCTATGAGGAGAGGTTAGATAAACTTGGTCTGTTCTCACTGGAATGACTGAGGTTGAGAGGCGGCCTGATAGAGGTCTACAAGATTATGAGTGGCATGGACACAGTGGACATTCAGATGCTCTTTCCTAGGATAGGAGAATTAAGTACTAGGGGACATAGGTTTAAAGTGCGTGGGGAAAAGTTTAGAACAGATGTGTGAGGCAAGTTATTTTAGACAGCGGGTGGTAAATATATGGAACGCGCTGCCTGGGGAGGTGGTAGGATCAGGTACAATAACGGCATTTAAGGGATGTCTGGACAAATATATGAATTGGGTGGGAATGGAAGGATACGGACTCCGTAAGTGCAAACGGTTTTAGTTTAGGCAAGTACCATGATAGACGCAGGCTTGGAGGGCCGAAGGGCCTGGTTCCTGTGCTGTATCGCTCTTTGTTCTTTGGCAGGAGAAAGCTGTTCTCAGTGATGACCTGGGGCTACAATATGTGCCCTTGTGAAACTACAACTATACTCGAGGTATTTTGGCCAGAGCAGTTTACCATTTCAGCACATTTGATATCGGAATCTACTTAATGAGTAATATCATTGGGTGTTCTATGCGTTTGGTTAATTACTACTCTGTAGTGACTGCTTATATCTCTTTCAATTCCACCCCAAGCCAGTTCAATATCATTCATAATAAAAGTCACCCAGTTTTCATCCAATACGTAGCGCCTTACAGCTACTTATAGATTTCATCTGGTTCACATTTCTTGGTTCTCTTACCAAACTTGAAGAATGTTTTCCTAAATTTAACACTTTGAGTTTTTGAATCAAAGTTGCTGAGTAGACTCAGTAGGAGTCCCAGCACTAATTCCTGTAGCTTTACACACAGTATGTAATCCTCACTTCAATTTCACAGGCAATGGGAAGCTGAAGAACATTTATCTGAACTCTTATGACTTTATTCATCTTTAATAAACATTGTTTAAATAACACAAAACAGCTATTCACTACTAAAGACACATTTATTAATTATTTGCCCAACTAAAACTAACACCTATGTAGATTTGAGAAATTAAAATATTCACTTAGTTTTCTAAAAGTATACAGTGACAAATTTGATTTTTGTAAAAATGGAGCAGGCAAAACAAAATTGAATGCAGATAAATACCACGATAGTATGATTTTTGCTCAAATGTAAGTGCAAATTTATATTGAAGGATTTTTAAAACCAAGCTATCAAACCAAGCTAAGCTTTAATGGAGCAACATTTTTTCTGTCCCTTCCTATCTTAAGTAATATTGTATTCAACTTTCCACTAAAACAGTTACCACCTAAAAAAAGCAGGATACAATATTGATTAGGATTGCACTAAGAACAATGCCTTGATTTTATATTTTAGTAAGAAAAATCTTTATTTGCTCCCATAAAGGTAGTGGTATTCAACAGGAAATCCAGGACTGCCTCCAACATGCCAGTACAGCTGTATTGTGAATGAACATGACCGGTAAACTCCCATTAGTCTTACAAACGGTTGCATGCAACCTTAGCCCAAGGTGACGTTAGTATCTTTTTAAAAAAATCAATTCTTAGGTTAATGATAAATAAAAGTTACAGAACATAAGTAACAATTATATCACAAACAGCACATGCTATTAGGGTAATGAAAATATGCAACAGGCAGTGGGGTTAAAATGGACAATACTGATTTAAAAAAAAATGAAATTCAACATTGAAGAGACTGTATTCCTTTCCCCCCTTCAAGCACATCCAGACCAGAGATGGACAGTCAACAGTCGTTAAATGGTCTTTACCCCACAACATGACTGGAGTCCTGAGGACAATCAACAGGTTTCTGGCACTGGTTCCTGCTGTGATGATTTGACAGGTGCCAGCTCACTAAAATTTATTTTTTATTAATTGGTTGAGGACATGGAATACATAAAATGAAACTGTTTAGTTGACCCTACAGAATAGCATTTCCTGAAAGTTAAGCCAAAGCGAAGAGGAAGGGAACCAAAACAAGTAAAATCAGAGGAGTAATCCAGCTCTCCCACTCAAGGTTCTGTCAAAAAATCTACAAGGTTTTGATGTCATGTTTAATAAAATGCAATATTTCGCCAAGTGTGTATCAAATAGTGTTTATTTAAAGAACTAGAAGTATTAGATTGTGATTCAAAATGCACCAAAGCCAGCCATAGTAGGAACAATGGCATGCAAGCTACTTTAAAAAAGTGGTTTCTCAGTGACTGTTGCTGGAATACATTTCTAACAGCCCTCGGGTACCTCAATCAAGTAGCCATTGTACTTAGCCAGGGTGTTACCATAGGTGTGCATTGGTGGGACAGAGAACAGCAGAGAAGTTAAGAGGAGATGAACAGGTTGAGTTTATATGTGGATTAAATTATGTGGGAAACTCTGTACACTTACTAAGAATAGTCTACATGTAAAAATATACTTTGGTAAAAAAACTTTTGTGACAATTTCTTCTACATTAGGGAGGAGAGGCAGGGCAGGAGATTGAGAGATAATTTGATAAACATTCCCAGTCTATTCACAAATCTGATGCTGACTTTTTCTAGCTCACCACTTCAATTTCACATTCTATTTCCACTCTGATCTTTCTGTTTATGGCCTCCAGAGAGTTTATTCTTTCCTCAAGGTCTTAAACCTTGCGTTGGAGGTTATTGTGAAAATAGTGATCTCCTCGGATCTAGATTCAAATTTTGCCAGGACAAAAATGGCACTAAATGTTTTATTTTTCTGATAGTTTTGTATGGCCTTAAGTGAAAAAGAATCAAATCAGCCTCATCACAATTCTCTGTCAACATAATTCTATGAATGTAGTTATTTAAGGTTTTGTTTATAGTATTCTACATTTGCAATTAAATTGAGATTTCAGAACATTAGTGTAGAGATTCAGATAGATCATAGAATTTACAGTGCAGAAGGACGCCATTCGGCCCATCGAGTCTGCACCGGCTCCTGGAAAGAGCACCCTACCCAAGGTTAACACCTTCACCCTATCCCCGTAACCCAGTAACCCCACCCAACACTAAGGACAATTTTGGACACTAAGGGCAATTTATCATGGCCAATTCACCTAACCTGCACATCTTTGGACTGTGGGAGGAAACCGGAGCACCCGGAGGAAACCCATGCACACACGGGAAGGATGTGCAGACTCCGCACAGACAGTGACCCAAGCCAGAATCGAACCTGGGACCCTGGAGCTGTTAAGCGATTGTGCTATCCACAATGCTACCTTGCTGCCCTATAGAAGCTCTATATCGTAGTGCAGAAAATACTGTTCAAAGTGATAGCAAATGCACTTTTGTGACACACCCTGTTTACAATTTTAACATGGATATGCACATGTTTAAAATAAATGATAAATATTATTGCCAGATAGCAGACAGAGGAATGTGCTAGGGAGACATCAGTGCTCACTTGTTAAAATTGCCAACAGTAATTTATTCCCTTGAATCTTCGGTATCTGATTTTGAATTGCTTGATAAATTGTATATAATCACCGTAAGTACTAGTTTTAACAGGTTACGTTAGTTTGCACCATCTTTCCTCACCTTAATTAACACATAGGCAGGAAATAGAAGGAGCACTGTCTCTTCAAGAGTAATCATGGGTTATATGAGAAAAACATGGTTTGAACTGATAAAATCCAATCTTCAGTACTGTTAAGTAGATAGAATTACCTCATTCTATCACCCACTGCCATTCCTCTGAAAGTAAATCTATCAAGGAGAAAAAGAATAAGGGCTCAGATTATACATGAGCAGCCTTGGGTGTCATAAGAGCTGATGCCACATTCCCAGATTCCTGTCAACATCATTGGGATTTCAGACCAGTTTTTTAAATGAAAGTCCAACTGTTATGGCACCCTCTAATGTAGTCAATTTTATTCTAATAATCGATGAACATTCTTACATGAGTAGAAATAGTTAAAATAAGATTCAAGTCCAAAGCTGCAGTGTAGGCCCATTTCTATACTTTGTATATATTTTGATGCATTTATGAAATCTTTTAGGCAGACAACTTGGCTGCCGAAACATTGTGATTGCTCATTTCTGTGATTACTCATTTATTTCACCTGGTAATAGCCTATTAATGTTATGAAATCAGATCTCAATTTTGATGAATTATTGATCAAAATTCCTATGGATTCTATCAAATTAAAAAATATTTTCCAATTTGGCAGATACATTGAATTCAAAGAAGAGAATTACATGTCTGTATTTTTGCTCATCTGATACTCTTACATGGTGCAAGATGGGAGACAAATTTACTTCACAATGGTTTTCCCTGTATTTAAAAAGGTAGCATTTTGCATATACTGTTTAATAAAAAGTATATCGCTAGAGGTATATAGCTAATTTTTCTAGTTTATATATACACTGCTTAATGAGTTCTTTAAAGTTTATCCTGGACAGACTTTAGTTTTATTGGCAATACACAGATACACTTGAAAACATTTTTGGATCATTTCAAAACATGAGGCCCTCCTAAAAATATATTTCTTCAAATTTGAAACAAAAAAAAAGTATAATTAATGCAATGGACATGCACTTCCATCATCTTTAGACTCTTGAACTAACTGTTTGGTGTTGGTACTCGTGGCTTGGAAACCAGAAAAATTAAGGGTGCTATGTTTTCTATATATATATATATTTTCAAGTTTCTGAAATATGTGCCCAGATGTGATTTGCACTGCATTTGAAATGTTCAATGTACCACAATTATTGAAAGACAAATGAAAGTGATTTAAAATTACTCAAAAAAGACAGAAAATGCTGGAAATACTCAGCAGGTCAGGTAGTATCTGTGGAGAGAGAAACAAGAGTTAACATTTCAGGTCAATGACCATTCATCAGAACTGGAAAAAAATAGAGATGTAACAGAGATGTTTTACCTAAGTACAGAAATGGGAAAAAGGTGGAGGGGGAACGAACAAAGGTCTGGTTTAAGGTTAGAAGCAGGAGAAATTAAACAACAAAAGGGGTGGTGATGAAGGCAAAAGGAGATGATAACAAGACAAGAAACAAAAGATAGGTCAAGAACAGGTGCAAATAGGGAAATAGTGGAATCATTACAACAGTTGCCATGTGAAAAAGTGGGAGCAGAAATTAGGATCTTAAATTGCTGAATAGCTTTGAAGTGCTTAATCGAAAAATTAGATGCTGTTCCATGAGTCTATGTTGAAATTCATTCGCACAGCTTAAGAGGTTGAGGACAGAGAGTGGAAGTGGGGTGGAGAATTAAAATGGCAGGCAACTGGAATTGCGGGGTCATACGTGCCAATTTAACAAGAGGTATTCCGCAAAGTGGCAATCTAATCTCCATCTGGTCTCTCCCATGTAGAGGTGACCACATTGTGACAACTGAATACAGTATACTAAATTAAAGGAAGTATGAATAAATCAAGGTTTTATCTGAAACAACTATTTGGGGCCATGGAGGATGGGAACGACAGGTATTGCATCTTTTGCATTTGCTTGGAAAGGTGCTTTGGGAAGGAGAGGCGTGTTAGAAGTAATTGAGGAGTGGGCCACAGTGTTGTGGAGGGGTGTCCCTTTGGAATGCAGAAAGGGGAGAGAAAGGAAAGATGGGTTTTGTGCCGGTATTAAGCTGGAGCTGGTGGAAATGGCAGTGGGTGACTGGAGGCTGTTAGGATGGAAGGTGAGAGCCAGGGGATTCAGCTGTGGTTTAGGTAAGGAAGGGACGAGAGCAATAATGCAGGAAATGGAAGGGACATTTAGTTTTGACAATATGAAATAAAACCATGTGACATTTACAATAGAATAAAACAAGTGGAAGAAGAATTTAAATACACTTAGGAACATTACACATTTAATTATTCAGGATAATCTGGTTTTTGCACTCGGGCCCTCCAGCTTATTTCTTTTAAAAATGACTTAAATTGTGTACCAGCTAATGGGTATAGAACGTAAACAATTACTTGCATTTATGTCGAGCCCTTAATTTAAATAATGTCCTATGGCTTGGAACAGATAACTGTAAAGATATCAGACTGCAAGCCACTGGAGAAGTTAGGAGAGCTGATAGAAAGTTTGATTGAACAGATTAATTTTGAGAAATTGTTTTAAAAGAGGACAGTGATGTGGATAGAGGAGTTTCGGGATAGAACTTCAGAGTATAGGACCCAAGGCACCTGACAATTATGGGATAAAGGGACTGGAGATGCAAACTTGTTCAGTGTAAAAGGATTCAGGGATGGTAATAGAGATTGTATTAAAACACCATTCTATTCTGCCAATTACAGCTCAACCACATGACTGAAACAGAGACTGGGATTCTCCACGCCGAAATGGCGCACGTAGTCCACATATGGTTCCACCCGGCTGGAACTCGCCGACGCGGCTGCGGTGGCTGTCCTGGTTTGCCGGGGGGGGGGGGGGGGGGGGCATGACAGCCGGAACCGCGATCGGCAAGCACGCACGATACGTGGGGGGGCCTACCTTCTTCCACGCTGGCTCACTGTGTGACTCTGCCAAGTTGCGCAGCCGCGCACATGTGTGGACCCGCGGCCAGCAGTGCAGGGCCGTGGAGCATTCCGGCGCCGTGCTGGTCCCCTGTGAGCTACAGAATCGCTGGGTCAAGAGGCCTGTTGACGCCGCTGTGAAACACTCCGGTGTTTACGCCTACGTCAACACTTAGCCGCGTTTTTGGAGAATCCCGGCCAGAATATTTGGGAATTTATCAGCCCAGCTTTATTTTGGAAATAGGCAATTCCTCTCAAGGAATTACAGTTTGTTGCTCTTAAAAGGAGATGCATTTTGACCGGGGCAGGCACTGGAAGCCATACTAAAAGTGAGTCAGACTTGGGAAAAACACAAGAATAGCACAACATGTGCACTCCAAGGCTCTCCAACGGAGCAATGGAGACTCTGGTGGAGAAGAAGTGAGGAGGAGAGAGGCCCTCCAGACAGACACTGAAAAGGCAATGGAAGCAGATATCCTCCATGGTCAATGCCAGTAGTGTAGCCCTGAAGGACCTGAATTCAATTAACTCAAATAGAAACGGAAAACAACAAGTGCAGGAGGAGGCCATTCGGCCCTTCAAGCCCGCTCCACCATTCATCATTATCATGGTTGATTATCCAACTCAACAGCCTAATCCCGTTTCCCCCCCACATTCCTTTATCCCCTTTGTCCTAAGCGCTATATCTAACTGCTTCTTGAAACTATATAATGTTTAGGACTCAATTACTTCCTGTCATAACAAATTCCACAGGCTCAACATTCTTTGGGTGAGAAAATTTCTCTTCATCTCTCTCCTAAATGGTCGACCCCGTATCCTCAGCCTGTGACCCCCTGGTTCTTTTTTGTTTTAAACAAACAATTTTATTGAGGTATTTTAGGCATATAGAAAAAGTTACATTGTACAGTACAAAAAAAATAAGTCAAGACACAAATTACAAATTAAACACAGTACAAACCACGGCTCTGTTCACGCATGGACCTGCCTCAATATCCTCCCCCCCCCCCCCCCCCCCCCCCCCTGCTGACGCTTACTCCTCTGCGAAGAAGTCAATAAATGGCTGCCACCTTCGGGGGAACCCTAGTAGCGAATCTCTCAAGGCGAACTTGACTTTCTCTAGGCCAAGAAAGCTCGCCATATCCGATAGCCATACCTCAGCCCTCAGGGGCTTCGAGCCCCTCCATGCTAACAGTATTCGTCGCCGGGCTACCAGGGAAGCAAAGGGCAGAACGTCGGCCTCTCTCTCTTCCTGGACTCCCGGGTCCTCCGAAACCCCAAAGATTGCCACATCCGGGCTCATTACCACCCCAGTTTTCAATACCCGGGACATGACATCTGCAAATCCCTGCCAATACCCCGAGTTAAGGGCATGACCAGAACATGTGTACATGGTTAGCCGGCCTTCCGGCGCATCTCGCACACTTGTCCTCCAGCCCGAAGAATCTGCTCATCTGGGCCACCGTCATGTGGGCCCGGTGCATGACCTTAAACTGGATCAGGCTGAGCTGGCGCATATTGCGGTCGTGTTTACTCTGCTCAGGGCTTCTACCCAAATACCGTCCTCCAGCTCCCACCCCCCTCCCCAAGCTCCTCCTCACACTTAAGCTTCAGGTCCTCGGTCTACGTATCCTCAGCTCTCATTAGTTCCTTGTAGACGTCTGAAACTCTCCCCTCTCCCCTAGAAACGACACTGTCCTGCATCCCCTTCAGCGGGAGACGTGGGAAGGACGGCGCCAGTCTGCGTACAAAATCCCTCACCTGTAAGTATCTAAAGTCGTTCCCTCTCGCCAGCCCAAACTTCTTCTCCAGCGCCCTCATGCTCGGAAAGCTCCCTTCCAGGAACAGATCCCCCACCCTCACAATCCCCGCCCTCCTCCACAGTCTATACCTCCCGTCCATTATCCCCGGGGCAAATCGGTGGTTGCCGCAGATTGGGGTCCACACCGATGCTCTTACCTCCCTTACATGCCTCCTCCACTGGCCCCAGATCCGAAGAGCCACCACCACTATCGGGCTCGTGGAGTACCGTGCTGCCGGAAGTGGCAGAGGCGCCGTGACAAGGGCTGCTAAGCTAGTGCCCCTGCACGAAGCAGCCTCCATCCACTCCCAAACCGACCCCGCACCCACCATCCATTTCCTTATCATCGTTATGTTGGCCGCCAAGTAATAGTTGCTGAAGTTCGGCAACGTCAGCCCCCCTTCTCCTCTGCTCCTTTCTAGCATCACCCTCTTTACCCAGCCCATACAAATCCCAGAATAATTTTATTCAGCCTCTTAAAGAAGGACCGCGGGATAAAGGTGGGGAGACACTGAAAAACAAACAAGAACCGCGGGAGAATCATCATCTTAACAGTTTGCACCCTCCCCGCCAATGACAGCGGGAGCGCATCCCACCTCCGGACCTCCTCCCTCACTCGTTCCAGCAGTCGAGATAGGTTGAGCTTATGCAACTTGCCCCAGTCCCGTGCCACCTGAATCCCCAAATATCGGAAACTCTCCCCCACTAGCCTGAACGGCAACCCCTTCAGCCTACTCTCCTGCCTCCTCGCCTGAATTACAAACAACTCGCTCTTAGCCATGTTCAGTTTGTATCCGGAGAACCGGCCAAATTCCCTCAGGGTTGCCATAATACCGTCCGTCCCCACCATTGGGTCCAACACATAACAGCAGATCACCCGTGTATAACGAGACTCTATGCCCCCCCCCCCCCCCGACCAGCCCTTTCCAGCCCCTAGAAGCTCTCAGTGCAATTGCCAGCGGCTCTATGGCCAGCGTAAACAGCAGTGGGGAGAGAGGGCAGCCCTGTCTTGTCCCACGGTACAGTCTAAAGTAGTCCGATGTTGTCCTGTTCATCCTTACACTCGCCTCCGGGGTCTAATACAATAGCCTAACCCAGTTGATGAACCCACCCCCGAACCCGAACCGTCCTAGTACCTCCCACAGATAATCCCACTCGACCCGATCAAAAGCCTTTTCAGCATCCACTATCTCTACCACCCTACTCTCCGGGGGCATCATAATCACATTGAGCAGTCTTCTTATGTTGGCCACCAGCTGCCTCCCCTTTACAAACCCGGTTTGGTCCTCCACAATTACATCCGGTACACAGTCCTCAATTCTGGTCGTCAAAATCTTGGCCAGTAACTTGGCGTCTACGTTGATCAAGGAGATCGGCCTGTATGACGCACAGGCCTCCGGGTCCTTATCCCGTTTCAGAATGAGTGAGATGGTAGCCTGCGACATCGTCAGGGGTAAACTCCCTCTGCCTCTTGCCTCGTTAAAGACACTGACCAGCACCGGCCCCACTTTCCCGGCAAATGTTTTGTAAACCTCCACCGGATACCCGTCCGGCCCCGGGGCTTTACCCGAGTGGATGACCTTCAGGGACCCAATACCTCTTCAATCCTGACCAGGGCCCCCAGTCCGTCCACCAACCCCCTCCCCACTCTTGGGAAGGTCAGTTCCTCCATGAATCGCCTCATCCCCCCCGGTCCCCCAGGTGGTTCCGAAGTGTACAGCTTCCTATAAAAGTCCCTAAAGACCTTGTTCAGCCCTGCTGGATCACCCACTAGATTACCTTCCCCATCCACTACCCTCCCTATTTCCCTAGCCGCTTCCCTCTTCCTCAGTTGCTGCGCAAGCATTCTACTGGCCTTCTCCCCATGCTCATAAATAGCACCTTTTACCTTTCTAAGCTGCTCTGCAGCCTTGCCTGTAGTCATCAGCCCAAATTCGGCCTGCTGCCTCTGTCGTTTCCTGAGTAACTCTGGCCTCGGGGATTCCGCTTAACTCCTGTCCGTCCGTAGAATTTCCTTAATCAGTCGGTCCGTCTCTGCCCTATCTCTCCTGTCCCTGTACGCCCGGATTGAAATCAACTCCCCTCTCACCACTGCCTTCAGTGCCTCCCAGAGCACCGCTGCCGAGACTTCTCCAGTATCGTTCACCTGCAGGTAATTCTGCATGCATTTCCTCAGCCTCTCACACACCGCCTCGTCCACGAGTAGTCCAACTTCCAGCCTCCATGATGGGCGCTGAAAGCTGTCCTTACAAAACTGCAGGTCTACCCAGTGCGGAGCATGGTCCGATATGGCAATTGCCGAATATTCTGCCCCACCATTCCGGCCAGCAGGTCCCTACTCACCACAAAGTAGTCAATTCGGGAATACACCTTGTGGACATGGGAGTAATACGAGAACTCCCTTGCCGTCGGCCGGCTAAATCTCCATGGATCTGCTCCCCCCATTTGCTCCATGTACCCTCTCAGTTCCTTTGCCATCGCTGGCAATCTGCCCATTCTTGAGCATGACCGGTCCAGGCCTGTATTAAAGTCCCTGCCCATGATCAATTTACGCGAGTCCAAGTCAGGGATCTTCCCTAGCATCCTCCTAATAAAATCCACATCGCCCCAATTAGAGGCATACACACTGATCAGGACTACTCTCACCCCTTCAAGCTTACCCCTCACCATAGCGAACCTGCCACCCCCATCCACGACTGTGCCCTCCGCCTCAAATTAATCAGGGTCACAACCCCGTCTTAGAATCAAGCCCCGAATGAAAGACCTGACTGACCCAGCCCTTCCTTAACCTAACTTGATCTGCCACTTTCAGGAGCGTCTCCTGCAACAAGACTATGTCCACCTTCAGAACCCGCAGATGCGCAACTGAGAGGGTTCATGGAGCAAATGGGGGGAGCAGATCCATGGATATTTAGCCGGCCGACGGCCCGTTTAACCCTCTAACATTCCAGGTGATCAGCCTGGTTGGGGGGCACTCCCCCCCCCCCCCCCCCCCCCCCTTTGATGATCAGCCATCCCCTTTCCTTGGCCAGCCCCTCAGTCATGTGTCGCGCTTCCTCTGGCCCGCCTCCTGGCCGGCTCCACCTATGACCTCCTCACTGTTACCATGCCCAGTTTCCATCCCCGTCAGCAGAACACCACCCCCCCTCCTCCCCCTAGCAACACCATCCTATCACCTAACCCCTGCTCTAATCTAACTATATGGACATCCCCCACCTCGGCTCCCGTTGACTAGCTGCACTCAGCTAGCCTGGGGCACCCAGCCTCGGGACCAGCCCGTCTCCCATCCATTGTTCCCAGTCACCCCTCCCCCAACCCCTCCATACCACTTCCCCAGATCAGCCCTACTTAAGCAAACACTCTATACAAGTCATAAAGAAACCCCACAATAGCACAATTCAAGTTAAACAAGAAAAAAAAGAGGTAAGAAATAACAGGCACCCTTCAGTCCTACCCATACAGACACAGAAAAAGATTGCACAAAGTTCCCCTGAAGCATCCATTTTAACCCAACCCTTTTAACTGTTTTCTTTATTAATTCCCCCCCAGCCAAACTCCAACTAAGCAAAGAGCCCAAACAGGAAACATTCAGGAAAACCACACAAAAAGCACGCAAAAAGAAGAAAAAAAAGATACATCCCAAAACGGGAGAGCCACCACATATACTTAAAAGCTCTAACACGAGTCCAAACTTCCTCAGCTCTGGGCCAGCCCTTGCTTCTTAACGAAGTCCATCGCCTCTTCGGGTTCCTCAAAATAGTGGTGCTGACCCTTATACGTAACCCACAGTCGCGCCGGAAAAAGCAGTCCGAATTTCACCTTGTTTTTATACAGTATCTCCTTCACCTGCCTGTAGCCTCCCCTCCTCCTGGCCACCTCCACGCTCAAATCTTGGTACACACGCAGGGTGGTATTGTCCCAAATACAGCTTTGTGTGCTCTTTGCCCATTGCAGTGCCCGTTCCTTGTCCAGGTACCTGTGAAAGTGTACCACCATCGCTCGTGGGGAATCCCCTTGTCACGGCTGCCTCACCTGCACTCTGTGTGCCCTGTCCACCACCGGCAGCGCGTGAACACCTCGTTCCCCAGCAACCTCTGAAACATACCCTCCACATATGCGGCAGCGTCTAGCCCCTCTGCTCCCTCCAGAAGCACTTTTTGCTGGTCCCTCAGCCTCCGAATCTCCACATCCGCCACCGTTTGAAAGTCAGCCTGCTCCTCCACTGACTTCTCCAACTGCTGGAGCTTCTCAGTCTGATCATCCAGCCTTTTTCCCATCCGATCAATCGACTTCTGAAGCGGCTCCAAGTTGTCACGCTTCAAAGCCAAAAAGCCCTCTTGCATAGTCTGTAGCAGCTGCTCCATTGTGGGCTGGGCTGTCGGCTCCTTGCTCTGAACACCAGCCATGCTGGTCTCTCTCACAGCCTCCACTGTGCTCTTACTCGACCACTTCTTCTGCTGTTTATGGTCGCTCCGGCTTCTGAGGTCCATACAATTCTGTATGGGTCCTGTGCCCGAGTACTATTGCTTTCCAGTTCCGCGCTCAAAAGCTCAAAATGTCAGTGGAAAAGGTCCAAAAGTCCGACCGAAACGGGAGCCACCAAATGTGCGACCTACTCCCTCATAGCTGCCACCGGAAGTCTGACCCCCTGGTTGTGGACACACCCACCATCGGGACCATCCTTCCACATCAACCCTGTCCAGTTCTGTTAGAATTTTATAGGTTTCTATGCGATCCCCCCATTCTTCTGAACTCCAGCGAATACAATCCTAACGAATTCAATCTCTCCTTGTACGTCAGCACTGCCACCCCAGGAATCAGTCTGGTAAACCTTTATTGCACTCCCTCTATAGCTAGAACATCCTTCCTCAGTTAAGGAGACCAAAGCTGCACACAATATTTCAGGTGTGCCCTCGCCAAGGCCCTGTATAATTGCAGCAAGACATCCCTGCTCCTGTACTCCAATCCTCTTGCAATGAAGGCCAGCATACCATTTGCCTTCTTTACCGCCTGCTGCATCTGCATGCTTACCTTCAGTGACTAGCGTACGAGGACATCCAGGTCTTGCTGCATGTCCCCCTCTTCTTCCCGTTTTTGCTACTAAAGTGGATAAGCTCGCATTTATCCAAATTGTACTGCATCTGGCATTCATTTGCCCACTCACACAACTTATCCAAATCACACTGAAGGACCTCTGAATCCTGACAGCTCATCCTTCCACCCAACTTGGTGTCATCTGCAAATTTGGAGATATTACATTTTGTTCCCTCATCTAAATCATTAATATATATTGTGAATAGCTGGGGTCCTAGCACCGATCCCTGCGGTATCCCACTAATCACTGCCTGCCAATTTGAAAAAGACCCGTTAATTCCTGCTCTTCGTTTCCTGTCTGCCAACCAGTTTTCTATCGATCTCAATACGCTACCCCCATTCCCATGTGCTTTAACTTTACTCACTAATCTTTGAAGTGGGACATTGTCAAAAGCCTACTGAAAGTCCAAATAGGCCACATCCACTGGCTCCCCTTCATCAATTCTACTAGTTACATCCTCGAAGAATTCCCAACAAGTTTAGTTGCGTGTTTCCTAGCGCTCGCAGTGCTGATAAACACAACACTAAAAAATGGTATCAGGGTTAGATAGGGCACCGCAGCGGGAAACACACGGTTGAGGCCGCACATAGCCCCATTTTGTGCACTGAGCAGCTGAGTTCGCTGGAACTCCTCAAGTGTAGCGAGAGATAAGGACCCCATTTTTAAATGGTGTCCCAATCTCTGGAGCCCTCGAAGTGAAGCTTGTTAAGACACTGGAATAACAGAATATGCTTTTGATATGGCTTCTTGTTTATTTGTGGAACTAATATCATTGGCAGAGGTACAGAATACAAGAGTAGGAATATAATGATGGGATTGTGTAAGACACTGGTGAGGCCACAACTGGAGTATTGTATATAGTTCTGGTCACCACATTACAGGAAGGATGAGATTGTTCTGGAGAGAGTACATAGAAGATTTACTAGAATGTTGCCAGGGTTGGACAATTGTAGCTACGAGGAGAGATTGAAGAATTTGGGGTTGTTATCCTTGGAACAGAGAAAGTGAAGGGGTGACATGATTGAGGTGTAAAAAATTGTAAGGGGTAGAGATACAGTCGTCAGGAGGAACCTGTTTCCCTTGGCAGAGAGTTCAAAAGCCAGAGGTCATAGATTCAAGCTCAGTGACAAAGGATCAGAGAGGACATGAGGAAAATCTTTCTTTTTTTACGCAGAGGGTGCTGGGTGTCTGGAATTTGCTGTCTGAGGTCTGGTGGAGGCAGAGACCCTAAACTATTTTGAAAAGTACCTGAATCTGTACCTTAAATGTTGTAAGCTACGGGGCTATGGGCTGTGTGCAGGAAGATGATATTAGAAAAGTACACCCACAAGGAGGGAATTCCAGGATTTTGACCCAGGGACAGGAGGAATGGCGAGACATTTTCAAGTCAGGATGATGAGTGACTTGGAAGGGAATCTCCAGATGGTGGTGCTCCCAGGTATCTGCTGCCCCTGTTCTTCTAGATGGCAATGGTCATGGGTTTGGAAGGTGCTGCCTAAGCATCCTTGGGGAGTTACTACAATGCATCTTGTAGATGGTACACACAGCTGCCACTGTTCGTTGGTGGGGAGGGTTTGAATGTTTGTAGAAGGGGGAGCAATCAAACAGACTGCTTTGTCCTGGATGGTGTCGAGCTTGTTGAATGCTGTTGGAGCAGCACACACCCAGGCACTTTGTTCTGTCTTCACAAAGGAAGACTTATAATATTGTACCGGAAGTTCAAGTAACACAAGTTTTAGTGAGCAGCTGAAGGAAATTAGTATTAGTAGAGAAATGGTTTGGGGAAAATTAATGGGATTGAAGGTGGATAAATCTCCACAGCCTGAAAACTTTCATCCCAGAATACTTAAGGAAATGGCTCTAGAAATAGTAGATCATTGTTGGTCATTTTCCAAAAATCATTGGCTGTCTGGAATGATTCCAACAGATTGGAGGTAGGTAATATAACCCTGCTATTCAAAAAGGGAGGTAGAGAGAAAACAGGGAACTATATACCCGTGAACCTAACATCATTAGTAGGGAAGTTGCTGGAGTCCATTATCAAGGGTTTCATTAGGTTAAAGTCCAACATGTTTGTTTCAAACACTAGCTTTCGGAGCACTGCTCCTTCCTCAGGTGAAGGAGCAGTGCTCTGAAAGCTAGTGTTTGAAACAAACATGTTGGACTTTAACCTGGTGTTGTAAGACTTCTTACTGTGCTCACCCCAGTCCAACATCTCCACATCAAGGGTTTAATAGCACAGCATTTTGAAAGTAGTGGTATAATCAAAGTCAGCACTTAGCCGTAACCCCCTCCATGGATACCTTATCCTCCTCCAAAATCCTCCCACCTCCCTCTCCATCACTCCCTCCCCCATCCCCCGACAGTTCCTCCTTCAGCAACGAGGAGGCAGGCGCTAAAGGTCGGAAAGACTAGCCTAAAGTTCTCATTCAGCATCTCCAAGCTCAACTTCCCTTCCAGAACCAGATCCTCGATCTCCATGCTTCCCCTCATCTCCCACCCCCGGAACCTCGTGTCCATCCTCCCCGGTCAAATCCGTGATTCCCCCCTTTCGGCATCATTCTCAACCCCACTCCAAACCTAAAATGTTACCGAAACTCCCCAAATACTTGCCTGGAGCCAACGGGAGTGGCGCTGTTGCCAGCGCCCGCAACCCCGACCCCCTACATGAACCGGCATCCATCCTTACCCACAAAGCCTCCGCCTACCTATTCCAACCCCATACATTCTCTGCATTCATTGTCTAGTAATAATACATCAAATTCAGGAGGCTTAACCCCACCCCTCAACTCCCGTCTGCAGCACCACCTTTCTTATCCTGGACCAAAGACCCGGGGGCAGACTGGGTAAAAATGGAGGAGGGCTCCTGCGCAGGGACATCCCTACTGCACAGGGCATCCCTCTGAGAACTGGCCAAGACCACACTCCCAATCCACCAAGTACTCGAAAAACCCAGTGGTAGTGCAGAAAAGTCCAGTTAAGAGGATAGAACCAACTGAGACAACACTACGGACTAGTGCCAATGTCTGTCATGGCCCCCATCTGCAGGAACCATTCATCCTCTTTCAAGGATGACGTTGGACACCTCCTTCAAAATCTAGAGACAGGCTGATTGTAGGGGACTTATATGTAGACGACAGGATAGTGACTTTGGGGGAACCGACAGACAAACTACAGCTCCAAAAAGGAAACGATTTGCGATACATGCAACTAAGGAACTTCCTCCACACAAAGTCAGCAATGTTCCCCCAACAACCGGGGCATTCCCTGCTGGACAAACCTCTGACTGCAGGTGAACTAGGTGCGGTAACTGCACTGACATCTACAGACGGCTACTGGAAGAAACAAGACAACAGCAAGACCACTCCTGGACGAGACAAGGGAAAAATTGGGGGCAGCAGGGGGGAGAGGAACTAGACCTGGAAATGATCAAGGTACTGCACACGGCAAACTTCACCTCCTCATGTGCAGGGCTGAGCCTAGTGCAGCTAAACGTAGTGCAAAGGGCGCACTTGACCAGAACACACGAGTGGGTTCTTCCTGGAGATGGAGGACAAATGCAAACAGTGCCAGGGAGGCCCGGCCAACCACGCCCACATGTTCTGATCATGACCCAGACTTGTCGGGTACTGGGCTGCCTTTTTCAAGGCAATATCCAAGGTTGTGGGGTGAGGCCGGAGCCGAGCCAAAAAGTGGTCTTCGGGGTATCAGAACAGCCAGAGCTCTTCACGGGGAGGGGCAGACGCCCTAGCCTTTGCCTCCCTGATCGCCCACCAGAGAATTCTGGTCAGCTGTAGATCAGCAGCACTACCTCAAGCAACCAATAGGGGAAGGTGGGGGGGGGGAATTGAAACAGACAAAGAAGGAAAGGTAGACAGAGGGGGAAGGAGAAAGAACCAGCTGAAGAGGAGGGGAGGGTACAAACCAGAACACAGGTGAAACAGGGCTGGAGAACCATTAGGGCCTTGGAGAGAGGCGAAAAGCCCAGGAAGGAGATCCAAAACAACAACTAGGAGGGCACACCTGGGTGAGCGTAAACAAGTCCCTGGCATGTTTTGATACGAGGGAGCTACACATCAATAGCGGAACAGGGTGGCCAGGTGCCTGACCACGGGGGGCCTAAAGGAACAGGCACCCCCCAAACCTGTACATATGTTCTCAATTCACATTTTACCCTGTATAGTACATTCTCAATAAAAACGTAAGATCTAGGAGCAGGAGTAGGCCACCTGGCCCTTCAAGCCTACTTTGCCATTCAATGAGATCATGGCTGATCTTTTTGTGGACTCAACGCCACTTACCTGCCCACTCACCATAACCTTTAATTACTTTACTGTTCAAAAACCTATCTTAAAAACATTCAACGAGGTAGCCTCAACTGCTTCAATGGGCAGGAAATTCAACAGATTTCCAACCCTTTGGGTGAATAGGTTCCTCCTCAACTCAGTTCTAAGTCTGCTCCCCCTTGTTTTGAGGCAATGCCCCCTAGTTCTAGTTTCACCCGCCAGTGGAAACAACCTCCCTGCTTCTATCTTATCTATTCCCTTCATAATTTTATATGTTGCTTAATATTCCCCCCTCATTCGTCTAAATTACCATGACTTTAGTCCCATTCTACTCAGTCTCTCCTCAAAAGCCAATCCTCTTAACTCTGGAATCAACTGAGGTGAATTTCCTCTGCCAGTACATCCTTTCTCAAGTAAGGAGACCAAAACTGTACACAGTACTCCAAGTGCGGCTTCACCAGCACCCTATACAACTGCAATATAACCTCCCTGCTTTTAAACTCCATCCCTCTAGCAAATGAAAGAAAAAATTCCATTTGCCTTCTTAATGACCTGCTGCACCTGCAAACCAATGTTTTGCGATTCATGCACAAGGACACCCAGGGCCCTCTGCACAGCTGCATCCTGCAATTTTATACCATTTTGCTGTTATTCCTACCAAAATGGATGACCTCACATTTACCAACAATGGATCCCTTATATTTTTTTATTTCCTGTTCTTGCTTCATGTGTGTGTGTAAATACTGGTGTAACAACGTTGTTACCAATCAAATGTAAATAACCAATAAAAATACTGTTTAAAAAAAGATGGCTCCACACTTGTATCACTGTACCTTTGTGAACGTGTCTTTAATTCACTTGTCTATCAGTCCGGAGGAAACAGTCTCGAACACGTTCGTACTTTAGAATATTCTTTATTGCGATCGGGGCAGCCCTCTAGGTATTCCAAAGAACCACCTCGGAGAGTGCCAAAGTATTGCTCAACACATCCTTTCTTTATACGTTTTTTAAGGGGCTGTCCCTTAGATTCACTTGAGCTTGCCCCCATTACAAAGCATAACTTGTTTTTGCCATAGATCCAATACATGATTAACTTGTTATTGCCATAATTTCGATACATGATTTTGCAGACTTTGAGGTTATCTATTGGCACATGAGTATATAGTCTTAGAACATAGAACATAGAACAGTACAGCACAGAACAGGCCCTTCGGCCCTCAATGTTGTGCCGAGCCATGATCACCCTACTCAAACCCACGTATCCACCCTATACCTGTAACCCAACAAACCCCCCCCCTTAACCTTACATTTATTAGGACACTACGGGCAATTTAGCATGGCCAATCCACCTAACCCGCACATCTTTGGACTGTGGGAGGAAACCGGAGCACCCGGAGGAAACCCACGCACACAGGGGGAGGACGTGCAGACTCCACACAGACAGTGACCCAGCCGGGAATCGAACCTGGGACCCTGGAGCTGTGAAGCATTTATGCTAACCACCATGCTACCCTGCTGCCCCTTAAACAGCAGGTGTTTAGCCACAGTAGAAGCGGCTCCCACATTTCATATTCCGTCATCCAGCCATCTTCCTTGTTTCCCAAGGCTATTCGGCTTACAGTCATGAGTCGGCTCACGAATTCAGTAACAACTCCCCTATTTGTAATTTTCCACTATTGTGTCCCATTAATTCTGGCTTGTTCTAGCTATTAACCCTTGCTTCACATTCTCACCTTCTACACATTCCAAAACTATCTGAAGAGCCGCAAAAGGAGCAACAGCTTTGAAAGAGGATGAATCCTATTCCGTTAGCAAAGTATCCAGACAATCACCTGGGTACTCAACTGGATGGAGGCAAACCATTAGGCATAATCACTTAGCCAACGAGATTTTGGGTGAGTATTGAATTCTCAGCCATGATCGAATCAAGTTACAATTTAGAATACACCAGCAATGACCTTATTTGGATCACTGGGCATTTGCAGAGGTCATGTGACAAGCCAACACTTTGCATGTGCACCTGTTCCCCTGCAGCACAGGAAAAGCAACTGAGATGCTGAACAGGACCCTGAGTGAGTTCCTTCCCCAACTCACACCCCCTTGTTTCTCTCTCTTCAATTTACAAGTTTTGAACCCAAATTGCTGATTTTGACTATCCAAATGCCTCAGATTTTAAAAATAACTCAACCAACCGCTGTTTCCAGAATAACAGATAAATTGCAGATTTACGATGTTAAACCACATAGACACTGAAAGCAGAACCACCAAATTCAGCCCAAATCCAGCTAAGCCACCAATCTTCAAGACAAAAGAGAAAATGCTGGAAAATCTCATCAGGTCTGGCAGCTTCTGTAGGGAGAGAAAAAAAATAGCTAACGTTTCGAGTCCGATGACTCTTTGTCAAAGCTAACAGACAGAGAAAGTGGGAAATATTTATATTGTGGGGAAAGAATGAAAGATGAGTCATAGCCACAGAAACCCAGGGAAACCGGATGCTAATGGCCACAGATACCAAGGGGAAAGAGTGCTAATGGCAGTCCCCAGAGAGGATAAAAGATGTGAAAGGTCAAACAGCAGGGAAACTAACATCAGAGGATGAACTGTAGGTGTGGGAGAAGGGGAAGGGGGAAGCAAAGAGGAGAAAGGTGCAGGAAAGGTGGATAAGATTGGGGGAGGGGAAAATTAAATGTATATTAAGAAAGAAAAAAATGGTAAAAGACAGTCAAAATGAAATGAAAACAAATGGGTCGAGGTGGGGCTGATCATCTGAAGTTGTTGAATTCAATGTTCAGGCCGGAAGGCTGTAGCGTGCCTATCCGGAAGATGAGATGTTGTTCCTCCAGTTTGCGTTGTGCTGCACTGGAACATTGCAGCAGGCCAAGAACAGACATGTGGGCACGGGAGCAGGGTCGTTTGTTAAAATGGCAAGCAACAGGAAGGTCAGGGTCCTGAATATGCACAGACCGAAGATGCTATGACTCATCTTTCATTCTCACTCCACAGTATAAATATTTCCCACTTTCTCTGTCTGTTAGCTTTGACAAAGAGTCATCGGACTCGAAACGTTAGCTCTTTTCTCTCCCTACAGATGCTGCCAGACTGGCTGAGATTTTCCTGCATTTTCTCTTTTGTTTCAGATTCCAGCATCCGCAGTAATTTGTTTTTATCCAATCTTAGAGAGTTGTCTACCATTTAAATTTTACTGGACTATTAAATTACCTTATCGATCCTCCAATATGTAATCTATGTGTTTACATATATTAGCCAAGTGGGGATAAAGAGAATGTCAGAATGTTTTATTATTTTCCCTAGATCAGGTTGAGTACAATAAAAACTATCCTCTTTTCAGAATCTCAAGAAATCCTGTTTCATCGTGTCCATTATGGTCATAGTTGGAAACAATGACACACTCACTGAATTGCTAAATATATCCATTTGAAACAAAACACCTGTTGCGGCTAAACAAGGAGGGAAGAGGAAAGCCATCTGATCATAACATCAACTGGATACCCTTAACATGCCCTAATTTCATCCTCAAAATAACTATCAAACATTATTTCCCTTTTGCAAAATCCTGTTGACTCTGTTTGATCATACTGCATGTACCCTTAAGTGCATCATTAATAATTTCTCATTAAGACTTGACTCATGTCCGGTGAACCAGCCTGTAGTTCTTTATATTGCCCTTCCCAGGCCCGCTTTCCTGAATAGCAGTGTTCCATTTGCCAAATTCCAATCCAGACTATTATAGAATCTAGCACTAATCACAATTATCTCTGGCCACCTTTTTTAGGATCCTCGGTGTCGATGTAGATTCACTGAGGATATTGATCCTCCACCAAGGTCAGCACTGAAGATGAGCCTCCATCTGTGGCCCTTTGGTGCTCAACAAGGAAGCGACGATCCCCAATCTGTTTCATGTCCCCCGATCAGACCTCCACTTGCTATCGACTCAAGGCCTCATTGCCCTGGGAGTGAGGGGGATGATTTGACTTGGGGGGGGGGGGGGGGGGGGGGAAGAGGAGGGAGGGAGGAGGGAAGAGAGAGAGAGAATAATGTGATAACCCTCTCAAGAACCATGGTGGGGGGGTGGATAAACAAATAGCTGATTAATCTCCCTGAGGATTCATACAAGAAGTGTTCCCCTGGCGAGCGGGCAAAGGCCCACCTAGCTGGGGCCTGGTACTGCGACCTTTATGTCCAGACCCAGACCAGCAGTTCCCAATAGTCCTGGACTTGGATATTTGTTTTGTGTGCCATGGTAGTGGGTTTATTTTCAGTTTAGAATAAACTAGTTTGACCTTTCACTCCGCACCCTCCTGGAGTTATTACAGTGCGTGTGAGAAGGTAAGCTTCAATTTAGGCCAAGCGAAAATCGTAAACTTCCAGCTAAATCTTCAGGGGAAGCAAATATAGAAACAAATTCTTCAATTGTGAAGGACTGAACAGTACGATACAATCAAGAACTATGTACATAGGAACAGAAGTAGGCCATTCAGCCCCTTGAACCCATTCTGCTATTCAATCCTGGCTAACGTGTCACCTAACTGCATGTACCTGCTGTTGCTCCACGTCTCTTCATACCTCTGGTTAACAAAAAAAAAAATCAATATCAATTTTAAAATTGATGAACATCAATTGTCATTGGTGGAAGAGTGTTACAAACTTCAACAACCCTTTATGTGGAGACATCTTTCCTAACTTAATTTCTGGAAGTCTTGGCTTTAATATTTCAGACATCCCCACCATAAGTATCTTCACCCAATCTATCCCATCAGTTCTCCTTAATAACTTGAAAACTTTGACAAAATACCCCTTAATCTCCTAAATTCTAGGACATATGACCCTGGTTGAATCAAAGGCAAACTTCCCTCTCCGCTCACCGGTTCCGGCACCTGCATTATATAGCATAAAAACTAAGAATATATGAGAAGAAAGTAGGTAATTTGATCCCTCAAGTCTTGTGGCCTCAACTCACTTCCTTGTCAATCAAAAATCTGTCTGATTCAGCCTTGAATATATTCAATTACCCAGATTCCACTGCTCTCTGGTGCAGAGAATTCAAAAAAATTAAAAATCCTTCGAGATGAAATTCCTCCTCATCTCCATCTTAATGGGAGATCCTTTATTCTGGATTGGCCATGATAAATTGCCCTTAGTGTCCAAAATTGCCCTTAGTGTTGGGTGCGGTTACTGGGATAGGGGGAGGTGTTGACCTTGGGTAGGATGCTCTTTCCAAGAGCCGGTGCAGACTCGATGGGCCGAATGGCCTCCTTCTGCACTGTAAATTCTACGTCTATGTCTATGTAATTCTAAATCCCCCCATGTTGGGATAGCATCCTCTCAGCATCTACCCTGTCAAGTCCTCAGAAGTTTATTTGTTTCAATAACTCCTCTGAGCTCCAATGAGTATCGGTCCAAAACTGCTCAACCTTTCCACTTCAGAAAATCCTTTCATCCCAGGAATCAAACTAGCGACCCTTCTCTGAACTACCTCCAATTAAACTATATCCCTCCTTAGAAAAGGAGGCCTAAACTACTTAATACCAAATGTAAACATGGTGTCAATGGTTCCTGCAAGCCCCAACAGCCAGGACAGAAGCTGCTGGTAAAAAGCAAATGGGACAAATTCCTGAGGATCCCAATTTCCCTGCTCTGGGATTAGATGATAACAAATGGCACCCTCACCAATGCTTTAAAACTGCTTGGTTCCTAAACTTGCTCTTTGATCTGCTGAGATTAGAACTGGGGTTGCTATAATTATGGTGTAACAATTCAAAGGAGTCATGCGTTATTTTTTCCTGAAGAACTATTTTCAAGAATTGAAACCACAACAAACTTCAATGCAAAAAGATCTTCAGGTATATTTTGTTCACTTCGATAAAGGCAGTGATAACATCCATCATATTTTTAAGGTCTAGAAAACCATTTGGCAAAGATAGGAAACTATGACTCCAGCAACAGTATGGATCCAAACACAGATCATCCAAAATACATTCTTTCCCCAAATCACAAGGGGTGCCTGACCATTCTGAATTGACTAACAAAACCAGGCTGAAGAATCAGTCAAAATTAACACATAGGGTACTGAATTGCACAATGGATGAAACATTTGGCTTGTACTGCTCAGTTGGCTGGACAGCTGGTTCGTGATGTAGAGCAAGGCTAACAGTACCAGCTGAGGTTATTCATGAAGGCCCCGCCTTCTCAGGCTTGCCTCAGGTGTGGGGATGCTCACGTCAAATCACCACCAGTCAGTTCTTCCCTTTAAAGGGGAGCAGCCTATGATCATTTGGAAATATGATAACGCTTTAACTTTTCATTACCTCAGTAAAGAGAATCACCTTGTGTACATTTCCCAGATCAGTCAGCCTCATGGCATAAACAAGATTATTTTGCAATTTTAGCCCACATCCACTAGAAGCAGAGTTGAACCCCCTCCTCCCCAAAATATATTTCACATTGAATCCTTTGTCTATAGAAAAGGCTATTATCATAACTTCATATGGACTTGAGCCTACTTTCAGGAAGTCAAGGTGCAGGGTGTTAATCCTTTGTGACACTCGAGTCATCCATAGGAATAATTCCACATACAGTATAAACAAGTTGTTTTCATGGCAGGTTAACCTGCTCAAATTATTATCAATTGTAACTTGCTTAGGGTTACTCATGAACTGTTGCACTTTAAGCTCAATTTAGAAATCTTTGCATTGTCCATCACTAACGATTCAGATGAGAAATCTATGGAAGCATAGCACAGCAACTTGCTGAAAGCTACAAGGACAGATCCTCTTTTGTTGTCATGATAAGTCTACTTTAAAATTCAATTAAAAAAAACATGCAGCATCCGTCTCATCAGCGGATCAGTTGTTGGGTTCTCCTCACTATCTTCTACTTCTCTAAAGCATGGCAGGAACTCTTGTTATGTACCCGAGGATTTCTATGCAACTCTCTCAAACTCTACGCGTGGAACCACAGGAAGTGGGTGAAATCTTTAATGAGTACTTTGTATCAGTATTCATCAGGGAGAAGGACATGACAGATGTTGAGGTCAGGGATAGGTGTGTGAACTCTTGAGAACATCAACACATCAAAGGGGCATGGTGGGATCTATTCTAGGTTACTGTGGGAGGCAAGGGGAGAAATAGCTGGGGCCTTAAAAGATAAAAGATGTACGGAGAATGTCATGACTCATCTGGGAAATGTACAAAACTGATTGAGTTTTTTGTAGAGGTGACAAGGAAAATTGATGAAGGAAGGGCTGTGGAAGAAGTTTATATGGACTTTAGTAAGGTGTTTGACAAGGTCCCCTGGCAGATTGGTGCAAAAACCAAAATCACCTGGGATTTGCAGTGGGCTGACTAGATGGATACAGAACTGGCTTGGTTATAGAAGACAGAAGAAGTGGAAGGGTGTTTTTCAGAATGGAGATGTGTAGCTCGTGGTGTTCCGCAGGGATCAATGCTGGGACCTCAGTTGTTTGTAGTATGTATAAATGATCGGGAGGAAAATGTGGATGGGCAGCATGGTAGCACAAGTGGATAGCACTGTGGCTTCACAGCGCCTAGGTCCCAGGTTCGATTCCCTGCTGGGTCACTGTCTGTGCGGATTCTGCAAGTTCTCCCCGTGTCTGTGTGGGTTTTCTCCGGGTGCTCCGGTTTCCTCCCACAGTCCAAAGACGTGCAGGTTAGGTGGATTGGCCATTATAAATTGTACTTAGTGACCAAAAAAGGTTAGGAGGGGTTATTGGGTTACGGGGATAGGGTAGAAGTAATGGTCGGTGCAGACTCGATGGGCCGAATGGCCTCCTTCTGAACTGTGTTCTATGTTCTATGTTTGCATATTTAATTCAGTAACTGTGGTCCATTGACTTTGAAGTATGTAATGTCAAATGAGCCATATTACATAAAAGTTCAATTTGTACCCATTTTTTTAATTTAAAGGATGTAAATTCAGTCAAGAAGGGTAGAAATACTTCTGGGAGGGTCGCTACAAATATGCTGGGGTTTGGATTCATGCTTTGAAAATAAAAATGTCAATACAAAATGAGCAATATATTTAATGTAAAATAATTTTGACAATTGGGTTAGTATTCTAAAATATCATGACAGCATAACATGTATAGCATGTTGAATTCATAATGTGGGCATGGTAAAACTTTTGTTCTTAGTCATCATAGTTTGTTTGACTGTTAAGTTTCACTATGATACATTATTCTGCTTACTCAGTTCAATTAGCTGACATTAATTTTGATATACTGTATAGCCAAATGCACAAAATATAAAACTGTATAGTTGACTTAGTTTGTGAGCACAAGGTGGTGCAATGTTGCCTGTCTTGTTCAGAACTCGGCTGTTTCTTTGCATCAGTACTTGGGGCATGCAGAATAACAGTTTCCTTTAAATCCTTAAAAAAAAAATCAAAATTCTTATTCACTAAAGAACTGCTCCAACTATGTTACGATTCTTTGCTTAAGTCTCGTTCTACGAACTTCCGGTGGCGGCATATAGGAGGAGGTCGCATTTTGGATGGCTCCTGTTCTTTTGGAATTTAATGCCCGGTCCTTGGGGCAATTTTTGGTTAAGTATGTGCAGGAAGACATAAAGAGGAAAGATGTCTAAAACCCAAAGGAAAGCGGCCGTGAAGAAGGGGGCGAATGAAGTTCTCCGTGGAGTGGAAGGGTCGGCTCAGCAACTGGAAGGATGGCGGAGGCTGGGTCGCTGGGTGGGGCCACACTATTCACGGCAGAAAAGATGACCGGAGGTGATGGCTGTGGAACTTGAAAAACAGTTCGCAAAGCAAATGGAGGTGATGAGGAAGGTGATGATGGCAGCATTGAAGGTGCTGGTGGAGGAGGCGATTGCCCCAATGCACACAGCGGTGCCGAGGACATTGGCCGAGGTGCAGGGTGAAAAATTTAAGGGAGTGGGAGAGGGATTGTCGCAACAGTGATCAGCTCACCTCAATGGGTGAGGAGCTGCAGAGGGTGGTGGAGGCCAACAAGGGTCTGCGAGCCAAAGTGAAGGACCTGAAAAACAGATCTAGGTGTATGTAGTGTATGCAGCTCTATTTTTCACTGCATGTTGTTGGGTGGGCATCACGGTAGCATTGTGGATAGCACAATTGCTTCACAGCTCCAGGGTCCCAGGTTCGATTCCAGCTTGGGTCACTGTCTGTGCGGAGTCTGCACATCCTCCCAGTGTGTGCGTGGGTTTCCTCCGGGTGCTCCGGTTTCCTCCCACAGTCCAAAGATGTGCAGGTTAGGTGGATTGGCCATGATAAATTGCCCTTAGTGACCAAAATTGCCCTTAGTGTTGGGTGGGGTTACTGGGTTATGGGGCTAGGGTGGAGGTGTTGACTTTGGCTAGGGTGCTCTTTCCAAGAGCCGGTGCAGACTCGATGGGCCGAATGGCCTCCTTCTGCACTGTAAATTCAACGATAATCTATGATTCTATGATATGTGCTAAATGAGTTGAAGTTGCCTATTTGGACAAGGTAAGAGTTGGGATTTTCTTTTGCAATGATGGTTCTTTGGAGTTTGTGTGTTTACACTGGGGCTGTGTGTTGAAGGGGATTTCTTTGTTTTCCTGGGACCAGGCAGGGGGGAGGGGATTGGAGGAGAGCGAGGCCTGGGCAGGGGCCTCCATATTGGCTAGCTCAAGCTGGCCAGTGAATGGGTGTGTTGGGGGCAGGGCCTGGAGCTCCCCAGGTGCTAGGCCCGCGCCGGAGTGGTTTCCACTCCGGAGGCGGGCGGCAAAACTGGCACCAATGGCCTTTGGCGCTACGCCGCCCGGCATCGGGGCTGGCCGAAAGGCCTTCACCGGTCCACGCATGCGCCGGTGCATCAGCGGCCACTGACGTCACCACTGGCGCATGTGCGGTGACGGGGGTCTCTTCCGCCTCCGCCATGGTGGAGGGCGTGGCGGCGGCGGAAGAAAAAGAGTGCCCGCACGGCACTGGCCCACCCGCCGATCGGTGGGCCCCGATCGCGGGCCAGACCAGCGTGGGGGCACCCCCCGGGGTCCGATCACCCCGCGCCCCCACAGGACCCCGGGGGCCCGCTCACGCCGCCAATCCCGCCGGCACAGAGGTGGTTTAAACCACGCCGGCGGGATTGGCCTGTCAGCGGCGGGACTTCGGCCCATCGCAGGCCGGAGAATCGCCACGGGGGGCACGCCGATCGGCGGGGTGTGATTCCCGGCCCCGGGCGATTCCCCGACCCTGCGGGGATCGGAGAATTCCGCCCAATGTGATTTTATAAAAGGGTTTAAGTCACGTCTGTCTAACCAAACTGACTTTTCTTTTGAAGAAGTCACTAACATGGTAGGTCAGGGAGTGTTTATGGATGATATTTATTCAACATCAAAATTTATTTGACATGGTTCCAGTTAGTAAAAAAAAAAAGTGCTTGGAATTAGAGAGAACCTTTTGGTATGAATATGAAATTGGTTAAAAGTTGGGAGACAGATAATAAAGATGGTGGATATATATTTTAATTGTCAAGGTACGACTAGTGGCATTGCCCAAGAATACGTATTGGGGCTTTCACCTTTCATTCTTTATTAATGACTTATCGGAATTGAGAGCTATATACCCAAATTTGCTGACAGCACTAAATTAGGTGGCACGGTAAGTACTGTAGCAGGGAGCAGAGTAACATGGATAGATTAAATAAGTGGGTAAAACAATGGCAGATGGTGCCCGTAGAGTGTGGTCGAGGCATGCCCGATGAGGCATTCAAGAGGAATTGGATTATCAGAAAAGAATATACAAGCTATAGGGAGAAGGTGGGGGAATGGCTCTTGAGGGAGCCAGCACAGGCAACAGACAGAAAGGGCTTCTGCTGTGCTCTAACCAATCAATGATTTAATGCAGGGAACTTCAATACCATCATCTTTGGAGTCAAGAAAAACAGAAAACAATATTTTTGAAATGGTGAGAAAACAGGGACTGTGGAGGAACAGAGAGATGTTATGGATCCATACACCAAAATCAATACAGGTACAGAAAGCAAAAAAAAGGGACTGGAATGTTGGCCTTCATCACAAGAAGTTAAAATACAAAGGAATAGAAATTATGCTACAGTTCTATAGAGCTCTAATTAGACTGCGTTGGAATATTGTAATCAGTTAGGGGAATCACTGACACCAGGCATTTATCTTGAAATGGATGTGTACAGATTAATAGAATGATATAGGGGCAATATGGTTAAATTATGAGGATGGATTGCATAGTAGGCTTGAGTTTCTTCACGTATGCAAGATTAACGGATAATCTAATTGCAATGATTAAAAGATAGTTAGATAGAAGTAAATTATTTCCTCAGAGGGTCACCCAGAACAAGGGGGCTGAAACGTAAAATTAGAGCTAGGTTGTTTATGGGTGATATCAGGAAGTAGAATAGTTGAAATCTGAAATTTACCTCAAAAAGCTATTGAGAATAGATCAAAGGAAAATTTTGAAACCAAGATTGGTAGATTTTTTTTAGATCGAAGTATTAAGGGATATGAAACCAAGGCAGGTAAATGGATACTGATTGGCCATCATTTAACTGAATAGTGGAACAGATGCAAGTGACTTAATGGCCTACTTTTACTCCGTTGCTCTAGATAGTATTATTTGGGAAATAGCCTAATGTTTTGGGAGTTAGTCAAAATGTGTGTATAGAAAAATCATAATTAAAGAGAAGGGTTGTAGAGGCTGGGCCTTTAAGTACATTCAAGGCTGAGATAGACAGATTTTTGATCAGCAAAGGAATCAAGGGTATGGGGATAAAGTGGGAACGTTGAATTGAGGATCATTACAAGATCAATCAAGATCACATTGACTGGCAGAGCAAACTCAATGGGCCAAATTAGCTACTTCTGCTCCAGTCTTATGGTATTATAGGTTCAAATTGGATCCCCAATCAGCTCATTAACATTCACTATTTTTACACTACCAGTCACATCTGTAGGTGGCACAGAAAACAAACATTTACCAAGTCCAATATATACCATGACAATATTGGCATGGCAAAGTAGCTTGAGATTTAAAATAATTGCGAATAAAGCTATATTTCCAAAATGGCGCCTCCGGGCTTTGCAGCCTGGAGATTCCAAGTCAACCCTGCTGGAAGATTGAATAATAATGGTCAAGCACATGAAGCAGAAGGCAACTAAACACCTGTCCCCAACAGAACGAAAAAGGATCTTATTTACCTCCACCACTGAAGGTGGCATCACATTTTTTGTCCCTGTTTGTTGGACTACTTGTCTGTAAACAATATATCTCAGAAACTAATGGGCATATTTCAACAAAACTTAGTACACTGGTATTGTCCAAGGGAGAGGGGATTAGTTTTTGGCAAAGATGCATATCCTGGAATTTTATGAGGATTTATTAACATGGGGTTATTGGGAAAATCGTCTTTTTTTAAGAATGTTTTATTTAGAATGTAGTGGAATTTGTCACAACTATCAAAGTATGAGCAGAGTTTTCTGAGCAGGTTATTCGGTGTAGATTGGCCCGATGAAAACCCCTATATAAAATTTTTTTTTCAGCTTTGTAGCTGCAGAGCATCAACCAGGCAGAGAAAAGCCTGGAAGAGCTGTGTAACTCTAATAATCTTGAGTTAACACAGTGTGGCAGAGGTATGCGCTCAGAGTGTCCTCTTCACTTGTTGCAAATTTAACCATACGAGGTTTTCAGTCTCCGCCAGACATTGGAGCAATTATGCAAGTTGTCATTGTTCTTTGATTATCAATTGAAGTCAGGAAAATATTTTCTATTTTTTCTGAAATTTGCCACAGCTTTTTTCAATTCTCCAAGGGGTTTACTTAACAATTACTAATAGGACTGCATTGGCACCAATAGTTTTCTCTCTCTACTTTTCAAATGCTTATTGAAACTGATGCAAAGTAACCCAACAGTACTCCACAAAAGCAAAACTTATAACGTCAAGCACTTTGGTTGTGTAGGTATTAATAGTAACAGGGGAAAAAATATATTAAAGTGATCAAGAAAATTTAAGTGATCGATTAAAAATATGAGACAGCTTCTTTACTCAGGGTTTGTGCAGAATATTATATGACACTGGCGTCTAAATTATTTAGAAAACACTATGGGCGGGATTCTCTGTCCCACCACTCATTTTCTGATACAGCATGCCCCCGTGGGCAGCAGGATCCTCCGTCCCGGCAGCCGGTCAATGGGGTTTCCCATTGTGGGTACCTCTACGCCGTCAGGAAATCAGCGGGCGTGAATGCACTGCCGGCGATGCGGAGGATCCCACTGACAAGAGAATTCCACCCTCTGTCTTTCTGGGGTCATTTGTTAATGCTGTTGGGGAGGGTTTAAACCACCTTGGCAGAAGTTGGGAACCAGGATGTAACAAGGTGCACAAAGAAATTGGAGAGATAATACTAGAAATAGTAAAATAAGGTTTAAATTAGGTTCACTAGATTTGTACACAAATGCATGGAGTGTTTAAAATTGGGTTGATTACCTGTAGGCGCAGATAACCAGGTAGGAAGATAATGTTGTGGCAATAATGACTTGGCTCAAAAAAAAGGCAGGATTGGGTAATAAATAATCCTGGACACAAGGGCCAGGATACTCCCCCAACCGGCGGGCGGGCTGTACCGGCGGCAAAGAGTGGTGTGAACCACTCCGGCGTCGGGCCGCCCGGAAGTTGCGGAGTCCTCCGCACTTCCGGGGGCTAGGCCGGCACTGGAGTGGTTGGCACCGCGCCAACGGACCTTCAACAGCTGGCGCATGCACGGGAGCGCCAGCGTTTTCTGGCGCATGCGCAGAACCGCTGCCGTGATCCCTGCGCATGTGCAGGGGGTTTCTTCTCCACGCCGGCCATGGCGGAGCTTTACAGAGGCCGGCGCAGAGTACCCCCACAGCACAGGCCCACCCGCAGATTGGTGGGCCCCGATCGCGGGCCAGGCCACCGTGGCCCCCCCCGGGACCAGATCTCTCCCCCCCCCCCCGGATCCCCCCCCGTGCCCCCCCTCCCCCTCCCCCTCCCCCCTCCCTGAGGACTCCGCAGGCTGCCCTCAGAGCCAAGTCCCGCCGGTATGGACCTTGTCTAATCCACACCGGCGGGACATGCCAAAAACGGGCGGGCACTCGGCCCATCAGGGCCCGGAGAATCGCTGGGGGAGGGGCGGGGGCACTGCCAACAACTCCCGACCGGCGCAACGTGATCCCAACCTCCGCCAAAAAACTGGCTCTGGAGAATTCGGCAGCCGGCGCGGAGCAGTGGGGAGGGGGGTCGGAGAATCCAAGCCCAAGGTGTTCGGGAAAGTTACGGGAAGGGTGACAGTATTTTTTTAAAAAAAATTTAAGGGCCAATTTAGCATGGCCAACCCACCTAACGTGCACATCTTTGGGTTATGGGGGTGAAACCCACGGAGACATTAGGAGAATGTGCAAAGTCCATGCGGACAGTGACCCAGGGCCGGGATTCGAACCCAGGTCCTCAGTGTCATAGTCCCAGTGCTAACCACTGCTCCACCGTGCTGCCCTGATAGAATATTATGGTGCTAAAGAGAGAGGGGGCCAAGTGTAGTATCTTTCTGCTCAGAGCAAAGAAAAAATCCAGGTACCATCAGGCTATTGGACGTATTCTATAGGCCACCAATTAATGGGAAAGATATAGAAAAATAAATATGCATGGACAATACAAAGAGGTGCAAAAACTACAGAGTAATTATAACAGGGATAGTAAGAGTGACTATCCTCGACATCAAGGCAGCATTTGACTAACTGCGGCATCAAGAAGACCTGGCAAAACTGTCAATGGAAATCAGAGGGTAAATTTCCACTGGTTGAAGACATAACTAAAACAAAGAAATACGATTGTGGCTGTTGAAGGCTAACCATCTCAGTCCTGGGATATTGCTGCTGGACTTTCTCAGGATAGTACCCCACTCAACCATCTTCAGCTAATTAATCTTCCTTCCATCAAATGGTTAGAAGTGGGGATGTTTGCTAATTAAGACACAATGTTCAACTCTTCAGCTACAGAAATAGCCCATGACACCATGCAGCAAGATCTGGACAACATTTGGGTCAAACAAGTGCAAGGTACTGACCATCTCTAGTGAGAGATTCTAACCATCTCCCCATGGCATTCAATGGCATTGCCATGACTGAATCATCCATGATCAACATCTCCGGGGTTACCATTGACCAGAAACTGAATTGCACCAGCTATATAAATAGTGGCTACAAAAGAGGGGGTCAGAGGCTGGGAATTTTAAGGTGAATACCTCACCTCCCAGCTCTCCAAAACCTGTCCATCACCTACAAGGAATAAGTCAGAAGTGTTTTGGAATACTTTCCACTTGCCTGATGATTGAAGCTTCAATAAAATGAAGCCTCAAGCTCAACATCAACCAGGACAAAAAGCCTGCTTGATCAGCACTCATCCACCACTTTAAACATTCACTCCCTCCATCATCAATACATAGTGGCAGCAGTGTGTACTATGTACAAGATGCACTGCAGCAACTCACTAAGGTTCCAGTGACAGCACCTTCCAAACCCACAACCTCCATCAGCTTAGTACAAGGGTAGCAGACACACAGGAACATTACCTGCAAGCTCCTCTCCAAGATACTTGGAACTATATAGTCGTTCCTTCATTGTTGCTGGGTCAAAATCCTGCAAATCCCTTCTCAACAGCACCATGAACATGATAGGTTTATCTGCACCAGACGAACTGCAAGAAGGCAGTTCACCACGACTACCTACAGACAATTAGGAATGGGCAACATAGCTGGCCTTGCCAGCTATGCCCATATCCCACAAAAGAACTAAAAAGAAAATCCTAATGTGGACTGGGATAATAATAGTGTACAAGCAGAGAGGGGAACGTGTTTCTGAATTGTGTTCAGGAGAATTTTATGGAGCTGTACGTTCCTAACGAGGAAGGAAGCATTGCTGGCAATGAGGCAAGACAACTGGAAAATGTCAGTAGGGAAGATTTAGGAGACGGTGATAATAATAATATTTATTATTATTCTTTATTCATAATATTTATTGTCACAAGTAGGCTTACATTAACACTGCAATGAAATTACTGTGAAAAGCCCCTAGTCGCCACATTCCGGTGCCTGTTCGGGTCCATGGTTTGAAAATTCAGAATGTCCAAATTACCTAACAGCACATCTTTCAGGACTTATGGGAGGAAACCGGAGCACCTGGAAGAAACCCACGCAGACACAGGGAGAACGTGCAGACTCGGCACAGACAGTGACCCAAGCCGGGAATCAAACCTGGAACCCTGGCACTGTGAAGCAACAGTGTTAACCGCTCTGCTACCGTACCGCCCCTAAATAGCGAGGTTTTAGGTTAGCTATGGAAAAAGGCAAGGAGCTACCAAGTGTAAAAATCATTAATTGGAGGAAGGAGAATTTCAAATGGGGCGAGAACAAATCAAGTACAAGATAATTGGAATCAAAGCTTGGAAAACAAAATTGTAATGCAACAATGCATTACAAAGCCAGCACTGATTTTTTTAACATAAATTCAGAATACCCAATTCTTTTTTTTTCCCAATTAAGGGGCAATTGAGCATGGCAAAACCACCTACCCTGCACATCTTTGGGTTGTGGGTCGTGAGACCCATGCAGACACGGAGAGAATGTGCAAACTCCACATAGACAGTGATCTGGGGCTGGGATCGAACCCGGGCCTTTGGCGTCGTGAGGCAGACCTGCTAATCACTATGCCAACGTGCCACCAAGCGCGGATTTGTTAAAAGCAAATTATGTTTAACTTTTGATGAGACGAGAGGTTTGATGAGGATAATAAGGTCGATGTAGTGTACAGTCAACTCCAGTCATTCGTGACCCCTGTCTATTGCAAAATCGTTTACCCACGTGAATGTGCATGTATGCCAAATCTTGGTTCACGGCTCCAAAACCCTGCTTATCCGTGATTTAGACTCCCTCATGTTAAACTGTTAGCCTATTATCTCTCGTCTTTTCCACGTCTCTGCACATACGTAAATTCACGATTCGTGATTTCACCCTACGTGAGATTTTGCAGGAATGGGACCCTCGCGAACGACAGGAGTCAACAGTGTATGGACTTCCAAAAAGCTGCTTGATAAAATACAGGGTACCATAGAACTAGTTTGTCAGCAAAGGTAAAACCCATGGGATCAAAGGGACAGTGGCAGCATGGATATG
Organism: Scyliorhinus canicula; assembly: GCF_902713615.1. Lineage (NCBI taxonomy): Eukaryota > Metazoa > Chordata > Chondrichthyes > Carcharhiniformes > Scyliorhinidae > Scyliorhinus > Scyliorhinus canicula. The sequence continues at coordinate 55,625,254 of NC_052152.1, read as the reverse complement.
TCGCTGGCTGAATGACAGGAAACTGAGTATTGATGAACAGCTGTTTTTCCAGATCAAAGGAAGGTATATAGCAGGGTTTGTTAGAGAACACTGCTTTTCTTGATCCATAATAATAATCTAGAGTCGAGTGTGCTGGGCACAATTTTAAAATTTGCAGATGACAAAAACATTTGGAAGTATTGTGAACCATGAGGAGGCTAGGGATAGTCTTCAAGAGGACATGAACAGGCGAGTGGAAATGGTGGACACCTGCCAGATGAAATTCAATTCAGAGAAGTGTGAAGTGATATATTTTGGTGGGAAGATAATATAAAATAAAGGATACAATTCTAATGGAGATCCAAGGACAGGGGTGTAAGTGCAAAGATTGTTGTAGATGAGATGGCAGGTTGAGAAAATAGCTGTTGGGATCCTGGCATTATAAAGAGAGCAGTATAGAGTGCTCTGAAAGCTAGTGATTTGAAACAAACCTGTTGGACTTTAACCTGGCGTTGTAGGACTTCTTATTGTGCTTACCCCAGTCCAACGCCGGCATCTCCACATTATAAAGAAAGGCTTAGAATATAAAATCAAGGTAATGATGAACCTTTCTAAAACTGGGTTCAGCCTGAAAATGAAGTATTGTGACCAATTCTAGGCACCATATGTTAAGAAAAACTGTGAAGGATCCCGGCCCCAGATCATGTCCATGTGGAGTTTGCACATTCTCCCCATCTGCTTGGGTCTCACCCCACAAACCAAAGATGTGCAGGGTATGTGGATAGGCCACACGAAATTGCCCCTTAATTGAAAAAAAAAATTGAAAAGGAAAAACTGTGAAGGCATTAGTGAAGGTGCAGAAAAGATGGTTTCAGGCATGAGGGACTTGAGGGTAGACTGGAGAGGTTGGGGATTTTCTCCAAAGAGAAAGTTGAGATGTTCAAAATCATGAGAGGTCTGGGAAGAGTAGTTTGGGAGACGTTTTTCCCATTAGTGGAAGGGTCAGAACCATAGTGCACCAATTTAAGGTGAATGGCAAAGGACCAATTACAACACGAGGAAAATCTTCCTTACACCGTGAATGCTTAGGATATGCTTGAGTGTGTGGTGGAGGCAGATTCAATCATGGCTTTCAAGAGGGCATTGGATCTTTATCCAGAGAAAAAAAAGTGACAATGAAAGCAAGGAAGTTGGATGAGCCAAGTTGCTCTTGCGGACAGCTGGCATGGACACAGCGAGCCAAATGGCCTCATACTGTGTTGTTATGATTGTTTAGATTCAATAAATAATGGGAATCTGCCAGCAATGATGTTGTAGCCAAAATGACAGGTCTAGCAATTTAATTTCAACACAGGCAACCTTGACTCTTACCAATGAAAACTATAAGGGGCAGCATTTTAAATTTTGCTTATTTTTAAATTTAAATCTATTCTGAATTACATTAAAGTTGATCCAAATAATTGCTTTAAGTAAACATTCAGTAGGATGATCACGTTTGTAACTGGTTTAAAATAGCACATAACTTACCTATGCCCTGGTGCTGACCTAAACCTTGAAGATGGAACTAAAATAGGATCATCATCACTGTCATCAGTTTCCCGATTGGCAGATATTCTAGTAGACTCATCCTGATTACTCAATCTTACTGGTTCCGATTGCGGTGTAGATTCAGACATTCTATTGCAGTTCTCATTATGTTCTGAACTTTGGCAAGGTGTTTCTTCCGGTTGTTGTAAGCTTCCCCCATCTGAACCTGCTGATGACTGGCAGCTAGAATGTATTAACTGGTCCTTGCTCTCTGTTACATTTTCTTCTCTGTTGGTTTCATCGACCTCCACGTGTCTCACTTTGCAAACTCGTTTACCTGACTGTTCAGATAATTCAGTTGCCGAAACATCTGTAAAAAAACAAATACCACAAAGTAACAAATCAAATGTGACTGATAAAATTCAAGTTCACAGGGTCAATTCATGAATGAATGAAATCTGGTTTAATGTGAAATTTCAGATTGCAATTATCAGATGAAGGCACTTCCTTTCCTCCACTAATCCATAGATGAATTACTAATCAAAATTGCAGACTTCAAATTTAATTAACTAAATTGCACAATCGTAACTGTTTAGAATGTGTGCATTTTTTATTTTTGGGCAGTGACTAGAAGATGAAAGAAGTTAAACATTGTTATAGATATAACAAACCGGTAAAACAATTTGAAGAGCACACCATTGCCGCATTCTCCACTAGATTATTGGTGTTTGAATACAAGTGAGTGAGGAACTGGCATGCTTTTAGGACACAAAGAGTACCCTTAGAATTCCAAAATGGCATCCAAGGTATGTGTGTATCATGGTTATTTGGCACAAGCGGCACCAGCCAACTACCTCTCAAACTTTCATAGCTGAACAGATTTAGTACTTTGAAGGGCCTGCACATCAGCAAGATCTAAAGGGATCATTAACTGTTGGTTGCTACTCAAAAACAGCCTACTACATTACAATTTATCCTCTGGAATGAGTGCAGAGCTTTGCTAAGATTTCAGGCTTCCACATGATGCTGGGGTGTCACTCATTGCATGATGCCATAAGTCAACTTTGCCCTATACTGGAACCAAACGGTTCTCCACTTCCTCAATGTCCAACTGATGTGCAACTATAGGCAGTGAATCATGCAGGTCAATGCCAGGTACCCTGGTTGCAGTCATGATGTCTTCATTCTGCAGCAGTCCGTTGCATTAGATTCACCATGGCAAAGCAATGAGCGGGTGCTAAATGACGAGGGCCATCTGCTGATGACACACATGGCTGGTGGACAATCCAGGCAGAGATATGCAGCATGCATACAATGAAAGTTATGCTCTCACAAGAAACATGATAAAGCAGATCATTGAAATAACAATGGAACAACACTTCCAGTGCCTCGATCACTCTGGAGGGCCCCTGTAATACTTAACAGAGCAGAAATCAAGATTTGGAAAGTAAGTCCCAAAAGGTCCAGGTTGGATGAGTATGATAAGGGAACCCAGCTCTCCAGCATCACTCCTAATATTAAACAAACTTGAAAGCAAAAGCAGCAGCATCAGTCCTGTCATTACAAACTACTGTTGAATAAGTGAACATTGAAGTTATAATGAACGTAAACAAATGAGAAAGAGAAAATATTTTTAATAATTTGTTTTTGTACATTTGTATCGATTGCACAAAGACAAAATCAATTTTTTTCTGGTTTAACTCTTCATATTAATAAGAATGTTTCTCAGTCAAAAAGACTGGAGAAGTTCGGGGAATCCTGCTCCAGGCATGCTGTCAAATGGCAGTGGGAGCAATTAGCTGTGGTGGTGGCAGCAATGGGGAGGTTGAGGAAAGATGAGGGGAGCGAGAGGGTGAGAGATGCAGTGGCACCAGAAATGTTATGAATCATCAAAGTCAGTGAATGCAACTTGAAATCCCATGTGCTATCAACAACTGCCCTATTGGCTTCAGTGGTTTCAGAGGAACACCAAGATGACAGTGATGATGATGAAAACACACTGTCATTTGATTTCACAATATCAGCCGTCTACTCAGTACTGATAATTCATGGGGTTGGATTCTCCAAAAATGCGGCTATGCCCCCACGCTGCCGTAAAAACGATGGTGTTTCACTTCAGACTGTTCTAAAAATAAAGTCCAATTCACCTACCTGCAGGGGGCTTCATGCAGCTTTGGCTGCGAGTACGGGCCCCCGCACTTCCGGTTCTGAGTCCGCGCATGGCGGCAGCCTCCAGCGGCCACGCCGAACGCGATGGCGGATGTGGACCAGTGAACAAGGTCTCACTGATATGCCCCATGCCACTCCATATGACCTGCCCGATCGCCGCCCCGGCCGCCCATAATGCCCCCCCTGGTGCTTGATCCCTCCGCCCCACCACCAGGGCAGTCCGCAGCTGCCACACACGAGTCCCGACCGGCCAAATATGGTTAGCACAACGCCATCGGGAATTCGGTCGGTGGGGACCGGAGTATCGCTAGGAGAGCCTCTGACAATGGCCCCCCAGCTATGCCGCGTAATTCGCGCGCAAGCGATTCTCTGGGGACCGGCGCTGGGCCCCGATTGTTGCGTAAATGTCAAATCTCCGCCCTGCGCCAAACGCGATTTTGGTGCGGGACTGCGCAGAATCCAGCCCCATGTATTTTGGGGGATAGCATAAATACAGGATCTGGTTGTGGTAAGACACCAGGCATGAATGCACTGGAGACAGGGCAGGGGGCTATGGAGAACACAGTTGTCAGTTCACTAGAAGGCAAGATTGCGCACAATTTTGCTGTAAAGGATTCAAGATACGGACTTCAAACTGGGTAGTCTACAGCAGACGACTAATGGGCATACATAACAAAATGCTCGCCAGAAAGCCGTTGTTCAATTGCATAGAACATGGAGGTGTCCAGCACCAAGCGCATTGTTTTTACAGTACAAGTACACTTGTGGAACCTCCCATGTGCAGCAACTCATGATGGAGATATCTCAGCTTCCATTGCAGCTCAATTAACATCCACCCAACATCTTACTGCGGCAGTTGGAGGAATCTCAGACTGCTGTCTCGTGATTTTAGCATGAAAGCACAGCCTGCTAACATCATGGCTGGAAGCGACAAGTGTGCAAAGGGGCACCCAGGATGTCATAACTCTTCTGAAAACTTTTCCCAAACAGAACTAGTCATAAAGATACAAATCCCTGTTCAGAGCCCTTTGCTCCCTCAACTTTGCTCTTCTAACAGTTGGTCCTGCCCTGCATGTTCTCTGCTCTTTCTCTCAGACATGCTAAAGTCCAGATGAAGCCTAATTAGACCACCCACTTCAGGGAATAACTGTGCCGTAAAGACAGTTAAAAGTACTTCAGTCCCTATAGACTTCTATTATTTGGAAGTTATAGAATTGTACCAACAGCAAGAAAAATAGTGCTGGTGGTGTGGTAGCCCTTTAAGTTACTTAACGTTGTTCAGCTGCGCACAGTCAAGAGAGGAAATTGGCTGGAGTGCAGAGTCCCAAAATGGCAGCAACAGAATATACTCTGATTGACATCATCATATGCCTGTTACAAATACCTCCAGTGGATGTAAGTTGGGGTGGAAGTATGCTCACACAGTAATGATGTGGAGATGCTGGCGTTGGACTCGGGTGAGCACAGTAAGAAGTCTTACAACACCAGGTTAAAGTCCAACAGGTTTGTTTCAAACACGAGCTTTCGGAGCGCAGCATTCACCTGAGGAAGGAGCTGCGCTCCGAAAGCTCGTGTTTGAAACAAACCTGTTGGACTTTAACCTGGTGTTGTAAGACTTCTTACTGTGCTCACACAGTAATGGCCAAACTACAGGCGTTATATAGTCCAATTTCACACCGTAGCATTTTATGGTGCTCATTTACCAACATGCAGTTTCTGACTGACTTGCTATGTACAACCCATTTTGTATACCTTATTATGGAAAATAGTAACTTTGCATTGTGAATTAGCATTAAACAGCTGAAAAATGTAAACCAGAAAAGGATTTTTTTCCTTATCTGAAGATTTATTTTAACTAATAAGATTTCAGTTTTCCACTTTTCATAAATTCCAGATAGAAAGTCCAGGAGCAGCAAATCTTACTTGAAGTAATTATTTCTTCCGAAGGCTCCCCTGGGCTTTGTATTTGCTGTGATTCTTCCCGATTACTTTGTTTGCTTTGAATTCCAGTCCCTCTGGAAGTTGAAGCTGAACTGTTCCTAGCATTTTAATAAAATGAGCTGTCAAAACAGACCAACAAACTAATATTCAGACTACTGCAAGGAGAACTCCAACATTCACTGGGATAATTATTCTGCAGTTTTGCATTTTGCTTTATTCTGTTTCTTACAAATTTTACTGTTTGTGAATCAACACCAGTAAAAAAGTGAAAAACAAAGAATATCAATTCACAAGAAATTTTCAGGCCCTCAAAATACCACACCGATATCCCCAACGTTCTGGCTGTTGCTGTGAGAAAACAACCAATATCCCCAAATTAAGTAAATGGCCATTCACACCTCTAAAATAAATATTTGCCTCAGCAATTGAATAATTTAAGAACAGACAAACCTAAAATACGTGCCAATAATCTGCTATTAACAAAGTGCAAAACCTATTTCCAATTGGGCATAGTTGAAAAACAAAAGTAGATTTTCAGTTGGAAGTAATTTAAAAAATATATATATTATCTTTAAATACATGATCTATTAAATTCATTATCTTGACATAAAAATAATTTATAATTGTATTTTAGGATGACACAACAACTACAAGGTGAACATCTAAACAACCATTGAACATACTTGTGCGATTGCTATTTTTGATCATAAAACAAGTAGATGAAGCAAGGTAAACAATATCATGGACGTAAACATCAGCAAACTGCTAACAAGATTGCCTATTAATGACAGATGCTATACTTACCACTCATCTGTAAAGTCCAGCTTGATTGTGCTAGTAGTAGTTCCCTCTGTACTATAATGCAAACTAAGAACTGGTTCAGCACCCACCGTTCTAAGGCTAGAACTATCAGCACCACTACCTGAAAAATAAGAAAATCTCATATAAGGATACTTTACACAGGACTGACAAAGAAATTCTAATTTGTCTCAGCTACAGATCAGAATTATAATAATTTCAGAAAAACCCACAAGATCAATTACAGATTAAATGAATGAATGAATTTAAGAATTTGAAATTAAAAATCCCTTTGCAAAAATACTCGAGGAATTAAACCAGGAAACAGAAGTTAAGAACTCCTGCCACACACTGAAAAGTATTTATAAAGAAAAAAGGCAAATCTATAAAAGGTACAAATATTTAAATACTCATTGAAATTTAATTGCTAGTTGAATTTATGAATCCAATCTTTAATTTGTCCAGGTTTCTCAATAGTATTCTCTTGCACACAAGGAAAAATGTGAAACTAAAATAAATGAAGAACTCTAATACAGGAACACATTTGGTGTATATGCTGTGCTGATGCAAAGAATATATCAGTTGAGTTTAAATAGTCACTGAAATGTTTGTTGCTTACCAAAGTGCTAGGTTCTCTGAAACATTGCACAAGTATTTCTCCAGGATTGATAAACGAACCCAAGATTATAATTGCTGTTGTCAATGATTTTACTATACATGGTAGTGGTAGAAATACCATAATCATCTGAAGTCAGATATCCAAATATAAAATTAAATTTTAATGTTTGTATGTCCTTTCCAAGGTAAAGCAGACTTTTTTGATCATGTGCTGCTGCTAGGAAGCAACAAACTGAGAGACATTTAGCAGTTACAAAATTGTTGAAATACTTTAATTTAAATATGAAAGTTTTGAAAAAATAAGAATTTATTCATACATGGTCAGGCTCCTGGCTGAAAACAGTGCTATCTGCCAAGTCTGCATTTGATCTGGAAACTAAATTCCCCTTATATGATGTATATATATATATTATATATATAATATATATAATTCCCAAAAGGTTTTTCCCCTGTCACCAGCAACTATGAAATGACAGGAGGCTACCATTCAGTCTATTGTGCCTGCTCATTTCATCCCAATTTAGAAAAATTTCCTCTGGCTCTTTTGCGAATTACCTTAAAATGATCTCTCTTGTAGGAAGACGGGAACAGAAAAAGATTGAAACACTGGTTGTGTCTTAGAACATATATGTTACAGGAAGGGGGAGGAGGAGAAATAGGAGCTGTTGTATCATGCTATTATTGTAGAATTATAGCTATCCAGGCAGGAAGACACTAGTTATGATTAAAAACACAAGCCTTCAATGAATACCAAATAAATAATACTTTTAGGTGAATAACTTAATGGACCCGATACGTATTAGGTTAGAATATCAGTGCAGATGTGGGAGAGTGTTATTGTCCAGAATCATTAAGTGCAGGTTTCTCTGACTGTCATGAAGCCTTTTCTCCTTCAGTTCATAATTTCAAAAGCCACCTTGTGATTACACTTGACAACCTGTGGGCAAGGGTTCTCTGGGAAAAGCCTTAACTATGAAGGAAGTAGTAGCGCTGAGGGCAGGAGACAGTGGAATAAACAGCTAGTGTAGTTGCGGGTGTGGGGTGGCTAGAAATGCTGACAGATCAAGGAGGGGTCAGGAAAGATCTGGGGTTTGTCAATGATGGGGGATTTTTACAAGGCAAGGCTTTTGGACCAAGAGGGTATATTACTGCTCCTTCTGGCTTGCAAAAAGTGTCAAAAATCACTTCTATGGGTCCAGCCCTTCTGGCCTCATTTTACTTTCTAGGTTTTCTGAGTTCTAGGAAGTCTGGCCAACATGGGTTAAAATGAAGACATGCAGTCTCCTTAAAATTCTTCAGTAACTGATCTGCCTCCTGGGAGCAGATTGGTCGCTGCCCCATGTCCTCTCTGTTGAAACTGCAAGTGGGAGGATTGGCTTGCTGTTTTAAATTAATGTTTTTATTTCCAACCAACACAAAAATCACTTTCTTTGATTAAACTCACCCCCTATGTTTCTGGATGTGCAACCAAATGATTCTCTTCACATAGACTTTTGTTTGAATTTGCTGAAGTTACAGACACATTCAGGTGAAATAATATTTAAAAGGCCTTGGAACACTACATTGCTAGCTCAGCATCTTAGAAGGTATAAAAGCAAAAAGATAAATACAGGAAATTTGAAATGCAAACATAAAATGCTGGAGATACGCTGGAAATGTAAGTCAACATCTGTCATTAATGTTTTGGGTTTGATGAAAGATTACACACCAGAAATGCCACAGTCTTTTTAACAATATTAATTAATTTGTGTTTCTTCAGCATTTTCATTTCTTTATTTTGGCTGTTGTGATGCTCTCAGGCCTCACACTCCTTACTCTACATAAACATATTCAAACTTTGATTCCTTTTTTCTATCTTGCATCAATTCTCTCGCACACACATACATCAGCTCTGAGCTGACTAACCTACATTAGCTCGGACAAATTTAACTTTTTTCCCCCTTGTGTTCAAATTGCTTCATGGCCTCACCTCCCCTATCCATGTAGCATTCACCAGCTCCATAACTCTCTGGGAATTCTGCATTTCTCCATCTCTGGCTTCTTGCACATTCTAAAGTTCATTTGGTCTATAACTGATCACCATACCTTCAGATGTCTAGGCCTCAATCTCGGTCTCTCCATTGCCACTGTTAGGATCCTCCTTAAAACCAACCACTGATTAGCCGTTATCACTGCTAAAATCTGCTTATTTGACTTGTTGATTTTTGTCAGATTATACTCGTGTCAAGTGCATTGAGGAATTTTCTACAATACAGGTGCTACAGAGCTAAAAGGTGCTGTTTTTTTGCAATACTGTATCTATGCATATTGATATTCCCATTTTCAAAGAAACCCAAAGTCTGTTGAGAGAAAGTTTAAGCATAGTAAGAAGCTTTCTTTAAAGAAAAATAAACTTATTTTTTGCAACTAGTTTATTTACGTTGAATGGTCAGCCCATATCTCCCCTGGGAAATCAGTGAATAAAGGAATTGGAGATCAAAAAAGGAAATAAAGTCCTTTTTTAAGTAAATTTTATTTTGTCTTCAAGATGAGCATTTAGTGTGAAGGGCAAAAAAACATATTGGAATTGTCACACTGATGCAGTCAAGGATCTCGTCTGATGTTGCAGTTAAGACTCATAATTAGGATAACAGCAGATTAGTTCACTACATCGGATTCATCCTGGAACTAATATAGGAGAGTATACCAAATATGGGTGCAAAATTAGAATTATATGGTTTTTAAAAATGTTAGAGGTTAAGTATGATAAGGGATAAGATTGTAATGTAATGCAAATTTTAAAGCAAAGTCTAATTATATCGAAGTATATGAATCAATTCTTTGCTTCACACAGCAGGTAATAAGGAATCAAAACATTGGAAGGGAAATTTATTCGATGTCTACTCAAATAAAGTTGATCAGAATGACAGCAATTTGCCAGAACTGAAACTAATAAACCGGTAATGCAAAATAAAAATAAAAATTTCTTCAGACAATAGATGAAGTCATGGAGGAGTTAATGAAGAAATATGTGTTTGTACACATATCTCTTGCTGCACGCACCCTGTTGCTCATCAAGTGACATGGATCCAAGCTGTTTGTTTACCACAGAAGAAGGGGAATCTGAAACAAAAATTAGATTTAAACTTAAAAATTAAATTGCACTTGTGAATATTTTTCCCTCCCAAGAAAGAGTGAATATTTTTCCCCCAAGCAAAATAAGCCATAAAGTTCAGAATACCTTTTTATTAAAAAAATATTTTTTGCAAGGTGAGATATGACAGACTTTACGCTGTGACATAATTAATGGAAACTGGAACAACAAATCAATAGAATAATGGTTTTTCTCAAAGGTAAAACAATTTCTTGCACAACGAGGGTTATATCAATTTCACGTTGCAAATAATTTTACTGTTTGATTTTAATAGTACTGATATGATTTGTGTTTAGTATTTAACCTACTTCCAGGTGGAAACCTAAAACGTAAGCTCAGCTTACATCGAAATGAACTACAATGAGCCTCAATGCCACTGAGAGGAGAGGGGAAGAAAATGTGCTGGACTTTTGTTCCTGAATGATACATAGTCATCCCAGTGAAAAATGTGCAAATGAGGATAGGATTGTTGCTAACACTCAACATCCAGGCTCACACATGAAGAATCAACATTTGACAGAGGCATTGGAAGGCAAAAGGTTTGTTAAAAGAGATGGATTTCAAGAAAGTTTCCCAAGGTGGTGAGAGGTAATCGCTGAGAATTAGGGACGGTTTCCTGAGATTGGGACTGAGGCAACTGAAGGCTCTGCCACCATTAACATTGCCTTGTCGTCCTCTGTAACCTCATATAATACACCATCAGTTTCTCTCTGTACTTTTGATAATTTTTTTCTTTTTCTATAGATTCCAGTCCAAATTATCTAAACTTCCACCTTTTCCTGTACAGCGTGATTTATGCTTTTCTTCTAATGATAAAAATCATTTCTCTTTGGACTCTCAGGTTGAATAATCAAATTGGATATCAAGGTAAAATATCGAAGTTGGTCACTGCTGATTTATCCACAAAGTAGCTTAAAAGCTCAGTTTTTGAAAAAATAACCAGGTTCCCTTGCTGCAGAGAATGTTTCAACATTTGAACGGTATACTACTTAGAACTCTGGTTCGTTCACCAAGAGGAGCAGGAGAGTTCCCCCGCATTCCAACTTCACAATAAACTCCCGCCACACTAGCAATAAGCCAACCCCAACCCAAACTGAGCTCGCCATGACCGCCATGCTACTGTATGCTCCCACTGACCAACTGCACCAACTTCTCAATTTCTGGAAACTAGCCCTTGCACTCCCTTGCTGCTGCCGACACCAAGCTTTTCCCTCTGGCATCTGTACTGGCAGAAAGCAAACTAAAAAAAAAACTGCTCCAGATTTTCCAGATATTGTTAGGTAGCCTCACCTGTTCCCTTGAAATATTGGGGACATCATCTTTGTATGCTCAAATATGTTTTGGTTATTTTGGGCCAATGAGAATAGATGGATCAGCAATCTGCCACTAAATATAAACTACAATTTTCTTGGTAACATCCAACTCTGCAATCTAGCAGAATTGATCCGTAGTAAGGAACTAGCTTTACTAGCAGCAATGGAAAATAATATGGAACAAAATTATGCCTGAAATATACCTGATATATTGGTCGGAGTTTTCCGGCAGCTCCCTGGCGGGATCTTCTGGTCCCACCAACAGCGCACCCCCGCTGTAGGTTTTCCGGCAGCAAGGGGTGCATTCAGCAGGAAACTCCGTTGACAACGGCAGGATCAAAAGATCTCACTGCTGGCCAATGGCAGGCTGTGCAGAAAATCCCGCCCTTTGTCAGCAAAGATTATGCCCACTACTGGATTAGATCTCTAAAAAAACTAAGACGGAGCAAAATTGACACTAATAATATACTGTCACTATTTAGTTCCTGTTAGATGAATAGCTCTGTGAAATAACTGCTACCATTAGCAATGGTTTTTAAAAAGCAACTTTCAATGATCACAAAAATTTGGTGTGTCTATTCCTAGTCAATCACCACAATTTCATTATTCCTAGGAATGTTATTTTAGTTAAATATATGTTTCAGATGTTTAAATTATTTGGTGTAGATTACTTATAGATAAATAAGATATTCTCGGCCTGTGAAATGATATTGCAATTTGTCTTGCTCAGAATTTTCAACTAAACTATAACATTGCGATCTGTCCAGGACTAAAAATCCAGGGAGTGGGAATTCAAATCCCAGTGTGAAATTGTTACTTTGAACTCACTTAAAAACCAGTTTAAGTAACCACAAAGCTAACAATGTTTATAAAAACTAACTGATTCATTGATGTCCTTTAGGAAAGGAAAGCTGCCATCTTTCTGGCTTATACTTGACTCCAGACCCACACTAATGTTTTTGACTCTTAAGCATCCTTTGAAATGGCCTAACAAGCTACTCAATTGTACAATGACAAATACGAAAGAAAGAAATCATGGCCTGGCCTAACCAGTAATGCTTCCACCTCAAGAATTAATTTTTAAATGACAAAAAATGTGAACAATCTGCAGGACTCCAATTTGCAAAACAACTTTAGCATGATTTCACACTATAACCATAGCTGTGGCTAAGCAGTTTCATTTTACACTGCTGTTGCAGTTAGTGAAACTGAAGCCTTCTAAATCCAGAGACAGATTCTCCAATCTGGCAATGGATTGAAGTTGAGCAGGCAGGTTTAGTTTTATAGTTAGCTCGAGTCTTAACACCAAACTTGTGTTCTGTACATTTAGGGTGGATATGAAATCAAAATAGCTCCACACAATGTTAAACTTGCAGCCAGGATTTTGTCTGCTTGCATATTTGACAATCTATAATGTCCCTCCTGTCAAGTCCATTCAGCTTCTTGGGCAGACAAATCACAAGGTGGGCTCAGGGCTGTCATAATATACACACAAGTATGTGATGGTGCACAGACAGCCATTGATTGACACACAGGATGACCAATGAACACACAGAACACAGCAGCCAATCACCAGACAGGACACAACCACTATAAAGCCAGAGGGCACTAGTTTCCCCGCTCTCTTGGGATCCAGCCTCAGACGGTCAGAGTCCGTGAGCAACAACTAGAACATCCACCATGTGGTAGTAAGATAGTCTGGTCAGGTTAGCCTCAGGTCTCCAGTCAACTCAGAATAGTGTCAACCCACAGTTAAAGTAGTTAAGAGTTCAATAAAATAGAGTTGCATTTCTTTAAGTGTTGGATGCCTGTCTCTCTCACTGCTACACTAAACACAGTCCTCGCAGACCCAGCTTACCCAACACATCATGGTACCAGTGAGTTATGTTAGAGTTTGACGGACATACCTTGAGATAGTCTGCCTTTGACCAGCGATCAGCCATTCCTAACATGGACAGCGTCCGCCCTCCCCTGCTGATCTGCATCGCCGGCAACCTCGGTGCAAACTGGAAGATCTTTAAGCAGAGGTTTAAGCTCACCGACCTCGAAGTCGCATCGGATGTCAGGAAGATTGCTCTCTTCCTCTCTACAGCCGGGGACCACACTATCCACATCTTTAACACCCTCACCTTTGCTGAAGGCGAGGACAAGACAAAGTTTAAAACAGTCCTGATGAAGTTCGACAGCCACTGTGACATCGAAGTCAACGAGAGCTTTGAACGCTAAGGGTTCCAGCAGAGGCTTCAGGGTAAGGATGAACCTTTTCAGTCCTTCTTAACCCATCTCCGTACCCTCGCGCAGTGCTCCAGCAACTACGGCTCCACTTCCGATTCTATGATCCGCGACCAGATCGTTTTCGGGGTCCACTCCGATCCACTTCGCCAGCAGCTCCTTAAAGTTGAGCAGATCACCCTTTCCATCGCCATCGAGACCTGCGTCCTACATAAGCACGCTAATAACCGGTACTCCCATATCAAGGCAGCAGAGACGGCGCGGCAAGGCCCCCACGATGCGGAGCGGGCGCAGGCTGTAAAACAGCTCCAGGACCTGAGTCTGGATGAAGGCAGCCATTTCGCGCGCTTTTCCCGGGCTCCTGTGCATGCGCACAACGACCAAGGGGACGGCGAGGCCGATGACCAAACTGCGCAGGTGCGCACATCGTTCGACCGCACCATGCATGCGCGGTGGCGCACGGAGCGTCCTGACGTCGGCACCATGACGTGCAACAACTGTGGCTACGCCCACTTAAAGCGACAATGTCCCGCAAAATCTCTACGCTGTCTCCAGTGTGGCAAGTTTGGCCACTACGCAGCCCTGTGCAGATCTGCTCAACTGCCCAACACACGGCGTCCCAGCTGCAGCGCAGGAACGTCCGGTGAGTACAGCAACCCGTTGCAGACTCCGACATGGTTCCAGATCCTGACACAGAGGGCCTCGCATCCCCTTTCCGGGTGGGCATCATCACCAAGCATACGATGCTTTCAGCCAAGAAGGTGAAACAACTCCCAGTGATGAGCATTGATCCGGACGATGAGTGGTGTGCCACCCTTACGGTCAACAAGGCTCGCATACGCTTCAGGCTGGACACCGGCGCTTCAGCGAACCTCATTTCAAAGTCTGACCTGATCCGCGTCAAGCTGAGCATTCATCCACCGGCCTGCCAGCTTCTCGACTACAATGGCAATGCCAGTGGCTCATGCCAGCTTGCGGTATCCCATCGTTCTTCAAAAGCAACCCTGCATTTTGAAATTGTATGATCCAACAGAGCTTCCTTGCTCGGTGCTCAGGCCTGCAAAATCTTGAATCTTAGATGACATCATAGCACAATCACACGATGCGGAGCGGGTGCAGGACGTAAAACACCTCCAGGGCCTGAGTCTGGATGAGGGCAGCCATTTTTCACGCTTTTCCCGGGCTCCTGCGCATGCGCGCAACGACCAAGGGGACATCACAGCGTCTTCGAAGGTATGGGCACACTCCCCTACCGATACAAGATCCTTCTGAAACCGAATGCCACACCTGTGGTTCATGCACCGCGTTGGGTGCCTGCACCCCTTAAGGACCGCCTCAAGCAGCAGCTGCAAGACCTCCAGGACCAGGGCGTCATTTCTAAGGTCATGGAACCCACGGACTGGGTTAGCTCCATGGTTTGTGTCAAAAAAACCGTCAGGGGAACTTCGCATTTGTATCGACCCCAAAGATTTGAACCGTAACATCATGAGGGAACACTACCCTATTCCTAAACGAGAAGAGCTAACCAGCGAAATGGCTCACGCAAAGTTTTTCACGAAGTTGGAGGCCTCCAAGGGGTTTTAGCAAATACAGCTGGATTCGCCCAGTCGAAAGCTGTGCACATTTAACACCCCGTTTGGTCGTTACTGTTATAATTGGATGCCCTTTGGCATCATCTCCGCCTCGGAGGTGTTCTACCGAATAATGGAGCAAATGATGGAGGGCATCGAGGGGGTGCGGGTGTACGTCGATGACATCATTGTCTGGTCCACAACTCCTCAGGAGCACATCGATCGCCTCAAACGAGTGTTCCATAGGATCCACGAGCTTGGCCTCCGACTCAACAGAGCCAAATGCTCGTTCGGTCAACCAAAATTCGTTGCCCGCCACAGAGACTGAATTTATAGACTGAATGTTGCATTACCTTGTGATCCGTTTACACATCTGTACATATTGTTTTTTCCTAATTTGTTGTATGCCCTCTATCTGCACTAGATACCTTCCCATGTAAATACATTCACGTACTTTGTATATAGTCAGGCTCCTACACATACTCACTATTTATTGACCTATACACATTTTTTTTTTTTTAAAGTAAAAAAAAAAGGGGGCGGGGAGATGTCATAATATACACACAAGTATATGATGGTGCACAGACAGGCATTGATTGACACACAGGATGACCAATGAACACACAGAACACAGCAGCCAATCACCAGAAGGACACAACCACTATAAAGCCAGAGGGCACTAGTTTTCCCGCTCTCTTGGGATCCAGCCTCTGAGACAGTCAGAGCCCGTGAGCAACAATAGAACATACACCATGTGGTAGTAAGATAGTCTGGTCAGGTTAGCCTCAGGTCTCCAGTCAACTCAGCATAGTGTCAACCCACAGTTAAAGTATGTATGATAGTTAAGAGTTCAATAAAATAGAGTTGCATTTCTTTAAGTGTTGGAAGCCTGTCTCTCTCACTGCTACAGTAAACGCAGTCCTCACAGACCCAGTTTACCCAACACATCAAGTGGGATTTCTAGCAATAACGTCAGGATATTGAATGTGATCCAAGTTTCTAAAGCCGGTTTTGGATTGATTAGTGATTTGGGCCGGGTGAGGAAATGAAAAATGAAAATCGCTTATTGTCACGAGTAGGCTTCAATGAAGTTACTGTGAAAAGCCCCTAGTCGCCACATTCCAGCACCTGTTCGGGGAGGCTGGTACAGGAATTGAACCATGCTGCTGGCCTGCCTTGGCCTGCTTTAAAAGCCAGTGATTTAGCCCATTGTGCTAAACCAGCCCCATCCTTTACCTGAAATGCTTGGGGCCCAGAGGGTGGTGGGAGTTTGGAATTTGTTGCCTGAAAGGGTGGTGGACGTAGAGGCCCTCGTAACATTTAAGAAGTATTTAGATGTGCACTTGTGATCCCAGGGCATACAAGACTATGGATCAAGTGCTAGAAAATAGGATTAGTATGGTTAGGTGGTTGTGATTGACTGGCGCGGATGATGGGCTGAAGGGCCTTTTCTGTGCTGAATGATTCTATGACTCTATGACTGTTTTTTTAAAATCATTTTCCCTCCATTGACCCAATTTCAATTGCAGGACAGTTGCTTCCTGACAATTATTGGCCATTGAGGGAGTTGGCAAGTGGTATGTTACTGAGGCCCAGCCGTTAAAAACAGCTGACCTTCCCTTTTTTGTTTTGTGGTATCCCTATTTTTTCTTCTTCTATAAATTTAGAGCACCAAATTCTTTTTTTCCAATTAAGGGGCAATTTAGCACGGCCAATCCACCTAGCCTGCATATCCTTTTGGGTTGTGGGGATGAGACAGGCGCAGACAAGGGAGAATGTGCAAACTCCACACGGACAGTGACCCAGGGCCGGGATCAAACACAGGTCCTCAGTGCCACGAGGCAGCAGTGCTAACTATTGCACCACCATGCCACCCTGACCCTTCCAGATACCACTCCTAGAAAGGTTGGTTGTTCACTTTGCAGTGTTCCCACCTGCAATTCAAAATAAAGCTCTGTTTGAATTTTGCACAAAAACAGTAAAATTATCTATCATCCCAAAATTGGAATTCAAAAGTATCTCTAACATGTTTCAATTCACCTTGTTCTTTACAGCAGACAAGGTTTTATCATGAAAATATCATTTAAACATTCAATTTCTTTTTCAATGTATTTGTGCTATACATAGGAGAGTAGACCAAGCACTGGTCAACATGTTTCTACACTGTAGAAAGAAAGCTGTAATCTCTGCACAGTAAACTACTTCATGTTGCAATTTACACTTATATATGCTCCAGTAGTGGCAATACCAACAGGAGAACCATCCCCTCGCACCAAAAGAACCTTCATCCTTCTCTTGCCACCACTCCAAAGTGCTGATTCAGTTTCAATCCATTCTTAACAATTACTAGTAGGTAGACGCCAATGTCTAGCAGTTTCATTTTGTTTTAAATCACTGAAGAATTCTTTTCTACTTATAGCTGGACTGTATGGATCATTTTTGACCGAGTACAATGTTCAAAAATATGTAATGTGAATTTACTTGCAAACATAACACTGGGTATTTTAAAATGCTACACATTTGTGAATTCAGCAATGACTTCTGGATAATTTCTTGGCTTGCCCATTATTGCTTATATATTTAAAAGGCTCAGCACATTAAATGGCAATTTTCTACAAAACTAAATTTATTAACTTGTAAGCACAGAGCAAAATAATGAATTAAATGGAAAAAAAATCATATCTAATTTCTAGGATAGATTTTAAAGCAAACAGCAACCTGAAATATTAGGATGTAGTGAGGAGCCTTCATGGGTGAAATGGTCAGAGGCAGGCTGTGAAGAAGATTTCTTTGCCAGATCTTGCTGTTTCTGTTGTTCAGCCTTCAAAAGTCTCAGTTGCTGTAGACGTTTACTGACTAAACTTACCCCTGATGGTCGACTGGACTGAGCTCTTAATTCTGACACAGACAGAAACAGTTAATGACAGAAGCAAAAGGAAAGTCAGATGCAAGCAAAAGTCAAAAAAAAAAGGAAAAAAATCATTGGTATTTAAACATTTAGAATCAAAAGACAAAAGATCAGAAAGAATACCAGTGTTCCCTCAAACAATGATATTTGAATCTGGAGTCTAAGTGATGCTTTATGATCTAGGAAAACTGCAACTTGCTGCCAACTTGAGGAAGCATTTAACCAGATTTCCTGCCACAGGCACATATTAGAAGTGTGAACCGAAATTTTCTTTTGTGATTTTCTAGTACATTTCACGCATCATCTCTGTTACTTGCATGTATTGCTTTGGGGATGTTTCTGTCTGTCGGTCTTTGCATGGGGAAATTTCAAATATAAACGCTGATACAAAATTATGACTTGAAATCGGACAGCATGACATTTCAGAAGACTTAAATAAATACTGTGCCAAATAACACACTAGTCAGATTCTAGGTGGCGTCTAGAATGAAATTAATAAATTGTACTCAAGGAGTTCAATTAAATATCCATGGTCACATTCCCTAATATTAAAATGTTACTGTTTTAAAAAAAACATAAGACACTACATGTATTCTGATGACAACCAGCAGCCTCACACCATCTCCCTCAACCCACAACTGCCTCTTATGTGATGTTGCTTATTTGATATCCAGTAATCAGTGGCGTGCAGAGGTCTGGTGATGCCCGGGGCAAATCTTGATTGTATGCCCCAAAGACTCAAGTATAAGGCCTAATATACTGAGAAATATTATGAGAAAGGAAAACATTTTGAATATAACTTCCCGTACCAGCCTCCTGAACAGGCGCCGGAATGTGGCGACTAGGGGCTTTTCACAGTAACTTCAGTGAAGCCTACTTGTGACAATAAGTGATTTTCATTTCAATGTAGATGATGTTCTAAACCGCTGTGTGCAGAGAGCAGTGAATGGTCTCTCCCCAGTGTGAACTTGCTGGTGTCTCAGCAGTTGGGGTGAATGACTGAATCCCTTACCACACAGAGGGCAGGTCAATGGCTTCTCACCTGTATGAACTCACTGATGTCTCAGCAGGATGGATGGCTGAGTGAATCCCCTCCCACACACACTGCAGGTGAACGGCCTCTTCCCGGAGTGAACTCTCTGGTGTGTCAGCAGGTTGGTTAATTGAGAGAATCTCTTCCCACACACAGAGCAGGTGAACAGCCTCTCCCCAGAGTGAACTCGCTGGTGTGTCAGCAGTTGGGGTGAATGACTGAATCCCTAATCACACGCAGAACTGAGGGAGTGCTGCACTGTCAGAACAGCCTTCTTTCAAATAAGTTGTTAAACTGAG
The DNA here is from genome assembly GCF_902713615.1 of Scyliorhinus canicula. NCBI lineage: Eukaryota > Metazoa > Chordata > Chondrichthyes > Carcharhiniformes > Scyliorhinidae > Scyliorhinus > Scyliorhinus canicula. The sequence continues at coordinate 55,605,733 of NC_052152.1, read as the reverse complement.
GCTCTGTCTGTCCCTATTAGGTGGATGTTGAAGATCCCACAGCCACTATTTTGAAGAAGAGCAGGGGAGTTACCCCAGTGTCCTGGTCAATACTAGGGGCTTTTCACAGTAACTTCATTTGAAGCCTACTTATGAAATGAAAATCGCTTATTGTCACATTCCGCATTCGCCACATTCCAGCGCCTGTTTGGGGAGGCTGTTACAGGAATCAAATCGTGCTGCTGGCTTGCCTTGGTCTGCTTTCAAAGCCAGCAATGTAGCCCTGTGCTAAACAGCCCCTGACAATAAGCGATTTTCATTTCATTTCATGTGTCAAATTGAGGGAGCAAAGGATGTCAATATTTTTAAGAGAGAGACCTGGGCCAAGCTTTCCAGAGTCTGAACCCTCCCTGGATTCACTTCCTTTCCCTTCAGTTGCTGCAAGTGACCAATTGATGGTCAGAATGAAAAAAGAAATGGAAAGGGGGAGAAAAGAAAGTGTTTTACTCACAGATGTTGGAGACAGGAGGAAGATTCCGTCGGTGTGAAAGCTCAATTATCACTCACACAAAGCCTGCGCTCTGAGTCATTGGTCAACATCTCAGCACGCAGATCAGGGGGCGGGGCCTTTCCCTGCATGTGAGGAGCTCTGATTGGCTGGAGAACCACAGTACCTCCGGTCCTCAATCTTTTTTCATTGGTCAACATCTCAGCACGCAGATCAGGGGCGGGGCCTTTCCCTGCATGTGAGGAGCTCCCCCTTCCTTGGACATGCGCAGTCCCGGGCCGCCCGCCCGCGCGGCAGATAGAGCGGTTTCCCCACCGCGGGGGAGTCTGGGAGCGCAGTCACCTCACCCTGACACAAGGTACATGTCGGTAGTCACTGGATTTGATTGTGACGCCCCCCCCCCCCCCCCTTAGCAAAACAATTTGTTAAATTCAGGTGGAAACATTTAGGCATCTGGGTGACATTGGGGAGAGCAATAGCCTCTGATTGATGCCCCCATCCAATGGATGCCCGGGGCCAACGCACCGTCGGCTCCCCCCTCTGCACGCCACTGCCAGTAATGGGCAAGAGGAAATTTCTTCTTACTAAGTATTGTAAAGTCCGAAGCTACATTTTATGGTCTCTGCCTTGAGCTCTGTTCCCACCCTCTCCCTGTTCACTGCCCGAGGATGACCCAGACGACTCACAACCATCGCATACCATCTGCCCCCAAGATGAGTTTCCAATCACATCCACTACATTACCAAGACCAGCCATTTCTGCATCGCTAGATCCCACCCGGTTTCAGCTCCTATGAACCAAAACCCATGTCCATACTTTAGTTACCACCAGACTCATCTGTTCCAATGATCTCCTGACTAGCATCCCTCCTTGAATTCTCTGCAAACTTTAAATTATCCAAAAAACTTTGCCACCTGTATCGTATCCTCACATTAAATCCTGTTCACCTGTGCTCACTGACTTACACTGGCTCCTGGACTGGTAACACCTCAATTTAAAAATATGCAGCTCCTTTTTCAATTCCCTCCAAAGCCTCATCTCTCATTTCTGAAACCATCTCCTGCCTTAAAAACCTCCAAGATTTCTGTGCTCCTCCAATTCTAGCCTCTTAAGCAACCCTAATTTTTATTCACCTCATTGTTTGTGGCCATGCCCTCAGTTGCCTAGGCCCCAAATTCTGGAAGCCCAGTCCTAAACCTCTCGTCTTTAAAACACTCCTTAGAACTTAGCACTTTGAATAAAGTTTTGGTTCCCTATCCAAATATCCCTATGTGGCTGGGTGTCAATATTGGAAGCGCCTTGGGATATTTACCACATTAAAGATGCGGTCAAAATGCAAGCAATCATTGTTGTTGTTGTTAACCTCCCATCCAAAGCCAAAAAAAGGCATTTCAAATGCTATATAAAATAAAAAATTAAGCATGGATATATCTAGTCTTTCCTTTGAAAAGTTGCTTAGACTAATTATTTGGATGAATGAGTAGGCTATTCAGCTCCTCGAACTTGTTCCGGGGGACAAGGTGGTCAAGAAGCTTATGGAATGCTTTCCTTCAGTGGATGAGATAATTGAGTGGAAAAGTAGGGATGTAATGATGGAACTGGATAAAATGCTGTTTAGGCCACAGCTGGAGTTGTGTACAGTTCTGGTTACCACATTACAGGAAGAACATATTTGCTCTGGAGAAAGTGCATAGGAGATTTACCCAAATACTGCAGGAGCTTGAAAACTGCAGATATGAGGGCAGATTAGATAGGCTAGGAAGGTTTTTCTAAGAAGAGAAGAGACTAAGGAGTAAGCTAATTGAGGTCTACAATGTTGAGGAGCCTAGATAGGGGAAGACAGGAAAGACTTCACTCCCGCGAGCGTGCACAGGATGGGGGAGGAATAGTGTGGGCGAGGAAGGGAGGGGGGTAAAAGAGAGCATGAGGAAGGAAGTGGGGAAAGAGCATGTGAGGCAGGGAAGGAGGGAAAGAGCGTGGGGAGGGAGGGTAGGAGAGCTCACAGCCGTGCTTTGCTCCTCTTGCTGCTTGTGGGAAACCGGAAACATTTCTAGTGTCCATGTGTGCAGGAAGTGTCTCCAGCTACAGATCCTGGACGCCCGGGTTCCGTAGCTGGAGCGGTGGCTAGGAACACTGTGGATCATCCGGTAGGCGGAGAGTGTAGTGGATATCACCTACAGAGTTTATCACACCGCCATCTCAGACTACATTGGCAGGAAGGAAATGTGTGACCACCAGGCAGTGCAAAAGAGCTAGACGGTCAGTGCAGCAACTTACTGTGGCCATTCCCCTGAAAAACACATGTACTGCTTTGGATACTGTTGAGGGGAATGACTTCTCAGGAGAAAGCAGCAACAACCAAATTCGTTGCACTACAGTTTGTTCTGCTACAGAGGGGAGGAGTGAAAAGTGTCGGAATGCAATAGTTCTGGGGGATTCAATTGTAAAGGGAATAGATGGGCGTTTCTGTGGCCACCAACGGGACTCCAGGATCGTATGTTTCCCTCCTTGGTGCTAGGGTCAAGGATGTCTTGGAATGGTTACAGGACAATCTGGAGGGGGAGGGTGAACTGTCAGTGGTCGCAGTACACATTGGTACAAACGATAGAGGTAAAAAAGGGGATGAAGGCTTAACAGCAGAATTTAGGGAGTTAGGAAGAAAGTTGATAAATCGTACCTCAAAGGGTAGAGATCTCAGGATTACTATTTGTGCCATGTGCTAGTCAGAATAGAAATGTCAGGATATATCGGATGAATACGTGGCTGAAGAGATGGTGTGAAGGGGAGGGTTGCAGATTCCCGGGGCATTGAAACTGGTTATGGGGGAGGTGGGGTTTACAAACTGGACGGGTTACACCTGGGCAGCACTGTGACTGATGTCCTAGCCGGAGGTATTTGCTAGAGTGCCTGGGGAGGGTTTAAACTAAAAAGGCAGAGGGATGGAAATCTATGCAAGGAGTCCGAGGAAGAGGAGAGAGTGTAAAATATTAGGAGCGGGACAAGCAATATTAAAAAGTCAAGCTTAAAGGCTTTGTGCCTTAACATGCAGAGAATTTGCAATAAAGTGGATGAACTAATCGCACAAATAGATGTAAACAGGTATAATATAATTGGGATTACGGCTGCAGGGCGACCAACGATGGAAACTGAACATCCAGGGGTATTCAGTATTTAAGAAGGTCAGACATAAAGGAAAAGGCAGTGGAGTTGCAGTGCTCGTTAAAGAAAGGATATTAGCTCCGGCAATATGGAATCTGCATGGGTGGATCAGAGAAACAACAAAGGGCAAAAATCATTAGTGACCATTCGATACAGACCCACAAACTGTAGTGGTGATGTTGGGAATGACACTAACAGAAAATTGGAGATGCGTGCAATAAAGGAACAAACTATGAGCAATTTTAATCTATATATAGATTGGGCAAATCAAATTGGCCACAATTCCTTAGGATTGGCCACAATTCCTTAGGGGAGGAATTCCTGGAATGTATACAGGATGGTTTTCTGGACCAATACATTGAGGAACCAACTAGAGAACAGGCCATCCTAGACTGGGTACTGTGTACTGTGTAATGAGAATGGAATCATTGGCAAACTAGTTGCGCGAGACCCGTTGGGGATTAGCGACCATAATATGATAGAATTGCTCATGGAGAGTGAAGTAGTTGATTCTGAGACTAGGGGCCTGAATCTTAATAAAGGAAACTACAATGATATGAGATGTGAGTTGGCTATGATCGTTTGGGAAATATTACTGAAAAGGATGACTGTGGATAGGCAATGACAAACATTCAAGGAACGCATGGGGGAACTGCAACAATTGTTTATTCCTGTTTGGCACAAAAGTGAAATGGGAAAGGTGGGCAGTCTATGGCTTACAATGGAGTATAAAGACAGGAAGATGCACGCAAATTAGCCAAAAAAGATGCAGGTCTGAGGATTGGGAGCAGTTTAGAATTCAGCAAAGAAGAACTAATTAAGAAGGGGAAAATAGAGTACGGCAGTAAGCTTGCTGGGAACATAAAAACTGACTGTAGAAGTTTCTATAGGTACGTGAAGAGAAAAAGATTGGTGAAGACACTTACAGTCAGAAACAGGGGAATTTATAATGGGGAGCAAAGAAATGGCTGAGCAACTAAATACATACTTTGGTTTTGTCATCACAAATGAGGACACAAATATCAGAAATGTTGGGGAATACAGGGTTTAGTGAGAGGGAGGAACTGAAGGTGATCAATAGAAGTAGAGAAATGATGTTGAGGAAATTGATGGGATTGAAGGCGGACAAATCCCAGGCCTGATAATCTACATCCCAGAGTATTTACAAAAGTGGCTCTAGAAATAGTGGATGCATTGGTGGTCATATTCCAAGATTCTATAGACTCTGGAAGAGTTCCTGCAGATTGGAGGGTAGCTAATGGAACTCCACTATTTAAAAAGGTAGAGAGAATATAGGGACTTATAAACCAGTAAGCCCGACATCGGTATGGGGAAAATTCTAGGATCTATCATCAAAGATTTTATAACAGAGCACTTAGAAAGCAGTGGCAGGATTGAACAGAGTCAGCATGGATTTATGAAGGGGAAATTATGCTTGCCAAAACTACTGGAATTCTTCGAGGATGTAACCTGTATAGATGATGAGGGGAAGCCAGTGGATGTGGTTTATTTGGACTTCCAGAAAGCTTTTGACAAAGTCTTGCATAAGAGATTAGTGTGTAAAATTAAAGCGCATGGGATTAGGGGTAGTGTATTGACATGGATAGAAAACTGGTTGGCTGACAAGTCACAGTAGAATTAATAGGTCTTTTTCAAATTGGCAAGCAGTGTCTAGTGGGGTACCACAGGGATTGGTGTAGGGACCCCAGCTATTCACAATATATACACTAATTCCACAAAATGGGGGAACAAATTGTAATATCTCCAAATTTTCAGATGACAGAAGTTGGGTGGGAGGTAAGCTGTATGGAGGATGCAGAGATCCTTCAGTGTGATTTGGACAAGTTGTGTGAGTGGGCAAATGATTGGCAGATGCAGTATAATTTGGATAAATTCGAAGTTATCCACTTTGGTAGCAAAAACGGGGAGGCAGACTATTATCTGAATGGCCATAAATTAGGAAGGGGAATGTGCAACGAGACCTAGGTGGCTTTGCACACCCATCACTGAATGCAAGCATGCAAGTACAGCAGGCGGTAAAGAAGGCAAATGGTATGCTGGCTTTCACTGTACAGGAGCAAGGATGTCTTGCTGCAATTATACAGGACCTTGGTGAGACCACACTTGGAATATTGTGTGCAGTTTTGGTCTCCTTATCGGAGGAATTATGTTCATATTTTAGAGGGAGTGCAGTGAAGGTTTACCAGACTGATTCCTGGGATAGTAGGACGGATGTATGAGATGAAACCGAGTCTGTTACAATTTATAGGTTTCTACAATCCTAATAGGACTCGACAGGATAGATGCAAGAACCATGTTCCCAATGGTGAGGTTATCTAGAACCAGGGGTCACAGTCTGAGGATATGGGGTAGACTATTTAGGACAGGGATGAGAAAAATTTTCATCACAGAGTGGTGAGCCTGTGGAATTTGTTACCATAGAAGTAGTGGAGGCCAAATTTTCAGATGACACAAAGCTGGGTGGGAGGTAAGCTGTATGGAGGATAAAGAGATCCTTCGGTGTGATTTGGACAAGTTTTCAAGAACCAGTTAGATATAGCACTTGGGATTAAGGAGATCATAGGATATAAGAAAGGGGAGGGAAGGTGGAATTAGGTGTTGAGTTGGATGATCAGCCATGATTATAATGAATGGTGGAGAAAGCTGGAAGGACTTATTTTCTATGTTTCCATACCCACTCGCACAGTTGGTGAGGGTGAGCGAATAAGCACCCTGAAGCTGTGAATGAACCATTATGTTTTTAAAAAGATCAATTTATTCCCATGACATTTTTTTTGCTCAGCATGTTGTTTGTTATCATACCTCAAGCTTCTTTTTTTAAATTCAAGTTTAATGTTGTGGCAAACATTATCTTTTCAAAATTTGCTCACTCCTCCCTCGAGTGAGAAAAAAACTAAAATGTGGCCCTCTATGCGCAAAGGTTAGGCATGCCTGGTCTACACTATGCTGATAGCCTGTCAGGTGTACTAGTTAACTTGTTTGCAAGTATTATTGCAGAAAATTTGAAGTGGATATATCAAGCTAACTTCCTGTACTCAAATGTCTGTAGGTGCACTAGACAGAACACATAGTCAGGCAGTTGCCACAGCCATGCCTCGTCGTAGAACCGTCTACTAATTCAGCACAAGGAGGAACTAGGTCATCCCCATTTGCAGAGGGTATTGACAGCCATCCCACATTACTTCCACGTCTCACTTCTGTAGTTAGACGTACATGACTAGGAAGCAGAAAGCATCCATCATACACTGTACTAAAGAAGGAACACGTCCTCTTCTCACTTATGTAGTTTGAAGTACAGGACTAGGAAGCAGAAAGCATCTATGACACTTTACATGAGGATAAACACACCAAACATGCACACACCACATATTGTTATGATTGAAGCTACCTATTTAGATTACATACTTTACATAATTCAGATAGACAATGCCAAAAATAATTTGCACTACGGAAAAAGATGATCTATGATCTATTATCCAACAAAGGCATTATATGAAATCCAAACTAACAGAAAGTGGAGAAGAGCAAGGAAGCTTTTTAAAAAATGGTTGTTTTAGTTCAATTAAAGAAACAAAAATAAAATCAACTTGTAGTTCAGCCATCAACGGCTCCCATTTTGCACTCACCAAAACAAAAACTTTTGTCGCTTTCAGATTAGTAATATTTAGCAAATGTTTCAGCATTCTCATATTGAACAAATGGATGGGGTACCATACTACAGATCCACACACTTGAACTGGATTACAGCACACAATAATACATGCAAGGATTTTCTTCAATGAAAACAATTCAATTTATACAGAACGTAGGGTTAAAAGCGGTGCACATCAACAACATTGGCATCTTATTAGCTTTACAATTGCTAGCCTTTTGAAACTATTGTTTTACCTTAGCAAAAATGTCTTGCCTGTTTCATGACTACACTAATATAATTAATCCTCTATGTGATTTGATATTATACAGAAAAGATTCATGCTTTATAGAACTGTTAATCTGTCCAAAAATGATTTGCATCACTATCATACTGTTTTATTAGCCGTCAGCAAGGCTTTTAGCTTCAACAGAAAGGAAAGGATGAGGAGAAACATGTTGAATTTGGTCTGTTGAAAAATGCTGAATTTAAATTCAGAGAAGCATTAATATTACCCTCAATTTCCCATTCTATTTCTGCTGATCACAGCAAAAAAAAAGGCATTTTCAATTATTTTTCCAAATTAGCTTTGCACTTTTTTGGTCATATACATCTGAAAGTAAACTGGATATGAAGCCACAAATAAATTGTTCCACCATTTATTGGGTATGCTGGTGTAATATTAACAAATTATAAGTCACATCTCTATTGTAATGCAATTTAAAAATCACGAAAGATTATCAATGCAGAATTTCAATATTTCTAACAGTAATACAAGCCACTAATTTCAAAACTGCTGCTTTATAAAAATTTACCCCATGCCTAGAGCTTTCACAACAAACAGCCATGTATATAATGGCCCAGTATGTCTTCCATCAACTTGTGCCATTCCTCTCCACTTGCAGTGTGCCACATAAGAGGTATTTATTCATAAGTCTAAAGCTAGAATATGAACATGAATCCAATGCTCTTGAAGGATTAAAACATCTTCACTTTCACAAGTATAGGCATTTGATTTTTGGGTAATGTTGAGAAGGAAGCCAAATACAAACTGAAATTCGAATTGCATACATCAAGCTCTTGGAAAAATAGTTGGTAGATTAAGGAAGATTTATCCATGCTATTATCAAGCATTTACAGCCATGTGTTTTCTTACCCGATTGTGGGGGATTGTCAGTTGACTGAGGCGTGCGCTTATGTTCACCATCAGGTGAAGACAGGAGAGAAGTGGAAGAGGAATCAGCAGTTGAGGAGGATGCTGATGGAACCCGAGCGGAAACGGTGGAGGAAGATGAAGACTGAGGCAGCTGATCAGCAGGAGGATCAACGTCCATTGTAGCGTCTCCGGTTTCTTCTTGGACAACTGGTGTGGCTGAATCTGATGCTTCTGGTCTACCAGTGTTTCCTGTCATGTGAGAGTAACGAGAGTACTTTCAAATCCAAATTCCAACAGATTTTCACTCGCATAATGTTTCCCATTAAAGTGAGAAAAGCCTGTGTAAATGTTTTTTTTTAATTTTGGGAATTACACCGATCTCCTGGAGGGGAAGAAAAAGTAACTACTTATAAATTATCACTTCTTGTTTGCCGTGTGGAGCTGCAACCTCATGCTAAAATTACTGGTGCAAGTTATATTTTAGAGGGTTGAAAATTTTAAACAAATTTCACTTTGGGGAAATACTTTCACATATTCGGCTTTTCATCTGACAAATGAATTAGTGTTAGAACACAAACCCCGTTAACTTTGCTATCCATTTATTGGGTATGCTGGTGTAATATGACAGTCAAGAGGTGAGCAGTCGCACACGAGATGGCTCCCGCCTAGGGATTTAGATTTTTGGCCATGTCTGCCCAATTATCGGGTTATTTTGGGGAAGAAATTGGTACAATTCAACAGAAATAGATCCCCTCTGGCGAGTGACGTCTGATGGGAACAACATAAGGCAAGATCAGGCAAAGGATCTTAATCCGATTCAGAAGTCTCTCGAGCCTCAGTCGGGGAGATATTGGCTGAGGTCTCTGTGTCGCATTGCCCCCTCAGCGGACAACCGAGGTTGGTGGACTTCTTGTTGGGTGAATTTAGGAAACACCGACAAGAGGTTGCTGAGGATCTGATGAATGTGATGAGGGGCTGTAGCACCTATTTGTGCAATCTTGGACAGGTTGGATCAATGGATGGAAGAACAGAGAGCGACGATTATGGTGGAGGAAACGCTCACTGATCACAGTGATCATATTGTCTCTTTGGAGGCAGAGGTGCCATTGATGGCAGAGGTGTGAAAGGCGTTAATGGGAAAGGTCGATGACCCGGAGAATCACTCCAGACAGCAGAATTCAAGAATTATCGGGCTGCATGAGATGGGCCTAAGAAAGACAATCGAGAGGAGAGAGTATGGGGGTATCCGATTAGAATGTATCAGGATGTCGGGATACAGTTGGCAAGGGTGCGTGTTGCGTTTAATAAGACCAAGGCGACAATACAAGAGCAAAGTGCATTTTGGGATGGTGTATCCGGCTCATCTCCGGGTTACCTTCAGAGACAGAGGGCGCAATCTAATGGATGCGCTGCGCCCGAAAGATGGCGTGGCATGGCCAGTAGATCCCTGATTTGAAGAGGTGGGATGCCCTTCCTCTGACCTTTTCAGGAAAAGTTCAGACGGTAAGGATGAATATTCTCCCAAGATCTTTGTTTTTGTTCAAGTGTGTCTCAGTCTTTCTTTCTAAGGCTTTTTTTGATAGTGTCAATAAGTTAATACCTTTTAGTACATCAAATTACAACTGGCAATGATTCCAGCAGAAGGAGAATACAAGTCTGTGCAAATATCATTGACAGTTGTTGACAACCCTTTTATCCTCCAAAAGGAATTTCAGGGGATGGCTGCTAGGGGACAAAGTAGACATGTGGCTACACATGTGGCGGACACCATTCCCTGCATCTCCAACACGCTTGATCAACGCAGGTACAAAATACATGCATACAACCACCAGGAGCATTATAAAGCAGCATAAAAGAATTCCAAATTGTTACGTGAAATAAGCCTAGGTATATCCTGAAAGTTAACTTCCAATATTACAATTAGGCCTGAAATGAGCCCTCCCCTGTCTTTAGTTGTATTACCATTTAATGGGGTGTAATAAATAATTCACGTAGGAAAGACAACATTTGTTCCCTTTTTAACATATTCACTCACTGCTGGATCATATCTGTAATAGGTTTAAAGTCTTCTTTCTAATCATTACAAAGTGGTTGTTTTGTTTTGAATTCCTTGTTCTTCCTCATTAGAGTCAAAGCAGAAATCTTTTGACCAGCCTTTTGTTCCAGTGAATAGTCTAACACTATATTGCATAATAGCAATTATCCCTTTTTGGTTTTGTTTAAATTTATAATGGAATGGAACGGAACCAAAAACATTTCTTTGACTAAGTGATAAAGAAAGCATGGCACGATAAGAAGCAGTTTACTGAAAATATGCATTTACCAGAATATTTTATCATGTATTCATACTAAGTTTTCAGCATTGCACGATGATATGCAAGTGGTGCAATATCCTCATGAGGCACATACATACAACATACCTCGGGATCGTGATCTTCCCCTTCCTCTTACGTTTCCTTGTGCATTTTCACTGGCTTCTTCAAACCACCGGGACAACATGTCTGACATGCGTTGCATTAGTGACACATTAGGACTCTGTTCTCCTGAAAAAAAAAACAATTTACAGATATCGCCTTAATAAATATTTGCATTTTGTGTATAAGCTTGAGGATTGAAAAGCAAATAAGTTTATTTTGCTCTGGTAAATTTTTAATGTATTTACAATTATTCAGTTTCATTAACACAACATACATTTTTTAGGATGTAGAGTTCTAGAATCATAATGGAGGCAGCATGGTAGCACAATTGCTTCACAGCTCCAGGGTCCCAGGTTCGATTCCCAGCTTGGGTCACTGTCTGTGTGGAGTCTGCACATTCTCCCCGTGGCTGCATGGGTTTCCTCCGGGTGCTCTAGTTTCCTCCCACAGTGCAAAGATGCGCAGGTTAGGTGGACTGCCCATGCTAAATTGCCCTTAGTGTCCGAAAAAGTTAAGTGGGGTTACTAGGTTATGGGGATAGGGTAGAGGCATGGGCTTAGGTACGGTGCTCTTTCCAAGGGCCGGTGCAGACCCGATGAGCCGAATGGCCTCTTTCTGCACTGTAAATTCTATGATGATGATATAGCACAGGAAGTTATTCAATCAAATGTACTTGTGCCAGCTCTGTAAAAGATATCCTGATAATCCCACTCCCCTGCTCTTCCCACAATTCACTTTTGAAAGTTAACCAAAGTATGTAATTATGAGTTACTATATACTGTCATGTGAGAGTACCTTTAAGAAATTGTGTTTTTTAATAAAATAGTTGTGGGTGTACCTTTAAGAAATAGGTGTTTATTAGATAGCTGCAGTGATGTCAGAGTGTGGGTGGAGCTAGGCTGTCGGTCTGCTTTTACTTTCACTTTGGGCTGTTTGCTACAGGGTGTGCTTTAGTTTCGTTTTGAGAGCTGGATAGCTGCAGGCAAAGCAAGGAGCTGTAGAAGGATAAGGATCTCTCTGCAAACTAACGACTGTCTCCAGATCAATTGGGTGATTTCAAAGTGCTGACTGCTCTCAGTAGTGAATTTAAACCTGATCTCTGTGTTAAAAAGGGTCTTTTGTCTAATGGATGTTAATAAGAAAAGATTAAGATTTACTTATAGAATATTGTATCTGTGGGGAGGATTGGTGTTGTTGTTGTTAAGAAGTTTACTGTGGATTTATAAAGTGTTAACTGGTTTCATAAATAAACACTGTTTTAATTTAAAAGTACTGTTCTGTAGCATCACACCTGCAGAGTGGGCCTGTGTGCTCCCCATAACCACAATCTATTAAAAGTTGTGGGTCAGGTGGACTCCATGATACACTTTGGGGTTCTCTAAATCCTGGCCCATAACAATACATAAATATTTAGGAACTGAAGGAGCAATTTCAAAATATGCTGAGGATTATGGGTGGAGGCAAGGAAAAATATGGCAAATTGTGACAGACCATGAAAACACAAGACACAGTTAGATTGGCAGGAGATGCAAATAAAATAAAGTAATATATTTTTGAAAGCAAGAATAGAGAAAGGAAATAAATGGCTAATAAATATTTTAAAGAATTAGAGGTGCAGAGAGACCTTGGTGTGAAAATACACAGGTTATTAAAGTCAAAAGCACAACATGGAGTAGTTGGTAATGGAATGAGGTGGAAACAGATTGAGGTAATGGGAATTTAATGAGTAGAAAATAGGTGCAATGGGGAAGGAAGTGCTAAGTAAATTGAAGTGAATATTACACAAAAATAATATAAATGTTAACATAGCACAAGATAACTAAACAAAAAAAGTGGATCATTTCAGCAAGTTGTGGGAGTTTTGGCCACCAGGTGTCAGCTCTACAGGTGCGATTTAACACAAAAGTCCAGTTTTAGGCAAGCATAGGAGGTCATTCTCGGAGCCTGCAGTGCTGAGAACGACCCCGCTATCAAACGGGTCTTGTGTGGAGCAAATGTTACTTGCCACTTGTTAGACCAAGCTGGAATATTTTCCAGATCTTGCTGTATTTGGACATGGAGCGCTTCAGTATCTGAAGAGTTGTGAATTGTGCAATCATCAGTGAACATTCCCACTTCTGACCTTATGATGGAAGGAAGGTCACTGATGAAGCAGCTGAAGTGGTTGGGTCTAGGACATAGCCTTGAAGAGCTCCTGCAGCGATGTCGTGGAACTGAGATTATGATCTCCAACCATGACAACCATCTTCCTTTGTGGAAGGTAAGACTCTACCCAGCACAGATTTTCCCCCCGATTCCTATGGACTTCAGTTTTGCAAGGGTTCCCTGATGCCATATTCAGTTAAATGATGTTCTGATGTCAAGGGCAGTGACTCCCATCACACTTCTGGAGTTCAGCACTTTTGTCCACGTTTGAGCCAAGGCTGTAATGAGGTCAGAAGCAGATTGACTCTGGCAGACCCAAAACGGAGCATCAATGAGCAGGTGATTGTGAAGCAAGTGCCGCTTGATAATCATGATTGCTAACTCTGTCCATCATTTTGCTGGGGGGGGGGGGGCTCCTGTGAAAAGAGCCAATCAATGGGCTCCCTAAAATCTTCTGGCTACTAAAACACAAGGGAAACATTCAGGCAATTGAGGAAATGGAGTGCATAGCTATGAGGCTCATCCCTAATACCTCGGATTGGAGGAAAGACTTGCCACAAAGTGGGTTGTTTAGGTTTGAAAGGAGTGACTGGGAGAGGACCATACAAAAAGGTAAAAATTAATTTGTAGGTATAAAATAACCCAATGTTCGAATGTAAGAAACAGAAGACAAAGAATAGATCAAAACTGGTAAAGTCAATTTGCAACAGATGTTACGTCCAAGCAACAATCAACATTTGGAAGTGTATTCTAAGTAGGGTAATTCAGGATCCAGTTAGATGATGTGATAAGATGAGCATCAAGCATATTTCCACTGGATTGATCAACTAAAACATGCCAAAAGCTCCCCACTAATCCACATTCATCCTGTGGTATTTAACAAAGAAAATAATTGTCAGATTCTTGCACTGCCTTTAAATACTCAGCTGCACAATTTAGAAAATAGTTCAACAACGTGCTGTCACTTGTACATGGATCAGATGCGAGTTTGTACTTCTCACCGACAGAACTATTCACGACATATACACAGCGTGCCAAGTACATACAAGGAATAGGTGAATACTTGCAGTGAGCAGTGAATCAAAATCATTTGGGGATTTACAAAATATTTGTAAACCATTTGAACAAAGCCGAAGTACCTGAACAACATCTAAATGCAACTACTAGCTTGTAACATACTTGAAGTTTTGCCAGTCAATACAATTAACTTAAAATCTACAAGTTTATTTCAAACAGCATGGAGTTAAATCCAATCCTTTTTGTTTTCTATTAATTTTATACCATATTCAAACTCAGAAGTTCTGAAAAATCTGATACCTTTAGCAATCCAAACCTATACAATTAGGATTGTGTTGAACTCGCCACTCTAACAATTAAAGGTAATGTAGCCACAAAGTTCTTACCATCTCGTTCTCGCTCACTCTCAGGTCTAGCCCTAGGCCCGGTATCAGACCAATCCCCTCGAAGTCTCAGGCGTTTGACAGGTGGCTGCCGGATCTAGAAATAAATATAATGAATTTGGGTGAAAAGAAGTTTAAATTCTAGATTATAAAAATATAAACAATTGGTGATGATAATTAGCCATAGTCCTCGAACGACCAAAGGCATGTCTCTGTATTAAAGAAAGACAAGCGGCTATGTAGCTTGTGGGGTGTCAGCTTGCATGGAGCAAGGTAAGTGGGCAGTCCTCCATGAACTACCACAGCTGGTACAGGATTTAAACCCAAATCATTGATATCATTCTAAACCAGAGTCGAGCCAACTGAGCTAACTGATCTCAAAATAAACAATCGCTTTGGAATAAAGTCTAATATCAACTAGTGTGGAATGACCATTAAGCTACTTTAATACTCAAAAATCTGTAAGTAGTTTCTTAAAAAAGATGTGTGTTGGAAGTGAAATCTTGTACTATTTTCTGCACTTATTTTTGTATTTTCTTAAATTCAATACACCGTCCTTTTATGTAGAAGTAACACCTTTGATAAATAATGAAAATAAACGAGAATTTTTTTTCCATCTCACTGACTTAAATGAAAATGAATAATTTCAAAGAAAAGCTAGCCTAGACCTCTCCTTACAGATTAAAATGTATCAACCGTACAAGATGCTTACTTGAATTCAAAGCGAGCGAATAATGTTAAATTATACTGCATATGGAATTATACTGCATATGGAAATCAAGAATAGAGGAGAGAAGGAAGAAAGGGGGAGGAAAGGCCGATCATTAGTTTTTAGATAGTTTTGTAATAACTGTAAATAACATTTTTTCATCAAATTATGATAAGCAGCATCTATTGCCATGGCAATGTGATTTGACAGAAATAGTCACATTGGTGCTTGGGTTGAATGCAGTCCTAAAATGTTTTGATTTTTTTTCTTTTTTTAAAAAGCATTTTAAAATCTTATCCAACCCAAATCCACCTATTTTTTGGGAGTTGAATTCCCAGTATGTGTGCGCATGAACGAGCATCAGAGAAAGAATGTGCACATGTTCAACAAAGAATAACTATATGAAAGACAAAATGTGTGAGAAAAAATACATGTTGCACAACATAATTTTAAAAATGTACTATAAAACTGGGAAAATAAAACTAACTTAGATTTGGATATTTAAGCCTACTTTCCCTGCAGTAACATATATAGTATTAAGCGTTTAAGTATCAAGATTAACTTATGGTCAGTCACAGGTATGGGGACCCCACTTTTATTACTTATTTGCATCTCTAAATTGGATGGTAGAATTTCATTCATACACATAAACATAAGCATGAAGCTTTTATTACTCGCTTCCAACTGTCAGTGAATGTGTTAAAGATTGATGAGAGTTAATGGGGTAGCCAAATTTTTAAAATTGGGAGCTTAATAGTGGTAAAGCAGATTGGCTGATTTAAAAACAAATGGATGGTTTGAATTCAGAGAACAGGCTACGGTAAATGCTCACATTCTAGTGGTGTGCGAATGGCCATCTATAAAATGAGCAATATTAACGTTCAAAAGCTTATACCAGATATGCACTACAAAACAAACTTAAAATACTGCTATAAAAGCAGTATAATTGCGTACGGCTTTTAAGAGATGTATTTGTTCTAATACTTCCAATAGTGGTTTTATAAACAGAGTCTGAATCAATAATCACATGTTGCTGGCGTTGATCTTGGAAATGAGTTCACCTTGGCAAATGCACGCTAGGCATTTTGCAAGCACAGCTGACTAAGTTGGTACATGACCTTGCTGAAGCTATTGGGAATTCCATTAGAAGTCTGTAGTGCAACCAGTTTTAGTCCGTTGAGTACAGCAAAACAGCAACTTCGTAACATTTTAACAGCAATGCCATTCTATTGTACCACACTACGCAACAAATGGCACATGGTACAGACATGTAAACAAACATCAGCAGAAACATGCACTATTCTGTAATGCATATTAAGTTACCAGCTCTAAAGCGTGGTTTATAGATTGGCCTAATAAATATCCTACATTAGGGGTATTTGACTAAAGCTCAGATACTTGAAAACAGACAGATATACAAATTCTTTAAAACCTCCAGAACTCAAACAGGAAGGAAACACAAAGCTCAGCTTTGTGAGAGATCTTGGAGTGTTCTTTGATGCCTTCGGCCTTCTCGAGCAACATAAATTGTGTCATTATCCTGTGATTCTTCTATAATCCTAGATGTTATTCCCTTGCGATTAAGTTGTTGATTATTTATTGTCTTTTCTCCTGCAAGGGCATGCGAGTATGAGAAAGAGTGTCATTTGTTACCCTGTTCTAGCAAAAATCATATGGAGTTGATATGAAATATGCTCTGGCACAGTTTTACTTCTTTTTTGTCATTATGTTTTGTAATCTTTGTGGTTATGGGAAGGAAGTTTTTTGACAACCTTTATCTCGTTTACAATGATGATGAGTGGAGCCAGGGTGGGGTGATGGGTGAATAATGGAGGTGGAGTTGGAGGATAGGGTTACTCAAGTCAAGGTCAGTTGTGGGCAGCATGGTAGCACAGTTGCTTCACAGCTCCAGGGTTATAGGTTCAATTCTTGGCTTGGGTCACTTGGCTGCACGTTCTCCCCATGTTTGCGTAGGCTTCCTCCGGGTGCTCCGGTTTCCTCCCACAGTCCAGAGATGTGCAAGTTAGGTGGATTGGCCATGATAAATTGCCCTTAGTGTCCCAAAAAAGGTTAGGTGTGGTTATTGGAAGAGGATGGAGGCGAGGGCTTAAGGGAGGTGCTCTTTCCAAGGGCCGAATGGCCGTCTTCTGCACTGTAAGCTCCCCCCTCCCGTATACTGATTCCTTTGTGTTGGGAGGTGCTGGGCTAGGCCAGATCCAGTGCTATGGTTGGCATCCTGTTGCCCCCTGGAGCTTGGGATGCCTTTTCTTGAAGGTGCCCATTAGGGATGTCGCCCCCCGCCCCCCGTGGGAATCTTTTGTTGGCTGAGTGAGCAGTTTGTTCTCTTCCTCATTAAATGGGTGATCGGCATGTATACGGAGCTAGGGTCGGGCCCTGATCCTTTGTTATCCTGCAGTTGACTTCTGGTAGCTCCTTTTCCTCCATGTTTTTCTTGAGAGGCCCCGAAGGCTTGATCATAATCCGAACATGTTGTTGTCAGTCTCTCCGTACAAATGTATGGAATGATGTTGGTTCTGTACTGAGTCTGAGACTGGGTTAAGTTGCATTGTGTGGTTATATATGTAATTCTCTTTTAAAACTGGGTTTCTTTGCGTTATTTTCTTTTGTAAGAATCCAAGATTGGTTCCTGTATGGGTGCAGATGGGTTTGGTATCTAAGGAGAGCTGACTGTGGTGTGTCATTGGTTCATTTGATACTGCTAGAGTTAGGGAGATACATATTGCTACATGCCTCAACGTGGCACGGAAAATGTATCCTGAACTCTCATGGTAATTTGAGCAGCCACATCGTGGGAGGGTGTGTACCATTATACCAAGTTTTCATGGCTTCATCCTGTTTCTCCCTTGTTCTTTGATGGGGCTTACAGAGGCATTTAGACATGTCTAATGAGGTAATGAGCTAGCTATAATGTTGTTCTTCTGTTCCACTCTATTCATGTACGTTCAGCCGTTTTGTTCCTGGCTTACTGCGATCTATTTTATTTTGTAATTTTGTTGCATTGTTTGCACAAATATAAACTTTAATAAACATACTTTTAAAAAAAGGACTCGATGCTTACAAATTACACCAAAATCTGTTGCACTGTAAACTGATAAAACTGAATGATAGCCACTCTTATAATAAATATTAGCTTTCAACAACAGCATCTAATGGTCAAAGTGCAACCAGCTAACTGAACAGATGCTGCTTAAAGCAAAGCACCCAAATATTTTATAAAACTTAAACACTACATGCCAAATTTTGTTTGCAGCCGTTAAGAACAGTATTCAAAATTAATAATCACCAGCTTTCTCAACATTTCTTCAAAAATTTGACTTAGTGTGGCTCACAAATTAGATTGAAACACTATGTTTGGTCAAATCTCACTCACTCCACTAGAAAGATTTAAAAGGAAATATTTTATCAAGGTGAACATAGTTCTACAGATAAAATAATGTATATTTATATATAGCAGCCATAATGTGGAAATAAATCCCAAAGCACCACATGGTTAAAAACAGATAGCATGTAGTAGAAAATAATTGGAAGAGGTGACTAGCTTTCCAGCTTGTGGTTAAATGAGATCTGGTTTCTAGATGACGGTCATGCAGTCTAAAAGTGATCCTTGAAACTTCGAAGATATTCAGATCAGAGACAACAAGGTTGTGGTGTCTCTGCAAGTGATCTCTAATGGGGGATTTTTGAGAGGGAGATTCACTTAGGGGGGTCCTGGTGAAAAACAGCCATTACCCTGGTGTACATCACTCAACTGCACCCATAGAAGTTGGCATTTCAGTTTTGAACTGATACTGGTGAGAACTGCTGATGGTACCCCAAATGGAAACTTTACAGATAGATGGAGTACGGTTGGTTCTTTAGGTGACAGGACTGGACTAGAAATCTAATCATATTAAAAGTGCTACACATTGATTAATACATGGTCCTATTTGTATTTTCCTTGGGATTGAGGTAATTGGCATTGATTGTCCATCTCCAATTGCATGACAGCATTGGGATTGAGGTAATTGGCATTTGTTGTCCATCTCTAAATGCATAACAGCATTTATTGTCCATCTCCAATTTTTCATGGTGGTGAGCTGCCTATCAACTTTTCTTTGGTAGGATGATACAATGTATGCCATTTCTGAGAGCATATTGCTGTGGGTCTGGAGTCACACTTAATCCAAATCAGTTAGGGATGGCAGATTTTCTCCCTCGAAAGGCATTAGTGAACTAAATAGGTTTTTAAACAAGAATTCTGTAGATTCATGAATAGTAATGAGACGAGCATTTTATTCAAAATTTATTAATCAAATTTAACTTCTCCAGCTGCCGTGATGAAATTAGATGGCACGACTTCCGATGGCGACTATGCTGTGGACTTCCTGTGGCGACTATGCTGTGAACAGTCGCACATTTAACAGCTCCTGCTCTTGGCGGTTTTTTTGACGGCTTTTAAGCTGGATTTTCGCGGAAATTCTTTCTAACATAAGTGGATAAAAGTGAGAGGAGGAGAAGGCGACCCCTATCCTGTGGAATTACACTCAAAGTAATCGTAAAAAAAGGAATCAAAAGTTGGTTGTAAGTGAGGATCTGAGTTTGGTGGCTACAATGGCAGAGAAGCGAGATCCGGCCCCATCGGCTCAATGGTTGATGGATTGACTGGTTACATACCTGGATGAGAAGTTCGCCTGGCACCTTAAGGAGTGTGCGGAGGACCTGATCAAGGTGGTAGCCTCTATTAAGGAGGCTGTTGACCGGACAGAGGTGACAGTGACGGCCCAGGGTCAGTCGATCCAAAAGCTCCAGGAACAGGCGACGAAACAAGAGGAGCAGTCCACTGGGATGGCACTGCAAATTGGCATTCTACAGGATCGGCAAAAGTAGCTGCTGGAAAAGGTGGAAGACCTGGAGAATCGTTTCCGCAGGCAGAAAGTTCGGATCGTCGGTCTGCCAGAATGAAAGGAAGGATCGGATGCTGGTGCATATATGGTGAAGATGTTCGAGGGGGGTAGAGTGTTCAACAGGCCGTTGGAGGTGGACCATGCCCAAATGGCACTTATGCCCAAGCCCCAGGGTCGTGAGCCCCCAAAGGCGTTGGTGGTGAGGCTGCACCGATTCCTGGACAAAGAGCGCATCATGAGATGGGCTAGGGAGATGAAACGGTTCGTATGGGAAGAAGCCGAGATCCTGGTTTACCAAGACTTGGGAGCAGAACTTGATAAGAGGAGGGCGAGTTTTAATAAAGTTAAAGCAGCCCTGTATATGAAGGGAATAAAGTTTGGACTGCTCTACCCAGCCCGTCTTTGGGTAACCTACGAGGAACGGGATCTATGGGCGGAATTCTCTGACCCCCCGCAGGGTCGGGAAATCACCCGGGGCCTTCGTAAATCCTGCTCCCGCCATGGCCGGAATTCTCCGCCACCCGGGAATCTGCGGGGGCGGGAATCGTGCCCCGCCGGTCAGCGGGTCCCCCGTGGCGATTCTCCGGCTAGCGATGGGCCGAAGTCCCGCCGCTGGCAGGCCTCTCCCGCCGACGTGGTTTAAACCACCTCTGGTGCCGGCGGTGCGAGAGGGCCCCGGGGTCCTGGGGTGGGCGGTGTGGGGCGATCGGACCCTGGGGGGGTGTCCCCATGGTGGCCTGGCCCGCGATCGGGGCCCACCGATCGGCGGGTGGGCCTGTGCCGTGGGGGCACTCTTTTTCTTCAGCCGCCGCCACGGCCTCCACCGTGGCGGAGGCGGAAGGGAACCCCTCCACCGTGCATGCGCCGGTGGTGACGTCAGTGGCCGCTGATGCTCTCGCGCATGCGCGGACACACGCCGACCAGGCCTTTCGGCCAGCCCCGACAGCAGTTGGCGGGGCGTGAAAGGCCGTTATCGCCAGTCGGCGGAGCGGGAGCCACTCCGGTGCGGGCCTAGCCCCTAAAGGTGCGGAGAATTCCGGAGTGGTTCTCGCCATAGGGGAGAATCCCGGCCCATATTTTGGCTCGCATCCCCACTCTGGGCCTTCGGATTATTAGCTCACTAACATTACCAATATGCTATCCCCCTCCAACCAAACTCTGTAGCACTGTAAACTGCTAAAATATCTCATTATTACATATCTAGATGAAAATTAATTTATTAACAAATATTACTTCAGTTATATAGGCTGTTTACAATATTAAATTAAACTGTTAAAGAAATAGTTTGCAAGAGATTATGGAAAGAACTGTAAAAAAGTCCGTATAGAGATTTCCTTTGCATCCACAATGCTTCTTTTACAAGGAAAATATGTGCATACTTGCAAGCTTTAGATACAAGTATTGCAACTTTTAACACAATCTTAGGAAACTTCATAGATAAAATTGTTTCTACCATAATTTATCATTTCATTTTCTTCATACATTTTTAATACCTCAGATACTCGTTAAAATATTTACCTTTGGTTTGTGACAACCAAACTTGAAATCAATGTTTAATTAATTGATAAACATACCAACTTTTTTGACACATTAGTCTCTGTCCTAAATACTAGGAAATCACCTACCTCTGGCTCTCTTCTCTCATCTGCTGAAGGGAGTTTAAGCTCGCGACCCTGATCATCATTGGGATCAAAAAGATAAATGTAGTCTGAGGAATAACTAACAAGAATTTCTTGTCCGTCATTACTGTAACAGAGAGATGTAACTCGACATGATTTGTTGGTAAGATGTGGTGGTAAAAATCTTGCACACATTCCAGTAGTTGATCGAGTATTGTAACTACCTGCAAATAAATAAAGATCCGTTTACAGAACTGAAGGCATCCATTTGATCCAATCTTTAATTTACTAAAGAGCTGTTCACGGTGTCTCATTTCTTCTCCCCACACTATTTGTGTCTTCAAATGTTTAAAATTTAAAAACTTTCCTTTTGGAAACATTTATTGGTTTCTACTTCACCCACTATTACTAGTACTGCATTCCCTGTTCTACATCTTTCATTTCTAATTCTGGCTTATCCATTCATAATCAGAGTATCTCCAGCAATGGTTTTTTTTCTTGCTCCAGCATTATTAACTCCCCAGATCTACATTCTACCCCTTGGACAACGTTGTTAGCTTGCATGGGATCAGATTCCGAGTGTACAATGCTGTCATACAGCTCTAATTTTCAACCACCCTGTCAACTCTTGTGCTATCTGACTGCTTGCCAGACATTCAGTCTTGATTGAGCCAAAACATTGGTGGAGTAAAAGGCAAATGTTTTGGCCCCCAGCATAAGTTCATGCCCTTGCGCCCATCCACTGTCAGGCTGAAATAAAGGGCGGAATTCTCCGCTCCTGGGAAAAATCGGGAAGGCCGTCGTGAACTCGGCCGAGTTTCACGACAGCCTCGGAGGCCGCTCCTCTCACCGTATTCACCCCCACCCGGGGGACTAGGAGCGGCGCTCCGAGAATGACGCGACGGCGGCGCCTATGTGACGTCAGCTGCGCATGCGCAGGTTGGTCGGCTCCAACCCACGCATGCGCGGCTGACGTCACGACGGCTGAAACCCGCGCATGCGCAGTGGCCGTCTTCCCCTCCGCTGCCCCGCAAGACGTGGCGGCTTGATCTTGCGGGGCGGCGGAGCGGAAAGAGTGCATCCCTTTGAGACACCGGCCCGACGATCGGTGGGCACCGATCGCGGGCCAGTCCCCTCCTGAGCACGGCCGTGGTGCTTACTCCCCTCTCTACCCCCCACAAGCTTCAAACGGGCCTTTGGCGCCCATGTTCACGACGGCAGCGGCCAGGTGTGGTTGCCGCCGTCGTGAACCGGTCGGGAACGTCAGGCCACTCGGCCCATCCGGGTCAGAGAATCACCGTTCGCCGTGAAAAACGGCGAGCGGCGATTCTTCAGAGTGGGGGGTGGGAGAATCGCGGGGGGCGTGAAATGAGTCACCCGGCCCTCCCGCGATTCTCCCACCCGGAGTGGGGAGCGGAGAATCGCGCCAAAACTATTTGCAACCATGGTGCGCTATTTGAGCCCAGGCCGAGTTTCTGACAGTATATCCTTTCCATCATCAAGACGGCCTATTTCCACCTCAGTATTATCACACAGCTTCAACCTCATCTCAACCTATCTAGTGCCAAAATCCTAATCCAGGCGTTTGTCACCTCAATCAATTGCAATGCCCTCCTGGCAAGCCTCACACCAGCTGTATACTTCAGCTCATTCAATACCCTCTGCTTTAATCCAATCCAAACTAAGCCCTGCACAATGATAACCTCTGTCCTTCCATCTCTTCAAACTCAATCTAACAATCTTACTTTTACGTTTAAATTCCTTCCAGGTCCTTTCCCTCCGAACTCTGTAATTTCCTCCAGCCCGACAACTATCCCACACTCTGCTTTTCTAGCTCTGGCCTCTTGGGATTCACCACTTCATCCCATTATTTGCAACTATCTCTGCAGCCACACTCTGGAATTCCCTCCCCAAATCCTTTTCCTCCTCATCTCACTCACCTCCATTCCCATCTAAAACCAAATAACCAGCTTCCGGTGGCGCTCGCGAGCAGAGTGGCTGCATCGGGTAGAGGCTCTTGCCGGTCCGCGATTTGTTGGACTTTTTCGGGGGTTTCCCCGTGGTTCTTTCTTCCCACGAAAGGGGAAGGGTTTCTTCGGCCTTTGGGGCCTGAGGGACAGGTGTCGGGTCGGTCCGATTTGGAGCCGGTGACCGGAGCGGGAGGCATCCGTGGATGCGTGGGCAGAGCTTGACACGAGGCGACGCAATCGAGGTGGCAGGCCCGAGTCCAGAACACAATGTAGAGGGGGACTAGAGCATACTAGGTGGCTCCCACTGAAAATGGACCTTTTGAGGTGTTTGAAGTCCGGTCCCCGGAGGAAGAGATTTCCTGAATTTGGAATTTTGGGGGCAAAGTTATTTTCGGATTGAAGAAAGAAAGAAGAAATAATAAGTCGTTAGAGGATGCGAAAAGCAGCTAGGAGAAGAAGGAAGAAAACCTGGGTTCGCTGTTGAATGAGAAGGCCAGCAAAAGCGCTGACAAGATGGCGGATGCCAGACCGCATGGGTGTATCAGCACTACTTACGGTGGAGAAGATGACCGAGGTGATGCCGGTGGAGCTGGAAAAGCAGTTTGCGAGGCATATGGAGGCTTTGAGGAAGGAGACAGCGGTCGCATTGAAATCGTTGGTGGAGGAGGCAATCGCCCCGGTGATGGTAGCAGTGGCGAAGACATCGGCCAAGGTGAAAGAGCAGGGCGAGAAGATGAAGTGGAGGAAACCGTGGCGCAGCACAGCGACCAGCTCATCTCGATGGGGGACGAGCTGCGGAGGGTGGTGAAGGTCAACAGAGGACTCCGAGCAAAGCTCGAGAACTTGGAGAACCGCTCAAGGCAGCACAATTTGAGAATTGTGGGCTTGCCCGAAGGGACAGAGGGCCCAAGGCCAACAGAGTACTTTGCTAAGAAGTTGGCGGAGCTGATTTGGGAGGTTGAGAACTCCTCCCAGTACGAACTGGACCGAGCTCATCGATGATTAAGGCCGAAGCCCAAGGTGAATGAGCCGCCAAGAGCAGTAATTATCTGCTTCCATAAGTACTGCATGAAGGAGAAGGTGTTCAGCTGGGCGAAGCAGAAGCGAGAGGTGCAGTGGGACGGTGCTGGAGTTCGGATCTATCAGGACTTGACAGTTGAGTTGGTAAAGAGACGAGTGCCGTTTGGACGGATGAAGACAGCAGTGCACAAGAAGGGGGTGCGATTTGGTATGGTGTACCCGGCGAAGCGGAGGGTCAGAAAAAGGGTACACCTCCAGATGGAGAAGGTGGTGGCAGATCTGGGGGGGTAGATATGTGATTGTGACAGGGGCGCTGGAGGGGAGATTAGTGGCCCTGTTAAGTGTATACGGTCCCAATTGGAATGATGCGGGATTCGCGAAGAAGGTGTTCGGGGCCATCCCCGACTTAGACACGCACGAATTGATTGTTGGGGGGGGGACTAGAACTTGGTGCAGGTGCCAAGGTTGGACAGATCACGGCCACGCTCGCTATTCCCATCAGGGGGGGCGAAGGCGCTGGCTGGGCTAATGGGAGGGGTGGACCCTTGGAGGATTCTGCACCCAAGGGAACGGGAGTACTCATTTTTCTCAGCAGTCCATTAGGTATACTCGCGGATCGACTTCTTTGTGGTGGGAAAGGCTTTGCTGGCTGGGGTTAAGGGGTCGGAATACTCGGCAATAGCAGTGTGAGATCATGCTTTGCATTGGGTGGATATGGTACTGGAGAAGGGGGTAGCTCAAGAGGCCGGGGTGGAAGCTGGTTGTGGGGCTTTTGGGGAACCAAGTGTTGTGTGAGAAAATTGAAACGGTAATTAAGGTATATGTAGGTTTCAACTGTACGGTTGAGGTGTCGAAGGCAGTGGTCTGAGAGGCTCTAAAGGCGGTGGTGAGGGGGGAGGTAATTTTGTTTAAGGCCGGGGTGGACAAAGAGGCGAGGTTGGAGCGGTAGAGGGTAATAGACGAGATGTTGGAGGTAGATAGGAGTTATGGAGAGGAGGGACCCAGCGAAGCTGGAAAGGAGGAACTACAGGCGAGCTTCAACCGACTATCTACCAGCAAGGCAGTGCGCCAACTGAGACGAGCAAGGGGTGCAGTTTATGACCATGGAGATGTTAGCAGGTCAGCTTGGGAGGGAAGGAGCGGCAAAGGCAATTCTTCAGGTGAGGGATAGGGCAGGGAAGTTGGTGGTGGCGCCGGAGCTGATTAACAAGGTTTTTGAGGAGTTTTAGGAGAGGTTGTACAGGTCCAAGCCACCCGAGGGAGACCGTGAGATGCAGGAATTTCTAGATGGGTTGGAGTACCCGAGACTAGGGGAGGGGGACAGGGCTACATTTGAAGGAGCAATAGTGGAGCAGGAGATAAAGGATGCGATTGGGAGGATGCAGTCGGGGAAGGTAGCAGGGCCGGATGGGTTTCCGGTGGAATATTATAAAAAATTCAAGGATAAGCTGGCACCCTTAATGATGGGGATGTTTGAAGAGGTGATAGGGAAGGGGGTGTTGCCACAAACCTTGGGGCAGGTATCAATTTCACTGTTGCTAAAAAAAAGATAAGGATCCGACAGAGTGTGGGTCGTATAGGCCCATATCACTTCGGAATGTGGACGCAAAAGTATTGGCGAATGTACTGGCGGGTAGGCTGGAGGAGTGCCTCCCGAAGGTGATAGGTGAGGATCAGACGGGGTTCGTGAAGGGGAGGCAGCTTTTTTCGAACATTAGGAGGGTTTTGAACATCGTTATGACACCGGCGGAAGGGAAGGAAACATAGGTGGTTGTGGCATTGGACGCCGAGAAGGCTTTTGACCGGGTAGAGTGGGGGTACTTGATGGGAGTTCTGGAGTGGTGTGGGATTGGACCAAGATTTGTGAACTGGGTAAAGCTGTTATACAAGGAGCCGGAGGCGAGTGTCCGCACAAACAACATCAGCTCGAGATACTTTTTTCTCCACCATGGGACGAGGTACTATGTCCCCCCTGCTGTTTGCACTTGCGATTGAGCCGTTGGCCATCGCATTAAGAAGTTCGGGAGTGTGGTGGTATGATTTGCATAGCTGTCTGCCATTGGTGCAGAACACCGGCTTACCATTGGACCTGGTCGGTCATGTGCCTCTCGACCGATTGGTTGAGACCAGTCATGTGACGGCTCTCCAATTGGTCGAGAGGCTGAGTTAACCACGCCTCCAGAGCGAGGTATAAATAACCAGAACGCCCGGCGGTCGTCCATTTACTGTAGTCGACCGCAGGGCTAACTTCTAGCTTATTAAAGCCTAACTTTTGTACAGCAACTCGTCTTGCGTTCGATTGATGGTTCATCAATTTAATAAGCTAGAATTTTGAAGGTGGAGCTCCGGATCAAGCCCGAATGCCTCCGCATCAGCCCGCAAACTCAGAACGCTTCAGAAATCTTTCAACATTGGCTGGCATGTCTCGAGGGATACCTGGCCTCTGCAAACAGCCCCCCCCACCATGGCACAGAAGCTTCACATCCTCCACTCCAGCGTGGGCACGGCCGCCTGCGCGATGATCAGGGAAGAAAAAGATTACGATGCGGCCATGCTTAAGCTGAATGGACAGTTTCTTAAACCAGTCAACAGAGTATTCGCTCGACATCTGCTGGCCACCAGACAACAGCTCCCCGGTGAGTCATTAGACCAATTTTACCAGGCCCTCGCTGTCCTGGGGCGGAATTGCTCCTGCCTCCAAGTTTCAGCCACGGAGCACATGGAACTTCTGATCAGAGATGCTTACGTGGCTGGGATGCAGTCTGCCGCTAACCGCCAGCGGATGCTGGAGAAAGACGACCTCAGCTTAACTGAGGCACGGACTTTCTCCACCTCCCTGGAGGTCGCCGATTTGAACGCCCGCGCCTATGTCCACAGCAGCAACCGGGGATCCCCCCTCCGGGCCCTTGCTGGCCTCTCCAGTACACCGCGCCGATCTCTCCCCCCGCCCCCGGGCCCCTGCGCGCCTCCCCCTCTCCTCTGGGCCCTTCCGGGCCACTTCAGCGCACTTCGCAACTCTCTCCTCGCCGCCCCCGGTCCCCTGCGCGCCTCTCTGCCCCCGCTCTCAGCCGCTCCAGTCGGCCCGCCGGCACCGCTAACTCCGCCCCCCTCAACCACGAGGGCCCCGCCACCTTGGGGCGCCGACTCCACGTGCGGGTCCTGGGCGCAGCCATCTTGGGGCGCCGACTCCACGTGCGGGTCCTGGGCGCCGCCATCTTGGGCCGACTCCACGTGCGGGTACTGGGCGCCGCCATCTTGGGATCTCGAATCCACGTGCGGATCCTGGGCACCACCTTCCTGGACTGGCACGCAAGGTTCTGCCAGCTACTACTCGGGCAACGACGACTGCGACGAGGTTTCTTCTCCACGGCTCGCGGCCATTCAACTCGACCAGTGACGACCACGCACACTCGCCAAAACAACAACGCTGATCCACCTCAACGGCCACGAGACGGGCTGCCTGCTGGACTCCGGGAGCATGGAAAGCTTCGTTCACCCTGCCACGGTAAGACGCTGCGCGCTCCCTGTCCATCCTGTAAAACACAAAATCGGGTTAGCGGCAGGTTCGCACTCCGTCCGCATCACCGGCTGCTGCATCGTGGACCTCACGGTCCAAGGGAAGGTTTTTAAAAATTACAAACTCCTTGTCCTCCCTGACCTTTGCGCACCGGCACTCCTAGGACTGGACTTCCAGTGTAACCTGCAGAGCAGACCTTCCAATTCGGCGGCCCTATACCCTCCCTCACTGTCTGCAGCTTTGCGTCCCTTAAAGTGGACCCCCCCTCCTTGTTTGCTAATCTCACCCCCGATTGCAAACCCGTCACGACACGGAGCAGACGGTACAGCACCGTCCGAGGTCGCTGAAGGAAGGGGTTATCGAGGGCAGCAACCGGATGGTCATCGACTATAGCCAGACCATCAACCGGTTTACGCAACTGGACGCGTATCCTCTCCCCCGTATTTCCACCATGGTAAACGATATCGCGAAATACAAAGTCTTCTCCACTGTGGACCTTAAGTCCGCTTATCACCAGCTCCCCCTTCGCGCGAGTGACCGCAAGTACACCGCGTTTGAGGCAGATGGGCGCCTCTACCACCTACTTAGGGTTCCATTTGGTGTCCCAAATGGGGTCTCGGTCTTCCAACGGGAGACGGACCGAATGGTCGACAAGTACGGATTACGGGCTACCTTCCCGTATCTCGATAATGTCACCATCTGCGGCCACGACCAGCAGGACCATGACGCCAACCTCCAGAAATTCCTCCAAACCGCAAAACTCCTTAACCTAACTTACAATAAGGATAAGTGCGTGTTTAGCACCGACCGTCTAGCCATCCTCGGCTACGTAGTGCGTAACGGAGTGATAGGCCCCGACCCCGAACGCATGCGCCCCCTGATGGAACTCCCTCTCCCCAATACCCTTAAACGCTGCCTGGGTTTCTGCGCTTACTAGGCCCAATGGGTTCCCAATTACGCCGACAAGGCCCGTCCCCTCATTCAAACCACGACCTTCCCGCCGTCGACAGAGGCCTGCCAGGCCTTTAGCCACATCAAGCGGACATCGCAAAGGCCACGATGCGCGCCATCGACGAGTCCCTCCCCTTCCAGGTCGAGAGCGACGCATCAGAAGTAGCTCTGGCGGCCACCCTGAACCAAGCGGGCAGACCCGTGGCCTTCTTCTCCAGAACCCTCCAGGCTTCCGAACTCCGCCACCCCTCTGTGGAAAAGGAAGCCCAGGCCATAGTCGAAGCTGTGCGACATTGGAGGCACTATTTGGCCGTCAGGAGGTTTACCCTCCTCACAGACCAACGGTCAGTAGTCTTCATGTTTGATAATGCACAAAGGGGCAAGATTAAGAATGACAAGATCTTACGGTGGCGGATCGAGTTGTCCACGTACAACTATGAGATCTTGTATCGTCCTGGGAAGCTCAATGAGCCTCTTGTTGATGCTCTGTCCCGCGGTACCTGCGCCAGCGCGCAGATAGACCGCCTCCGCTCCCTCCACACGGACCTCTGCCATCCAGGGGTGACCCATTTCTACCATTTCATTAAGGCCCGCAACCTGCCTTTCTCCATCGCGGAAGTCAGGACAGTAACACGTGACTGCCACATTTGCGCAGAGTGCAAGCCGCACTTCTACTGCCCCGAGCGCGCACATCTGATCAAAGCATCCCGCCCCTTCGAACGTCTCAGCATTGACTTCAAGGGGCCCCTTCCCTCTAACAACTGCAACATTTACTTCCTGGCGGTAATCGATAAATACTCCCGCTTCCGCTTCGCCATTCCCTGCCCCGACATGACCACATCGACAGTCATTAAGGCCCTCCTCTCCATCTTCTCCCTGTTCGGCTACCCCGCGTACATACATAGCGATCGGGGGTCCTCATTTATGAGCGACGAGCTGCGTCAATTCCTGCTCAACAGGGGCATTGCCTCTAGCAGGACGACCAGCTATAACCCTAGGGGTAACGGGCAGGTCGAGCGGGAGAATGGTACCATCTGGAAGACCATACTACTGGCCCTCTGGCCCAGAGATCTCCCTATTTCCCGATGGCAAGAGGTTATCCCCGATGCCCTACATTCTATCCGCTCACTCCTCTGTACCGCAACAAATCAGACACCTCATGAACATCTTCTTGTTTTCCCCAGGAAGTCGTCCTCCGGATCCCCTCTCCCGACGTGGCTGGCCGCCCCTGGACCCATCTTGCTCCGGAAGCATGTGCTGGTGCACAAGTCCGACCCGTTGGTGGAACAAGTCCAGTTACTCCACGCTAACCCGCAGTATGCGTATGTGGAGTACCCAGACAGTCGGCAGGACACGGTCTCCCTCCGGGACCTGGCACCCGCCGGCGTGCAGCCTTCCCCCCTTCACCACAGACCCCCCCTGTTTTTTTTCCCCCAGTGCCCCAACCTGGCCACCCCTTCCCCATCCATGGCGTCTCCACCGCCAGCTCGGGTGACGGAGACTGTTCAAGGACCATCGCTCCCGGACTCCAGGACGTCAGCAGAACCACCACCATTGGCTGAACCGACGTCACCTACTCCACTGCGGCGGTCTGCCAGAACATCACGGGCCACGAAAAGACTGATCGAGTCGATTTAATTTACAACAACTCCATGGACCTCGTTGGGACATTTTGTACTATTGTTAATTGTCTGGGCCAGTGGGAAGCCAAAAAAAAAATTTTTCTCCCTTCTCTGGCTGTTACTCATACTACCAGTTCTCCCCACCCCTCCCCCCCGGGCTTCTTTCTCCGCAAGGGATGAATGTGGTGGTATGATTTGCATAGCTGTTTGCCATTGGTGCAGAACACCGGCGTACCATTGGCCCTGGTCGGTCATATGCCTCTCGACCGATTGGTTGAGACCAGTCATGTGACGGCTCTCCAATTGGTCGAGAGGCTGAGTTAACCACGCCTCCAGAGCGAGGTATAAATAACCAGAACGCCCGGCGGTCGTCCATTTACTGTAGTCGACCGCAGGGCTAACTTCTAGCTTATTAAAGCCTAACTTTTGTACAGCAACTCGTCTCGCGTTCGATTGATGGTTCATCAGGGAGTATGGAAAGGAATAGTACGAGGGGGATAGAGCATAGGGTGTCCTTATATGCCGATGACTTGCTGCTATATATATCAGAACCGAATGGGTCGATAAGGGGAATATTGGAGCTACTGAGAGTATTTGGGTCGTTCTCGGGGTACAAGCTGAACCTGGACAAGATTGAGTATTTTGTGGTGTCTCGGCCGGGGGTGGGAGGGGGTTGTCGTTCCGTAGGGAAGGGACTCATTTTAGGTATCTGGGGGTGCAGGTTGCCCAGGAGCGGGGGAGGCTTTGCAGGTACAACATCACTAGTTTGGTGGGGAGAGTGAAAGCCAATCTGGCAAGGTGAGATAGTCTCCCTCGGTCACTGGCAGGTCAGGTACAGGCGGTTAAAATGAATGTGTTGCCGCGATTTCTGTTTATTTTTCAATGCCTACCGATTTTCCTGCCAAAGGCTTTTTTCCGAGAGATTGAGGGAAGGATTAATTCATTCATATGGGGAGGGAAGATGGCCAGAGTGAGAAAGGTGCTGCTACAGAGGGGAAGGCAGACAAGGGGTTTAGGTCTCCCGAACCTGATGTACTGCTACTGGGCGGCGAATGTGGAGAAGGTGCGAAGCTGGGTCAGAGGGGTTGATTCCCAGTGAGTCAGAATGGAGGAGAGTTTGTGCAGTGGGTCGGGACTGAGAGCACTAGAAACAGCGCCGCTCCCGATAGCTCCGGGGAAATACTCCGGGAGTCCGGTAATTAATAGCCTCATTGAAAATCTGGAGGCAGTTTCGCCAACAATTCGGGTTCGGGGCAGGGTCAAGGAAAATGCCGAACAGGAGGAACCACAAGATTTGAGCCAGGGAGGTGGGTTGGTAGTTTTCTGAAATGGGAAGAGAAGGGGATTAAGACGCTAAAAGATTTATTTCTTGAAGGGGTCAGTTTGCAGGATTGAGGGAGCTGGAAGCGAAGTATAGGCTGGAGCAGGGAGAAATGTTTAGATACGTGCAGGTTCGAGATTTTGCAAGGAAGGAGATACAGAGCTTCCCGGTGGAGCCGGCCTCCACATTGCTGGAGGAGGTGCTGACGACAAGGGGGCTGGAGAAGGGGGTAGTGTCAGCAGTGTACAGAGCTATTTTGGACGAGGATAAGGCACTACTGGAAGGGATCAAAGCAAAGTGGGAGGAAAAGTTGGGAGAGGTTATAGAGGAGGGGGTCTGGTGTGAGGTGCTCCGGAGAGTAAATGCCTCCACCTCATGTGCGAGGTTGGGGCTGATACAGCTGAAGGTGGTGTACAGAGCACACCTCATGAGGGCGAGGATGAGCCAATTCTTTGAAGGAGTAGAAGATGTGTGTGAGCGTTGCATGGGGGGGTCCCGCTAATCACGTTCATATGTTTTGGTCCTGTCCAAAGCTAGAGGATTACTGAAAGGAGGTTTTTAGGGTAATTTCCAAGGTGGTGCACGTGGAACTGGACCCGGGTCCCCTGGAGGCCATATTCGGTGTGTCGGACCAGCCAGGGTTGGAAACGGCTGCGAAGGCAGATATCGTATCCTTCGCCACGTTGAACGCCCGAAGGCGGATCCTGCTTGGATGGAGAGCAGCCTCTCCACCCTGTGCCCTGGTGTGGCGGGTGGACCTGTTGGAATACTTGACCCTCGAGAAGGTTAAGTTTGTACTGAGGGGAAGGACAGAAGGGTTCTACAAGTCATGGGCATGATTTATTATGCACTTTCAAGAACTGGATAACATCGAACATTAGTTGGGGGGGATGGGTGGGAGGGTTTGGGGCTGTGTGTATTAAGGGTGACTATGGGTGATCCCGGATTCCTTTGTCATTTGTTTATGTAAACATGCGGGCTAATGTTGGGGGTTGGTGGGAGGATGGAATCTTTGTTATTGGGTTTGACATATTTGTTGCTGATTATTGTTGGTGGGTGTAAATGTGGGAGAAAATGTGAAAAAGGAGAATAAAAAATATTTAAAATCAAATAACCAAGCTTTTGATCAACCCTCCTAATACCTCTCTTCTTTGACATAGTATTTTTTTTATCTTTGCACTTCTGTGGAGTACCGTGGGACACTTTTCTTTCTATGTTACTGGTGCTGTATCGATCGATGTTATATTACTTTTGTAATATGTGCCCCATTTTACACAACCTAGAAGCTTTGTTTTTAAAAGGAAAAACAGCTTTATTTGTTAACTGATTTTTAAATATTGAAATATTTGCATCCCTAGATACCTTGAGGGGAGTTGAAGGTTTGGAGAGGGTGGTGCCCAGTGCAGGGTTTGGCCTGGGTCTTTAAAATAGTTACACTGAAGTTAGAAATGCTTTACTTCCTTCTAGCTCTTTCTGAATAACTAAGTGTAAAACTGGCAGAACAACCTGAAGTTCGCTTTGTCAGATGGTTCCCATTGCAGCGCAATTATCCAGGGAAAGTTAGTGCTTCTGGACAAACTGCAGGGTAAACCCTGACCTGAGAACGTGAGAGAGGATTCCTCAGCACACCTTTGGCATACTTCCCAAATCGGATGGATTGGATTGGTTTATTGTCACGTGTACTGAGGTACAGTGAAAAGTATTATTCTGCGAGCAGCTTAACAGATCATTAAGTACATGAAAATAAAATAAAAGAAAAAGAAAATACATAAAAGGGCAACACAAGGTACACAATGTAACTACATAAACACCCGCATTGGGTGAAGCATACAGGGGTGCAGTGTTAATCAGGTCAGTCCATAAGAGTGTCGTTTAGGAGTCTGGTAACAGCAGGGAAGAAGCTGTTTTTGAGTCTGTTCGTGTGTGTTCTCAGACTTTTGTATCTCCTGCCCGATGGAAGAAGTTGGAAGGGTGAGTAAGCTGGTGGGAAGGGTCTCTGATTATGCTGCCTGCTTTCTCCAGGCAGCGGGAGGTGTAGATGGAGTCAATGGATAGGAGGCAAGTTTGTGTGATGGACTGGGCTGTGTTCACAACTCTCTGAAGTTCCTTGCGGTCTTGGACCAAGCAGTTGCCACAACAGGCTATGATGCAGCCAGATAGGATGCTTTCTATGGTGCATCTGTAATAGTTGGTAAGAGTTAATATAGACATGCCAAATTTTCTTAAGTTTCCTGAGGAAGTATAGGCACTGTTGTGCTTTCTTGGGAGCGTCGATGTGTGTGGACCAGGACAGAGTTTTGGTAATGTGTACCCCTAGGAATGTGATGTTGGGGTGCTAGGAAGTTACAGGCCTAAATCTCCCCTATTTTTCCTTCCAAAATGCATCATCCTTATATATCTCTGAAGAGGGTTTATTTCCAACATCTATCTGATTTGTCTATGAAACAAATAATAATACTGAAGGCACCACCGTATATGTCAACATGCTGTATATGAAAGTGATGTCTGCCATTCCACATTTAGCTACCAATTAAAAGTTACCTAATATTTCATCATCTGGGTCATCAGAAAACTTTAACACCCTATTACAGCCTGCAGACTTTAAACAAATTCAGCTCTTTACAAAATGTTAAATACTTGAGTATAATCAAACTGCAACACTGAACTCCTAATCGTAGTGGCAATTAAGGCGTACAGGTTCGCAAAAAGATCAGACCTTTGTCTCGTCTTTTAACAAGCTATCTGTCCCCCAGCTAAAACACACTATACTTTCAAATCTCCTTCATTCATTAAAATTTACATTATGGATCTACTGCATATGCATATTCCCTATTGAAAATCATCCAACGGGTTATCTATAATAGACTTAGATCTTGTAATTAAAACCAAACTTTTAATTGAATCTCAGGCTGCATGTTAAATAGGCTTATTTATATTTTGCACAGCAAAGTTAAAATGTAAAATACCTGTAGCTCTTGTGCCAAGCATCCTTCGATCATATATTCTCACAGAGCTATCTGAGCAGCCAACAGACAAGTAGAATGGCATTAAGGGGCAGATGGCGATTGAGGTCGCTGCACGACGGCAGTTTATTAAAATGTCCTGTTTTGAAAGAGTTTGAAATCTGAAAAATTGTCATATTTATATTTAAGACATACATTTATTAGGAAATTGCTACCTCAAAAACTTACGTCAACTGAGTTAATGTTGATATACAAAATGTTCACATTTGAAACAAAGAACTTTGATTTTACAGTGGGAATCTGTCAGTAAAATATTCATATTAAACCACAGGTGGAAAAACAGTAACAGCAAAAATAAGCATCAACAGTCCAGAAAAAAAACTCCCCACACCCTATCCCCCAAGACAAACAGATATGGACACAAAACAGCTTGGCTTTATTTAACCTCCAACTTTTTTACTAGTCCTGGTTACTTACTTGAACCTAAATATTGTTACAATTTTACTATCCAGTGTGCAGTGATACTTCTTAATTTACCACAAAAAAGGTTAGAATTATCATATTGCCCAATTGTTTTATGTTAGAATCTATAACATTGAAAGTAATATTTTGAGATGATTGATCAGATTACATATTTCAAGCAAACATAGCTTATTTGCAGATAGGTTTAGTCTGGCAAAGCAGAGAACTGACCCTTTACCAATTTTGTTTGAAATGCCATACATTTATTTTCAAATCTAGTGGCAACACCGAGTGTCGATGTAAGTACCCACAGTTTTGACGGTGAAACCTGAAGTTCTCGAGCAAAGTAATTTTATATTTTTGATGCCCATGTTTTCTCATGGCTGATGCGTACAACAATAACCACAGGAGTAAATCTAAAATGAACTGCAGTGGCCAATTTGTTTTAAATTTAAGCAGCTTATGAAATGCAACGAGGGTGTGCCATGACTGACTCAAACTGCAGTTGACTGGAAAGAACCAAAAACAGCAACACCTCTCCACAAGCACCCCTGCCTTCTAAAACACCTACTTGAATATGCTGTTAACTCACAAACCCTTGAACATTTATATTCGTAGCATCTTTACATTGGGTTAGCTAAAAGTTCTTGAACTCACATCTTTGCAATCTTCTTTTGTACAATTCGTCTTCACTCTCACATCAAACCACCTTACTGTACCATCTTCACCACATGATAGAAAGGTGTAAGGATCATTTGGTACAGTCATAATCTGAGCAACAAAAAGATGTAAAAACATTTGGTGATTATTATGATCAGAGAAAATTAGTAGCATGTAAGATTTCAAGTAGCTGCTCTTCGTATGTGCGTGAGGACACAGAGGGGTAGATTTTCAACCTGCTGCTCAAGGATTAAACTGTATTTGCAGGCTGGCTGTCCGTTACAGAATCTGCCAAATTTTCCTTTTCCGTGAAAACAATGGACATTAAAATCATGAAATTTCCATAATAGGCAGCTGATCCACAACAGCAGTTTTACACATGGACAGTAAATGTTGTCAGAGTACTTGGCCATTGGAAGGATTCAAAGCTAGGTCAAATTTAATCTTCACCAGTCATCTATACATGCAGCATTCAACAAGGTCATCCAGTAACAATCACAAATATGAACCTTCATTTTCTTGCTGTTCCTAACTAAAATATTATTAAGCCAATTGCAACTCCTACTTCTACACTAGTTAAGATTAGCTATCTCAATACCACAGATCAAACTTGCAATTTTTCTCATCTATAGCGACTCAGTTCGTTAGGTTATGGTAACCTACAGGGCGGCACAGTGGTACACTTGGTGTCTCACAGCACCAGGGACCCGGTTCAATTCTAGCCTGGGGTAACTCTGTGGAGTTTACACTTTCTCCCCGTGTCTGTGTGGGTTTCCTCTGGGTGCTCCAGTTTCCTCCCACAGTCCAAAGACGTGCAGGTTAAGTGGATTAGCCATTCTAAATTGCTTTTGACAAAGGGTCATCTGGACTCGAAATGCTGACTCTTTTCTCTCCCTACAGATGCTGCCAGACCTGCAGAGATTTTCCAGCATTTTCTCTTGGTTTTACTAAATTGTTCCTTAACAGATTAGGTAGGGTTACAGGGATAGGGCAGGAGTGAGCCTTGATAGGTCAGTCCCGATGGCGCGAATGGCCTCCAACTGCAGTGTAGAAATTCTATGATTCTATTCCATGGTTCTAAATAGCAATCCAGAGATTATGAGCTCAATTGAATAAATCTGGAAATTTGTGGGTGAGCAAAAGCAAAGAGACCAGGGAAACAGTTGAAATGTTGTTAAAAACGCAATGGGTTCAGAAATACCCTTCAGGAAAGAAAACTTACCACTACTACCTGGTCTGGCCTGCGTGTGACTCCAGTCCCATACTACACTCTTAATGCTCAAGGCAACCAATGTTGCCCACATTCCAAGAACAAATATTTTAAAAATATCCCACACAGGGAATGCACTCAGCCATGAGACACTCCAGAATTTTGTTTAGGTGGTTTTTATTAACCCTAGAAAAAAACGACCTAGCCTTAATCTACAGAATTTAATATTTTAGAGTTCAAACTACAGTACATTAAGTATAAATATTAAATGTTTGGACACAATAAGATTCATTATTGCAATTGATTTAGGAACATTGTATGAAAGATTGTGTAACATTTAATATTTTGGTGCACAACTAGAAAAAATAAATCAATTTTCAAAGGGAAGCCAGTGATTGGCAGCAAAACCAGAGGTGAGATGAGGAGAATTAATTTTAATGTAGCAATCTGGAATGAACTGTCTGAAAAGGATAGTGGAAGCAGATTCAATAATAACTTTACAAATGGAATTATATAGCTCTTTCAATGAGCCGACACACGCACTTTTGAGCTAAATGGCCTCCTTCTATGCTATATTATTCTAAGATTCTATGCAGAAGGAGTAACGTGTACCCGAGTTGGTGAGTTTCGATTAAAATGAAAAGGATACAGAGATGAGGAGCGGGACTTACCAATCCCCGATGGCGATTTTGTAATCGGCGATCGGCAGAGAATCCCATCTAACGCCGAAATAGGGGGCAGCGCCTGTTTGACACAGGTTTTGTATCCTCTGCCCCCTCCGAGATGGCATCATCATATTGCAAGCCGCAGTAATGCCGTTAGCACGTCACTTGAATGCCCTTCTCCAATTCGCTGGCCCCAATGGGCCGAGTTCCCAACGGCAATCAACGTGTGGTCTCAGCAGTCGGGAACCCGGCGTGGCGGCTGCGGACTGTGTCCAGCTGCGCCACAGTCGGGTGGGAGCCGTGCTGCTGGCCGGGGGCGTTCTGACAGGTCAGGTCCGCGCACAGCCGTGCCATGCTTTATGCCGCGTCCGCTGCAGGTTGTCGCTGTGTGCAGACCCGGCCATTCTCCGGCCGTTTATATGGTGGGAGCCGGGAGTTTTACTCGGCATGGCTGCTAGCCCCTCACCGGTCGCAGGATCAGTGAGGGGCCGGTGCCAATTTGTTTGATGTAAAACGCCACAGCTCCTCCGCACTTAGTCTCAAAAACGGTGAATCCAGCCCAAGGTATTTTTTCACAGGTTGGGATAAAAGTTAACCTGTATCACTGTCATTCAGCACAGGGTAATGCTGATGCAAAACAAGTACCCCTGTTTTTTTCAGTTAGGGCATGTTGATCAGTAAGGTGAACCCAAGTATGGAAAAAATATATTTTAAAATCACTTTGCAAACAAACAATCTTAAACAAAATTATGGTATTTGCAGGGCAGCACAGTGGAGCAGTGGTTAGCAATGCTGCCTCACGCCGCCGAGGTCCCAGGTTTGATCCCGGCTCTGGGTCACTGTCCGTATGGAGTTTGTACATTCTCCCTGTGTTTGCGTGGGTTTCACCCCCACAACCCAAAGGTGTGCGGGGTAGATGGATTGGCCACGTTAAATTGCCCCTTAATTGGAAAAAATGAATTGGGTATTCTAAATTTGAAAAATAAAATTATGGTATTTGCATATATACAGCATGACCTCGAACTTCACAACCTCCAATACGCATTGTTAAATTTTAAGATCGGGTAAAACTATAACTTTTAGATTTTCTTTGTTGAAGCTTGACACATCAATTGTGTCAAGGGACATTGAAAACAGCGCGAGAGGTAAGACAGCTGGGACATTGAAAAGAGCGCGAGAGGAGAGACAGCCAGGACATTGAAAACAGCGCGAGAGGAGAGACAGCCAGGACATTGAAAACAGCGCGAGAGGAGAGACAGCAGGGACATTGAAAACAGCGCGAGAGGTAAGACAGCTGGGACATTGAAAAGAGCGCGAGAGGTAAGACAGCTGGGACATTGAAAAGAGCGCGAGAGGAGAGACAGCAGGGACATTGAAAAGAGCGCGAGAGGAGAGACAGCAGGGACATTTAAAAGAGCGCGAGAGGAGAGACAGCAGGGACATTGAAAACAGCGCGAGAGGTAAGACAGCTGGGACATTGAAAAGAGTGCGAGAGGAGAGACAGCAGGGACATTGAAAAGAGCGAGAGAGGTAAGACAGCTGGGACATTGAAAAGAGCGCGAGAGGAGAGACAGCAGGGACATTGAAAAGAGCGCGAGAGGTAAGACAGCTGGGACATTGAAAAGATAAGAGCGGCGGGGTGCCAGTGGGAGCAAAGATAATATAAGGCGGGAACCGGAAGTACGACCCGCGGACTTCTGGGAAGGATTTTCTCCTAGCCAATAAATTCTGGTGGAGAGGATACCCGAGACACTACACGTGTAGTGTCTCCCACCCGCCCTCCTCCTCTAACCTAATAATAAGACCCATTGGTGTGAGCAGGTAAGTGCTATATTATATTATTATTTTTTTTATTTTTTATTTTTTATTTGTTTTATATTTGTTTACCAGAACTTGGTTGAAATTAAGTGGTATGGCAGGGAAGGTAGTGCAATGTTCCTCCTGCAGGATGTTTGAGGTGAGGGATGCCGTTAGTGTCCCTGCTGATTTTACCTGCAGGAAGTGCAGCCAGCTCCAGCTCCTACAAGACCGAGTTATGGTACTGGAGCTGGAGTTGGATGAACTTCGGATCATTCGGGAGGCAGAGGTGGTCATAGATAGGAGCTTCAGGGAAGTAGTTACACCAAAGACTGGAGATAGATGGGTAACTGTAAGAGGGACTGGGAAGAAGCAGTCAGTGCAGGGACCCCCTGCGGTCGTTCCCCTGAGTAACAAGTATACCGTTTTGGATACTTGTGGGGGGGACGACTTACCAGGGGTAAGCCATGGGGTGCAGGTCTCTAGCACGGAGTCTGTCCCTGTTGCTCAGAAGGGAAGGGGGGAGAGGAGCAGAGCATTAGTAATTGGGGACTCAATAGTCAGGGGCACAGATAGGAGATTTTGTGGGAGCGAGAGAGACTCACGTTTGGTATGTTGCCTCCCAGGTGCAAGGGTAAGTGATGTCTCGGATCGTGTTTTTCGGGTCCTCAAGGGGGAGGGGGAGCAGCCCCAAGTCGTAGTCCACATTGGCACTAACGACATAGGTAGGAAAGGGGACAAGGATGTCAGGCAGGCCTTTAGGGAGCTAGGATGGAAGCTCAGAGCGAGAACAAACAGAGTTGTTATCTCTGGGTTGTTGCCCGTGCCACGTGATAGTGAGACAAGGAATAGGGAGAGAGAGCAATTAAACACGTGGCTACAGGGATGGTGCAGGCGGGAGGGATTCAGATTTCTGGATAACTGGGGCTCTTTCTGGGGAAGGTGGGACCTCTATAGACAGGATGGTCTACATCTGAACCTAAGGGGCACCAATATCCTGGGGGGGAGATTTGTTAGTACTCTTTGGGGGGGTTTAAACTAATTCAGCAGGGGCATGGGAACCTGGATTGTAGTTTTGGGGTGCGAGAGATTGAGAGTAGAGAGGTCAGGAGCACAGATTTGACTTCGCAGGAGGGTGCCAGTGTTCAGGTCAGTGGTTTGAAGTGTGTCTATTTCAATGCCAGGAGTATACGAAATAAGGTAGGGAAATTGGCAGCATGGGTTGGTACCTGGGACTTCGATGTTGTGGCCATTTCAGAGACATGGATAGAGCAGGGACAGGAATGGTTGTTGCAGGTTCCGGGGTTTAGGTGTTTTAGTAAAGTCAGAGAAGGGGGCAAAAGAGGGGGAGGTGTGGCGCTGCTAGTCAAGGACAGTATTACGGTGGCAGAAAGGATGCAAGATGGGGACTCTTCTTCCGAGGTAGTATGGGCTGAGGTTAGAAACAGGAAAGGAGAGGTCACCCTGCTGGGAGTTTTCTATAGGCCACCTAATAGTTCTAGAGATGTAGAGGAAAGGATGGCGAAGATGATTCTGGAAAAGAGCGAAAGTAACAGGGTAGTTGTTATGGGAGACTTTAACTTTCCTAATATTGACTGGAAAAGATATAGTTCGAGTACATTGGATGGGTCGTTCTTTGTACAATGTGTGCAGGAGGGTTTTCTGACACAATATGTTGACAGGCCAACAAGAGGTGAGGCCACTTTGGATTTGGTTTTGGGTAATGAACCAGGCCAGGTGTTAGATCTGGAGGTAGGTGAACACTTTGGAGACAGTGACCACAATTCGGTGACCTTTACATTAGTGATGGAAAGGGATAAGTATACTCCGCAGGGCAAGAGTTATAGCTGGGGGAAGGGCAATTATGATGCCATTAGACATGAATTAGGATGTGTAGGTTGGAGAAGTAGGCTGCAAGGGTTGGGCACACTGGATATGTGGAGCTTGTTCAAGGAACAGCTATTGCGTGTTCTTGATCAGTACGTACCAGTCAGACAGGGAGGAAAGGGTAGAGCGAGGGAACCGTGGTTTACCAAAGAAGTGGAATCTCTTGTTAAGAGGAAAAAGGAGGCCTATGTGAAGATGAGGCGTGAAGTTTCAGTTGGGGCGCTTAATAGTTACAGGGAAGCGAGGAAGGATCTAAAGAGAGAGCTAAGACGAGCAAGGAGGGGACACGAGAAGTCTTTGGCAGGTAGGATCAAGGAAAACCCAAAAGCTTTCTATAGGTATGTCAGGAATAAAAGAATGACTAGGGTAAGAGTAGGGCCAGTCAAGGACAGTGGTGGGAAGTTGTGTGTGGAGGCTGAGGAGATAAGCAAGATACTAAATGAATACTTTTTGTCAGTATTCACTCAGGAAAAAGATAATATTGTGGAGGAGAATGCTGAGACCCAGGCTATTAGAATAGATGGCATTGAGGTGCGTAGGGAAGAAGTGTTGGCAATTCTGGACAAGGTGAAAATAGATAAGTCCCCGGGGCCTGATGGGATTTATCCTAGGATTCTCTGGGAAGCCAGGGAAGAGATTGCTGAGCCTTTGGCTTTGATTTTTAGGTCATCATTGGCTACAGGAATAGTGCCAGAGGACTGGAGGATAGCAAATGTGGTCCCTTTGTTCAAGAAGGGGAGTAGAGATAACCCCGGTAACTATAGGCCGGTGAGCCTAACGTCTGTGGTGGGTAAAGTCTTGGAGAGGATTATAAAAGATACGATTTATAATCATCTAGATAGGAATAATATGATTAGGGATAGTCAGCATGGTTTTGTGAAGGGTAGGTCATGCCTCACAAACCTTATCGAGTTCTTTGAGAAGGTGACTGAACAGGTGGATGAGGGTAAAGCAGTTGATGTGGTGTATATGGATTTCAGTAAAGCGTTTGATAAGGTTCCCCACGGTCGGCTATTGCAGAAAATACGGAGGCTGGGGATTGAGGGTGATTTAGAGATGTGGATCAGAAATTGGCTAGTTGAAAGAAGACAGAGAGTGGTGGTTGATGGGAAATGTTCAGAATGGAGTTCAGTTACGAGTGGCGTACCACAAGGATCTGTTCTGGGGCCGTTGCTGTTTGTCATTTTTATAAATGACCTAGAGGAGGGCGCAGAAGGATGGGTAAGTAAATTTGCAGACGACACTAAAGTCGGTGGAGTTGTAGACAGTGCGGAAGGATGTTGCAGGTTACAGAGGGACATAGATAAGCTGCAAAGCTGGGCTGAGAGGTGGCAAATGGAGTTTAATGTGGAGAAGTGTGAGGTGATTCACTTTGGAAAGAATAACAGGAATGCGGAATATTTGGCTAATGGTAAAATTCTTGGTAGTGTGGATGAGCAGAGGGATCTCGGTGTCCATGTACATAGATCCCTGAAAGTTGCCACCCAGGTTGATAGGGTTGTGAAGAAGGCCTATGGTGTCATGGCCTTTATTGGTAGAGGGATTGAGTTCCGGAGCCATGAGGTCATGTTGCAGTTGTACAAAACTCTAGTACGGCCGCATTTGGAGTATTGCGTACAGTTCTGGTCGCCTCATTATAGGAAGGACGTGGATGCTTTGGAACGGGTACAGAGGAGATTTACCAGGATGTTGCCTGGTATGGAGGGAAAATCTTATGAGGAAAGGCTGATGGACTTGAGGTTGTTTTCGTTAGAGAGAAGAAGGTTAAGAGGTGACCTAATAGAGGCATACAAAATGA
Source organism: Scyliorhinus canicula (assembly GCF_902713615.1). NCBI lineage: Eukaryota > Metazoa > Chordata > Chondrichthyes > Carcharhiniformes > Scyliorhinidae > Scyliorhinus > Scyliorhinus canicula. The sequence goes on along the minus strand of NC_052152.1, from coordinate 55,562,242 downwards.
TCAGAGGGTTAGATAGGGTGGACAGCGAGAGCCTTCTCCCGCGGATGGAGGTGGCTAGCACGAGGGGACATAGCCTTAAACTGAGGGGTAATAGATATAGGACAGAGGTCAGAGGTGGGTTTTTTACGCAAAGAGTGGTGAGGCCGTGGAATGCCCTACCTGCAACAGTAGTGAACTCGCCAACATTGAGGGCATTTAAAAGTTTATTGGATAAGCATATGGATGATAAGGGCATAGTGTAGGTTAGATGGCCTTTCGTTTTTTTTTCCATGTCGGTGCAACATTGAGGGCCGAAGGGCCTGTACTGCGCTGTATCGTTCTATGTTCTATGTTCTATGTTCTAATTGCCCATTGATTGGTGAAATTAAGCTGAAGAAAACTATTTAAATGCTGCAACTGCATACACTAACTGTGCATCACAAGCATAAGATTACATTGGTCTTCATTTAAGTTTGTATCATAAGTGTAAAACCAGTCAGTTATTGTCATATTACACATGGAATTGGATATCAATTCATAGCAGTCTCCATTATGTATTTAACTGCATATACAGACAGCCAGCATCATGTTTCCATTTTATACAATTGTTTCAGATGTTCAAACTTTTTCCACAGTCCAAGAATGTTTTATTTTAGGGAGTAGAATGTTATCGGATGACAACACAGGCCCAGCATTCTAATGACCTAACTGATATTGAAGATAAACACAAAGTAAGGATTGACATATAAAAACTCAAAATAGTTGCTGCATAGATTATATTACGAGGTTGGGTTTGAAATAGGAGTCCAATTTTATTTTATTAAATGAATTATATAGTTTAAATTAGTATGAACTAAAATGAAAATCAAGAGCAATAATTTAATCTTTTCTACTTAGCAGGACCAAATCAAAGTCAAATTATGTCTGGAAACTATGCTAGGCTTCCAAATTTTAATTTGGCGATACCACATGTAATAATGGAAACAAAAACACAGAATGTCAGTTGACCTTTTTGCACAATTACGCACTTGCTGCTGGGACTGTCGTGATATTTTTACTACCCAACAACTAAAAACAGATGACAACCCCATCATTCACGTAGTTACAACTAGCAGGACTGTGGACCTCTTGAACAACATTTAATGGATTTGGGGGCATGGGTGGGTTGGGGAAGAGACAAGAGCTAATCTGTAATGCACGTAGGTCATTCCACAAACATAAGTTTGTTAGATTAAACAAAGCGGAGTTAATAATTTAGAAAGGCAAGGAAAGAATGAAGTAAAGTCTTGCCTCAATGAAAACTTTCATTTCAGAACTTTCATCACTTTTGGTTAAGACTTTTATGGCACAGTACATTTCAATTATGGTATTCATGGTGCATCCGACAGCATTAATTTATAAATTATTCCTTTTTAGCTCACAGAAATAAACAGTAAACTCTTACACAAAATATAACACTTTCTGTAAATCAAAGATGATTGAATTAAACTATTCTCACATTTGCTTCACCCATGATATTATCACCACCGATATTACTATATTACCTCATAAGCTGTTCCATAGTGGCAGTTAAACTGGCACTGTCGATTTGCTTCTGCATCTCGCTCTGTGTTTGTATAAAATATGACACCATCTCCAGAGCAGGAAATTATCTGTTTGTCACTGGTGTGTGGAAGAAATTTTGCACTAAAAATATTTGCTCGATGGCCTGAGCGTATGGTTGAAAGAATCTGAAATCAGAATTTTTTTTAAAAATAAAAAGACACACAGTTGCCAGTAAATAACTCAAGCAAAATTATCTTTGGAGAAGTGGAACGGTCAGCATTACAGAACTGACTTGGTTATCCTGCAATCTTTCTTTCCTACATTATACAAAAAGTAATATTTTAATTAGATCCCATCAGAGCACAACTATTCCTTCAGCCAGTTTACAACTTCAATGGGATTAAATATTCCTCAGCATTACATGTAATAATTTTGATCTTTCATCTGTTTTCAGGGCTACAATTAATTATTTTTCTCCAATGTCTACCAGACAAATGTAGCAGCACAATAACTATTTTGGGAATTTAACTAAGATAAAAGTCCTCCATAATATTTACTTGCAAATTGCACAACAACCTTTTCACAAATTTTTAGGCTCAATACGATTTTAAAGTTATATCCCACTCAACTAGATTTGGATCCAGGAGCATGCTATAATGTTCAGAAAAAGATGAAAAGACCAAAAGGATAGGTAGTCTGAGTGTCACATAATTGAGGACACAGATCTGAATGGTCACTCCACTGAAGTACCCAATCTAGACGGTGCTGAGCAACGACAATAGGAGAAAAAAAATAAAGAGGCTCTCTTTGGTGCAAGTATCCTGCAACTTTTAAACTAAAACAGGATGAAATACCATTTATGTTTAATAGATCATTTTTTCAGCACACAGTGACATTTGATCATATTGCACTTTCAGTCATACATTGACTTAATTTACCTTTCTACTATATGGGTTGGTTATCACTAGGTTGGTGTCATCGGATCCTGACAGAATATATTCTCCTGTATCATTCCAGCAAATTGTGTTTACCTGTTGCAAATAAGAATCAAAGGAAAACTCAAAAAGCAGTCCCTACATATTTCCAAAAATACAGTTAATGGTCATCAATTTAATCAAGTTATCCAGCAGCTTTACTGAAGAAAAAAAAAGTATTTATAAACAATAAATGTGATGATTATCTAAATGTTGGTCACAAATAGACTGCATTAGAGTAGAAAAATGTCAGAAGTTGAAACAAAAACAAGAACAGAGGTGGGAAAAGAGATGTGGAAAAAGGACCAACAAATCACCAAAAGTAGTGAAAAATGATATCTTTGTGCTTTCAGTGTTTCATTATTTGTGGTTGATATTACAATAGAGCTATTTCTAAATATTTAAGCAGCTGTATAATTGTAATGATTGGATTCCAATGTTGCATCATCCTGTAGTCTTTACATTGCTATTTCCTCCAGCCTCTTTCCTTTTCTGCTTCATGTCCCAACTCTTTATTTCCATTTGTGTAATTTTCTTTTCTCTGGTTTTTACTTCCCAGGTGGAATTAAATGGACGACTTGTTATGGTGTAACAGTAAAAGGAGCGTTCAAGGGCAGCTGGCTACACACCAATGTTGGTCATGAGGAATATGGAGCCTGCAGCCTCAGCAGCTCTCCTCTCATTCTCGTCACCCATCACTCATCCTTCTTTCTCCAAACTCATGTCCTCTTTGCCTTCCCACTATCCCTTGATGCCATCAATGCCCCAAACTTATTCCTGTTGCTACCTCTTTTCCTATGAAACACAACAATGGCATCAACCCGGCAACGTGGAAACTTTCTCAGCTGTGTCCTGTACACAAAAAATAGGGCAAGTTCAACCCAGCCAATTACCGCCCTATCAGTCTACTCTCCATCATCAGCAAACTGGTGGAAGGAGTCATCAACAGTGAAATCAAGCAGCATTTACTCAGCAACAACCTGCTCACAGATGCTCAGTTTGTGTTCCGCCAAGGTCACTCAGCTCCTGACCTCATTACAACCTTGGTTCAAACATGGACAAAAGAGCTGAATGCCAGAGGTGAGAGTGACTGCCCTTGACATCAAGGCATAATTTCAATGAGTATGGCATCAAGGAGCCCTAGCAAAACTAGTCAATGGGAATCAGAGGGGAAACTCTCCACTGGTTGGAGTTATACCTGGCAAAAGGTGATGGAGGTCAATTATCTCAGCTCCAGGACATCGCTGCTGTAGTTCCACATGGTAGGTAGTGTCCTAGGCCCAATCATCTTCAGCTGCTTCATCAATGACCTACCTTCCATCACAAGGTCAGAAGTGGGATGTTCACAGATGACTACACAATGTTCAGCATCATTCGTGACTCCTCAGATAATGAAGCAGTCCATGTCAAATGCAGCAAGAACTGAACAATATCCAAGCTTGGGCTGACAAGCGTCAAGTTACATTTGCGCCACACAAGTGTCAGGCAATGACCATCTATAAGAGAAGATCTAACCATCACCCCATGACATTCAATGGCATTTCCATCGCTGAATCCCTACAAATCGACATCCTGGGGGATTACCATTGATCAGAAACTGAACCGGACTAGTCATATTAATATTGTGGCTGCCACAGCAGGTCAAAGGCTAGGAATCCTATGGCGAGTAGCTCACCTCCTGACCCACCAATGCCTGTCCATATCTATAAGGCCCAAGTCAAGAGTGTAATGGAATACTCTCCACTTGCCTGATGAGTGCAGGTCCAACAACACAAGAAGCTCGACACCATCCAGGACAAAGCAGCCCGCTTGATTGCTACCCCTTCCACAAACATTCAATCACTCCAACACCGACGAACAATGGCAGCCATGTGTACCATCTACAAGATGCACTGCAGGAACTTGCCAAGGTTCCTTAGGCAGCACCTTCCAAACCTACGATCACTACCAGCTAGAAGGACAAGAGCACCAGAACCCCACCAGCTGAAGGTTCCCCTCCAAGTTACTCACCACCCCGACTTGGAAATATATCACCGTTCCTTCACTGTTGCTGGGTTAAAGCCCTGGAACTTCCTTCCATACTGTGGATGTACCTACACCTCTGGGGACTGCAGCGGTTTCAAGAAGGCAACTCACTAACCACCTCCTTCAGAAGGGCAACTGTTGATGGGCAATAAACACTGGCCTACCTAGTGACGCCCACATCCCATAAATTATATATATTTTTTAAAAAAGTGTAACCCCCATATTCTACCATCTCATTTGTTTTATTGTCAATCACCTTATCCTTAACCCCCCCCCATTGTACCCCTGGGCAGGTGACAAGACACTAGAAGCATGCTCATTGCCAATGAATGAACGATCTCCATATCTTTGCCAAGTGTAACAATATGTTCATCGATATTTTTATAGATGGAGGCAAAGATCAGGGTCATGAGTTGAGGTCATGAGTTACAATTCAAGAATGCAAGGGTCAAAGGGTGATGAAGGTAAAAGGTTCTAGCACCAGATGAAAGGTTAATACACCCTCAGGCATAACAGGGAGTGGATTGGCTAATCACAAAACTGATGGCTAGTTATGATGTACACCGAGAAAAACTGGTAGCCAGATAATACACAGCATGAAATGTGTGAGACTGTAAATGGCATGAAGTCCAAAGGCCTTATGTGTTAGTTGAAAAATCTAAGACTGAGATTTGAAACACCTCATAATAGATGAACAAAGACAAACAAAGGGATCTCAAAGTAAACATATCAATCACAAAGGTGTGCCGCTGTTTACCAAGACCGTAAAGAAAGCAAAACAGACACTAGGAACATAATTAAAAAATAGAAAAGTTATATCAAAATTTGGTTAGAACACACTTAGGAGTAATATATGCAGTTCTGCTCACTATATTACAAAAAGCGTATAGAGAGCATGTAGAGAAGATTTACAAGAATGATACCAGAAATGTGTGGGTACATATATCAGGGAAAGGATGAACAGACTGGGTCTCCTTTCTCTTGGAAAAAAAGGCTGAGAGATGACCTAATAGAAGTCTTTAAAATTCTGGAAGAATTTGATACAGTGGACAGAGAGAGAATGTTTTCACTTGTGGGAAAGAGAATAACTAAAGATCATCAATATAAAATAGTGTTGAGAATATGCAACTCACTACCACAGGGAGTGGTTGAAGTGAATAGTTTAGATGCATTTAGAGGGATTAGGCAGCTGCAAGCATGGCCAACAATGGCAAACATGAGCACAAATCTCAGAACTGCACACAAATTTGGGGCTGAAGATAATTGCAAAGGGAGGGCCAAGACCAGGGTGGGATTTGAAAACAGGAATAAGAATTTTAAAATCAAAGTGTTCCAGAACTGGAGCCAATGTAGATCAGCAAAAACAAGATGGGTGAACAGGACTTGGTGTGAGCAAGGACATGACAGCAGAGCTTTGGATGATCTCAAGATTAGAGGCCAATGTGTGAGGCCAATCAGGATTGTTTTGAATAGTCAAGTCGAGAGATAATAAAGGCATGAATGAGGGTTTCAGCAGCCAACGGGCTGAGGCAAAGCTGAAATAGAGCGATATTATAGAAAGTAGAAATAGGTGGTCTTAGTGAAGGCACAGATATGTTGGGCGGGATTCTCCAAGCCCTGCACCAGGTCGGAGAATCGCCGCAATCTTGCCGCAATCGGCGATCGGCCGATCAGCGGGCCAGCCTCCCCAGCCCTATTTTGTTACGCGACCCGACCCCCGAACCCCCACACCATGTTGCGTCGGGGCCGGCACGTTGAGGGAGTCCACCGTGCATGTGGGGGCCAGAATCGTTAGTGCCTGCGCCCGTTTCGCGCCATCGTGAAACGCGACAGCATTCACGACAGCGCGGAGACTCTGCTTCCATTTCCGAGAATCCTGCCCGTATTGTCTGAATCTCATCTCGGGGTCAAATATGACTGCGAGAAAGTTGACTGATGGAGTCTGTAGCTAGTCAATAGAGTTGGTAGCGCGATCAAATAGAACAGCTGCAGCCTTCTTAAAATTCCACTGGAGGAAAGTTTTGCTCAGCCAGTTCCGAATGCAAGATAAGCAGTCTGATAATTTCGAATCAGTGAAGGAGTTGAGAGGTGGCACTGGTGGGTGAAGGTAGAGATGTATGGCGTCAGCATATGTATTCAGCATACTATTGCTGAATTTTCAGATGATGTCTCGAGAGGCAGCATGTAGATGAAAAACAGGAGGGGGCCAAGGACAGATCCTTGAGGGACGCTAGAGGCAATGAAGCGGAAGAAACCATTGCAAGTGATTATGTGGCTGTGATTAGATTTATAAGAATGAAACCAGGTTCAGATCGGGAGTAGGAAACAAAATGCACATGTGAATATATATAGGGAAAACGCAGGGTTACATCAACCTGGTTACATAGCAATTATTAGCATGCATAAAAACTTGATAGAAGGAGTCTAGCATTAAATTCAGATGTCCTGTGGTGGAATAACATTGATTTAGATGTGGTGAAATCACAATGGAGCATCAATAAACTGTTGCCCGTAATTGGAGACAGAATGTGTAGTGTAAAATCCAGAAGCAGAGTACTGAAGGATGCATTGAAGTAGGTATTTCTGTGGCGAAGTCCAGGAGGTTTACAGCATCAGTTGTAGGACAGAAAGATGATGGCAAAGCTAAAGGTTGCCATTAAATCCTGATTAATTAATTAGAATACTCGGTCTCCTTATAATTTGGACTGTGCTCATTAGTTTGGTAGCAAATTATTATATTGTCTACATGGAATATGATAAGTATCTCAATTATAATATGCATTGCCTTGAGCATAAAGATAGCAGTATAAAACAACCATTTGGTTAAAGAAACAAATGGGAGGACCCTAACCATCCTTTCATAGCATTTATGGGCTTTCCAATGGGAAGCAGTATACCCCTGAACCCCCCCCGCCACCTCCAGAGGCAAAAATATTGTCTAGTCCTCTAGGAGGAAAAATTAAAGAGGGATGAAAGTAATTTCAACAACCAGATATATTCCAATCTACGGTTATAATAAAGACAGAAAAAAAGTACTATTGGAAATATTTTTAGCTTAAGACGGAAATCCATTCACTTTTTAAAAATTAATATTGTGATTTATTGAGCATCTTTATAGTTCAGTGCAGAACAAAAAATATCATTCCTTTGACCAATTCTAAAGCATTTAAAAAAAAAATAATTGACTGTATACTCACACAACCATCATGCACATTCAATTTAGCTTCAAGTTTTAATCTTTGGATGAATTCTCTTCTTCCTGCATCAAGAACAATTATCAAAGTAAAAAGATAACCATGGAGTGTAATAGGCAGCAAAATATAGAACACTGAGAGAATCATAACAGATATCAATGAAAGTGCAATAAAGCATTAGGATATATCTGCTAACTAAGCCAAGAGAAGTGTTGAACACGACAACAGCAATTACTGTTTTTATAATTCTCTGATTACTTAACCATCAAAACCAGTGTTCTTCAAACTTTTTTTCCGGGGACCCATTTTTACCAACCGGCCGACCTTCGTGACCCACGCCGGCCGACCTGCGTGACCCACACCGGCCGACCTGCGTGACCCACACCGGCCGACCTGCGTGACCCACCATTTTCCCTTACCTTGTTTGCTGCTGACAAAAATGGAGGAAATAGTTTTGGGTCCCTTTGGCCCTCATACACGCTCCTCCAATGGAACCTGTCGGATGAAGGTGAAGCCTTCCGGTGTCAGAAAGTATGGAGGCTCCATCTGTCCAAAGTTCCAAATGTTTTTCCTGTACAATTTTATCAAATAAACCACCCCCCCGCCCCCCGTCCACCGAACTTGTAAAAAAAAATAAAATAAAATGAGTAAGATAAATGAAAAAAATGAATACAACCCCCCCCAAACTTGTAAAAAAAATGAATAAAATAAGTGATAAAAATGAATAAAACGCCCCCTGAACTTGTAAGAAAAAAGGAATATTATAAATGAAAAAAAAATTAAATGAATAAAATAAATGAATAAATGAATAAAAACCACTACAGAACTTGTAAAACAAAAAGCTGCAAGCATTTTAAAAAATAGCAGCCGCACTGCGGATGCATGCCCGATTATCGGCACGCATCCGCTCATCGTGCGCGCATGCGCAATGCGGCCGTTTTTTAAAAATAAAAATATGTTTGCGCACGCTTGCAGTCGGCGTTATGAAAAGCCGGCTGCTGCGCGGGGATTTGCGCGTTTGGGAGCGCCACGGACAACGGCTCCACGACCCTCCCGCGGGTCACGCCCCGACTTTGAAGAACACTGATCAAAACTATGTGGAAAGTTGATAATAACACAGCTTTTCAGCATGGATTACATGTGACAATAGCTAAGATTTTTGGAACTAAAGTCACTCGACTACAGTGCACTAAAATTGACATAACACATTCAGTAATCAGCTTCTATAGAATAAAACTGGAAATTCAAACTAACTAATTGACACTTAGCATATAAACATATACGGAGAAAGAAAGTTAGCCACTTTTCCCTGAAGCAGGAAAAACAGGTTGAAATGTTAGGAAAACAAAAGGTAGTTTTAAAGGATTTAGATTTGTACTGATAAATATTAGAAATAAGGGGCAGGATTCTCCAACCTCCCAGTCACTTGTTTCTCAACAGCAGTAGACGGTGCACCGTTCGCTGGCAGCAGGATTCTCTGCTCCAACTGTTGTCAATGGGAATTCCAATTGACGCCACCTCATGCCACTGTGAAACCCGTGGGTGGGAGTGCGCTGCCGGCAGGACCAGAGAATCCTGTCGCCAGTGACCAATCAGAGAATTCCAGCCAAGGTACAGTTTTAAATGGATTTAGTGTAACGTTTCTGTGCATGGAAGGGTTCATGCTGCACACGGTGTTTGTGTGCGTGGGGGCTAGTTAAGTTCCAACTGTGTTTCTATTGTGCTTAGAGGGCCACGGCATGAAGAAAAAATAGAACTAGAAAGGGTTGCTCAGCAACTGGCGGACCTTTAGTTTTAGTTGTATTTGGGGACAGTTGGAGACAAGACCTTCATGACTGAAAAGATCTCTGCGAGAAGAAAGACTGGATGGGTGCTGCGAAAGAGGCAGGTTTCCTAAAGTACAATTTACATTCCAGATAATCAGGGAATTAGGACACAAGGAATGTTTAATACCAACGAGTTAAGTGAACAGAGACCAAGATATTGTTCAGAAGAATTCAAGGAAGAGTAAACAAAATGTTCAGAGTTAAAGAGACAATTGCAATAACCAGATTTAAAATCGGTCAGCAGCCAAATGGCATCTGATGCCATTTTAATACAGTCTGGGAATCGAGAGTTAAAGCAATCCTGAGCAGTTTTCACAGCAGCCAAGACAAAGAAATCCTAAATGGGTTGGTGTAAAATCCTGGACTGAATTCACTGTTAAAAGTGAAGCAGTAGCTTGGATTAAAAGAGTAGTTTGTAAAACCTGGACTGGATTTCAGAATGCAAACTGCTAAGGGAAAACATAATTATGAGAGAAGATTTTAAAGCATGATTTTGGGAGTAGAGTTTGGAAACTCTCACGTGACAATCATCTGAGGGGACATCGACAATCATTCACTTGAGATTCAGATTGCAGTTGCCCACACTCAGCTTGTGTGCTTAAAGGGAATTTGTGTAAATAAGACCATTGTAGGTTCAGATGTACTTTGCAATCTGTGATAAACAATCATTAAGGCAAGGGGAGTAAAAAAGTATTGTACCATAAGCCAGTGTTTTCATGTTTAATAAATGTTTTTTCTTGTTATCCTTGTTATCCTGTTTTTCTTGGTCCTGTGACTCTGTTCCTCCACGTTTTGTTAAAAAAAGTAGTCTTTTGTGCCAGGTGGCATCTTTTGAGCATCTCTTGCAAAACACAAGAAAGTGTCACCGCTGAAGTTAGTCGGGATTTCTGAAAGCTTAATGTTTGCACCCTACTACTAATCAATGATAGGATGATTTTTTTTCAGGCGTGATGGAAGGTGAGTGAAGAGAATGTAAAAATATATCAAGTTAAAAGTATTATGTACTAACAATTTCAAATTTGTGTGTGATAAATTCAGTTTGATGTCAAGCTATAAGATTCAACTTTGGATCAAATTGTATACTTGCCAATCTAATCAAAATAGACTGCCATTCAGTTCACATTTTCCCATCAAATACAAATTGTTAACTGCACAGCAGATGAACTAACATTTAATCAGTACCTTGCACAATTATCAAAAAGGTGTACATTTTGTGCAAAACACTTTGACACAAGTCTTTTTCTCTCTGATTTACAAACATTTGCAAAACTGTTAGAATAAACATAACATTGGTCTTTTATCAGTTTGTTTCGGAGTTATGTAAATAATAAATATGCTATTTACAGCATCTGTATGTTATAGTCATAGAAGTTTACAGCATGAAAACAGGCCCTTCGGCCCAACTTGTCCATGCCGCCCAGTTTTTACCACTAAGCTAGTCCCATATAACTGTCTAAATGCATTTGGCTCATATCCCTTTGTACTCAGCTTTCCCTTATAACGGTCTAAATGCTTTTTAAAACACAAAATTGTATCCGACTTTACTACTGCGTCTGGCAGCTCGTCCCAGACACTCACCACCTTCTGTGTGAATAAATTGTCCCTATGGACCCTTCTGTATCTCTCTCTCCTCACGTTAAACCTAAAACCTCTAGTTTTAGGCTCCCCTATCTTTGGGAAAAGATGTTGACTATCTACCTTATCTATGCCCCTCATTATTTTATAGACCTCTATACTCTCACCCCTAAGCCTCTACGCTCCAGGGGAAAAAGAGTTCCAGTCTACCCAGCCTCTCATAACTCAAACCATCAAGTTCCGGTAGTATCCTAGCAAATTTATTCTGCACTCTTTCTAGATTCATACTATCCTTTCTATAATAGGGTGACCAGAACTGTACACAGTATTCTAGTTGTGGCCTTACTAATGTCTTGTACAACTTTAGCAAGACCCAACTCCTGTATTCAATGTTCTGACCAACCAAACCAAGTATGCCGAATGCCTTCTTCACCATCCTGTTCACCAAAATGCATCACCTCACATTTATCTAAATTAAACTGCATCTGCCATTTATCAGCCCACTGGGGAGAAAGCAGGAGAATGAGGATGAGAAAAATATCAGCCATGATTGAATGGCAGAGCAGACTCGATGGGCCAAGCGGTCTAATTCTGCTCCCATGTCTTATGGCCCAATTGATCAAGATCCCATTGCAATCCTAGATAACCTTTTTCACAATTCACTCTGCCACAAATCTTGATGTTATCGGCATGCCTCCTAAATATTCATCTAAATCATTAATAACAAATAACAATCGACCTAGAACTGATTCCTGAGGCATAATGAGTATACTCCAGAAAAGCACTAAATGGTTATTTGAATCCATTACTGAAGATCAACATTATCCAACGGAAAAATGTGTGCTGGCAACTGGGTATGGCTCTGATTGATTAGGTAATAATGATCAAATAGATATTTTTCTACGATACCATAGGTGTTCATTCGGGAATGACAAGTGTTATTTTTCACTCCACTTACATAAAAAATGCCAGCAGCAATTGCTCAACAGTAACATTGTGTACACGCCTTGTCACTTGTATGCTAGAGCTAACAATGTGGGTAAATGTGGCGGCACGGTAGCACAGTGGTTAGCACTGTTGCTTCACCGCACCAGGGACCCAGGTTCGATTCCCATCTTGAGTCACTGTCTGTGCAAAGTCTGCACATTTTCCCAGTGTCTGCGTGGGTTTCCTCCGGGTGCTCCGGTTTCCTCCCACAAGTCCAGAAAGATGTGCTTGTTATTCTGAATTCTCCCTCTGTGTACCCAAACAGACGCCTGAGTGTGGCAACTAGGGAATTTTCACAGTAACTTTACTGCAGTGTTAATGTAAGCCTACTTGTGACACTAATAAAGATTATTAATATACTTCAAACAAAACAAGGAAGTGCAGCAAATTACACGTGGTACAATCTGCAATGGTCAGCTGTCAACAGGAAGTGCCCAACAGTAAACAGAAAAGAACAGACACATTAACCCAAGGGAGATGTCTATAACAAAGAAAACAATCATTGAATTTACAGTGCAGAAGGAGGCCGTTAGGCCCATCGACCCTGTACCGGCTCTTGGAAAGAGCACCCTACTTAAGCCCACGCCTCCACTCTATCCCCGTAACCCAGAAACCCCACCTAAACTTTTTGGACACTAAGGGCAATTTATCATGGCCAATCCAACTAACCTGCACATCTTTGGACTGTGGGAGGAAATCTGAGCACAGGAGGAAACCCACGCAGACACGGGGAGAACGTGCAGACTCCGCACAGTGGCCCAAGCCGGGAATCGAACCTGGGACCCTAGAGTTGTGAAGCAACTGTGCTAACCACTGTGCTACCCATAGAGAGCAAAGATAAATGTTCAGCTGTTGAGAAAGATATGCTGGGTGTGACTTGTGTTCTTTAAAACAAATGTCATGGAAAATGTTAGTATCACACTTCAGCATGAACAATGCAGTGACATCTTACAAGTATATCCTCTGTATTCCTATTTTCACTCAATACATAAACAATGGTGACAGTTTTGCACCATTTCACTAATTTCTAAGAAGTACAAATCCCCCAAAAAGATTGGGCCACCATTTAGAGTCAGCTGCTTTACGGGGCCATGTTTTACTAATTATTTTCAAGACCACTAAATTGACTATTACATTTCCAGGGAAGGAAAGGGGATACAGTTCATTTCCCATATCATCCCAACTCATAGTATAATCGTAGATCAATTTCCCACTTATACTTGCACCAAACACTTCAATCATCATATCAATCTTTGGCGAGTAGAAGTTGCAAAAGTGATCTGTAAGTATTTCAGGTATGAAAAATTGAATATTGTATGATGCATAGAAAGGATCAAAATGTCTGGGCCAAATTGTAATACAATGAATGTAACTGAATTAGCACAGAGAAATAGGAACCCAGGGATGATCACAACTGCATCACTTTCAATGTTTGAAGAATATCAATAAAGGATTAGGTTATTTAGTTCCAGAAGTAACACTCGGGCTTTACAATCCACTGGACAAGCATAGGGCACGATCTAATGGGAGTAGCACTGGGCGCGGAGCAAGCGAGAATTGCCGGGTGCTTCTCAACGGCCAATCGGGCAGGGCCACAACCGGTATCCAACATCAATGGGCAGTAATGATGTCCCACAGGTTTTAAGGCAGAAATGGCTGTCAGGATTCGCCAGGACTGCACCCGGCAGCTCTCCGCTAACAAGGGGTCAGCTCTTAAACTGCTCCTTCCAAACAAACACCAAGGAGACGTGCACCACGATTCGGAGACGTGACCTGGCCAGACTGCTGAATGGGGTAGAGTCGCGACAGGACATTCTGTTCCCCCGAGGAGGTCGTATGGTCAGGCACGGGTCAGCCGATTCTGCCTTTAAGGCAGTGGCAGTCAACACAGGAAGTGTTTCCAGGAGGACCACCACCCAGTGCCGCAAGAAGCTCAATGGCCTCCACTGGCCACACAGGTGAGTTGGTATCAGCCCCCTGGCACCAGAGAGAGAGCGGGACAAGAGTGCGGGACAAGAGGTCAACATCACGATGGTGGTGGTGTGTTCCTGACGCGTGGTCCTTGCAGAAGCGCTGCAGAGCATATACCAGTCTTGGATGGACATTGCCGAGGTGCTACGGAGTATGTCCCAGTCGCTGAGGAACGTGTCTGAGGCACAGGTGGACTTTGCTGAGCCACTCCAGAGCGTGGCCCGGTCATAGGCAAGCAACGCTGAGGGCGACATCATGGTGCAAAGAATGGGGAGCCACCAGAGTTGGCCGAGCCAGATGGCGCACGGGCCACCGGAGCTCACTCCAGTTGCCCCTCCGTCCCAAGGTGACCCTCAGGGTCTTATGGGCACCGTCTGGGAGGTGGGAGCGCTGGAAGCCGGCCTGGAGCCTCCCTACAGGAAGAAGACGGTAGTCACCAGCCAGTTATGAGTCCCTCTTCCTGACAATCGCATACCTCGGGGTCAGCGGGCAGACAGGCTAGCACAGCGAGGCATGTGCCATTGGCGAGGCAGCCGGAGCCCTCTGGCCCCAGGACCTCAAAGGAGGCACGCCAGAGGCAGGAAGGCCACAGGGGGCAGTAAGCAGCAGGCTGCCTCCACATCAAATGTGCATCCTGGGGACACACCAGCAGTTTGAGGATCACTGGGAGGGGGGACGGGGGGGGGGGGACGGGGGGGGACAATATGTAAAGCCGGTCATGTTATTCCACACTGCAGCCCAGCCTGCCGCCATCCCCCAGTGCCGACGAAGCCACGCCTTACGAGAAGTGGGCAAGGCTGAGGGCCTCCCGATCGTCCAGGAATGCCAGACCCTCGCCACCGCCACCTGGGCTCCTCCTCCAGCCCTTCTTGGTCGGACTCCTCTTCAGAAGAGGCCACATGCCCCACCTCCTTCACATCGCCCCGCTGCTGTGCCAGGTTGTGGAGGGCACAGTGGACTACCACAAATCGAGCAACTCTCAATGTGGGTGTACTGCAGTGCACCACAGGGAAGTCAAGGCATTGGCATCGCATTTTCAGCAGTCTGATGCACCGTTCAATGACAACCCAGGTGGCCACAGGGGCCTCTTTATATTGGGTCTCCGCATTGGTCTCTGGTCTCCGTACTGGCATCAGTGGCCAAGACCTCAATGTACCCCTTATCCCCCAAGAGCCAAACATTCATCCTGGGGTGTCAATCAAAGACCCGGGGATCTCCAACTGCCCCAGTTCGTAGCTGTCGTGCACACTCCTGGGGAAGCATGCACATACGTGCATTATCTTGAGCTGGTGGTCGCACATGAGTTAGACATTCAGGGAGTGGATCCCCTTCCTGTTGATGAAGGGTATTCCCCGGACAGCCCAGTGCGCACAGGCGACATGCGTGCCATCTATCACCCCTTGGACCTGGGGCATCCCCGCAATGGCGGAGAATCCTGATGTCCGGACATCTTGATGGGCTTGGTCCAGGTCAAAGTTTATGTAGTCGGCTGCCTGGGCAAACAGGGCATCAGTAACTTCACGAATATGTGATATTTGTAAGGAATTGGAGAGGGCGAGAGACCGACAATAGTTTACTTCTTCCACCCAAGCCCTCAAATTCTCCAGGTCTCCCACACCCTTACATTCCCTGCTAACTGGGTGCCATCCAACGTTCTGGCTGTGTTGGGGGATCCCACCATGCGCATGCAACCCCAGCCACCAGACGAGAACATTACTTGGACCAGGCTCGGGTTCCCTCCCCGATCCATACACTCAACATCTGATCACGCGGATATCCCCTGTGTTGAAGCCCAGCTCTTGGGTGTTCAATTATTGGCTACTGCTTCTGTGGCATTGTCGCCTCCAGTGTTCAGGCAAGGTGTCCAGGTCTCAGTCTGATTGAGATTCTAGGCAGTAGCACTCGCCTGCAACATGGCACGTTAACCCACGGGAATCCACTTGAACGCTGCAAGTGTTTTGTCTAATTAAAATGCCAATTCCTTAACAGTAATATCCTTGAGCTGTGCAGCCAGAGGTCACATGGTCAGAGGGAGTTAAAATGTTCTTCACCATATTTCCAAGAATTAGATGGTTACTCATCTCCTCCGATCCCCACATTTTTATACAGGTGTGGTGAGCTAAAGGGCGCCCGCTTGACCGCTCACTCGGAGCCAGTTAGATCATGGCAGGCCGTTCTATCGGTAGCCGGTCCCATTAACGTTATGGAGATTGGCCTTAATTGGTGATTATTGGTTTCTTGCCACATCGAGGTGACATCCCGGATCCGCCAACGGGAGCAGGATCCCGATTTCGGCATCTCCTGTGATCTAACCGGCTCATACGGATCCACGCAGGATGCAACGCAGCATTTAGATTGCGCCCTTAGTGTCGCTCACACCACAAACTATATTGAAAATGAATGTAGGAATGTTAAAAATACACAAATGAGCAGCAAGACTAATCCCCAAATATTGAGGGGATTAAAATATTAATATTAAAAAAGTTAAATTAGAAATGTTTTTTGATCTTGCTGTAAACTCAAAACAGGGTTAGGGTTAAGGGGGGGTCATTGTTACATTTATCAGCCACCTGATGTTCGCAGTTAGCTGCCCACCCACACATGTTTTGGGGTTGCAGAAATTGGGAAGATTCTGGACAAGAGTGTTTGTGGTCTTAGCCAGGATAGTGGAGGGGGAGGTGGACCCAGACCCTTTGGTGGCAATATTTGGGGTTTCAGAGAAGCCAGAGCTCATGAAGAAGTGGAAGGCTGATGTTCTGGCCTTCGCCTCTTTGACTGCACGACCGTGAATTCTACTAGGGTAGCAGTAGACATCGCCACTGGGGGTAGCGGCTTGGTTGGGTGACCTATACGACTGCCTGCAATTGGAGACGGTAAAGTATGAGTTAAGGGGCTCCCGCAGAGAGGTTTGAGAAAAGGTGGGGGATGTTTATGACTGTTTGAGGTGCTGTTTGCCGCAGGGGTGGGAGGGAGGGTGAAAAGGGGGAAAACATTTGTACAGACTGTAGAGTTGATTACTGGGAAGTATGTTTCCTGGGGTGTTTATGGGTTGTATCCTGTTTTGATACATGTCTGTAATAAAATATATATAAAAAAATATAAAAGTAGCAGGGCGTGGGAATTGTTAGACGGGCTATCCAAGAACGGAGAGGAGGTTGTGGGTTTCAGAAATTTCGTAGATAGCTACCACTACATGTTACTCACATGCATATGGTCTTAAATGGAAGCTGACCCTGTAAGATGTCCCTGCAGTGAACTAGTAAGGACTACCTTTAGAATATGGCAGGCTCAATAGCATTTCTTTCCATTATACCCACATACAAGGGCTACCACCAACCAGCCCAAGCAAGCCAGCTAATGCTTCTATTTGTGAGGCAATTCCAAAGTGACTGCTTCTTCCAACTCACTGACCCAAGTCCGAATGCTGTTTGTTTGCTTTCGCAGCTTATATAGTAAGGGACAAAGAGAGAGTTAAAAACTTTCAAACAAGAGGAAAGAGAAAATATGAAAATGGGTTGGGGATGAGGAGCATTAGTGAAGGCAAAGAGACACTCATAAATGAAAGCACACAAATAATGCAGTGAAATCAAAGAAGGAAACAAATGCGAAAGCAAGAAAAAACAGACAATTGAAGGAGCAGTGAGCAATTTTAAGAGCATTTAAAATGCAAAGTTGTTTGGCAAAATGTATATTGCATTGCAGCCCACTCACTGGATGTATCATCAAAGATCCAGTCAAAAATGTTAACCTACAGGAGCATTCAGTCCTTGAGGTTTAATCCTTTAATGACTTAGAATGCAAAATAGAATGACTTAATTCTGAAGTAGAAAACAATATTTTTAAAACGGGACACCCAAATAAAGTGAAACCAAAGTCCTATACAATAATATTACCATGTGGACTTCACAAATGATATAGAAATAGAAGAATAGTGAAGTTGGTATAAAAACAATACAATTAACATAGAGTACATTACTTTTTAATAATTATTTTCAATAGAATTTCTGTATGTGCTCACCAAATTTATTTTCTCAGAACACTTGTGCCCTATGTTTAACCTTTACGAAATATACTGACGCCGCTTCACTCTTTCTAAATTTAGATGATCCCTGTCATTATTTTGGATTACATTACAAATTCTTGGGTTTTCAGTTGCAGCAATAATATTATAACATGCTAGCTTCTAAATGAAGTGTAGCATCTCTGTATTTTGCATGAATTTTAAAAGCCTTGTTCCAAAATTTGGTTTCAGGAGTAAACAAATATGTGCGGGGCACCCCCCCAAAGTGCTGGAAATATCCTCCCTCCACCTGTTAGTTGGCAATTTAGGACCAGGGTCATGGTCGATGGTCAATCTTTTCAGCGGTGAAGCTAGAAAACAATTCCAACTCCATACAGGCGCAAAGGTTGGTGTAAGTTTTAAACTTGCTTCTGCAAATAAGAACATAACACAAAAAGTAGGAACATGATACCAAACGGCCCCTTGAGCCTGCTCCTCCATTCAATATCACAGTTGATATTCTGCCTCAACTTCACATCCCTGCCTGCTCCCCATATCCCTCAATTTCCAGAGAAATCGAAAACCTGTCTATCACAGCCTTAAATATACTCAACATTAAAGCATCCACATTAAAGCATATGGGGTAGAGAATTTCAAAGATTCACAACCCTCAGTGAAAAAAATTCTCCTTATTTTAGTTCGAAATGTGTGACTACTTATCCTGAGATTGCATCAGTGTTTAGATTTAGAACCTAGCTGGGGAAACAACCTCTCATAATCAATCTTATCAAGCACCATCAGAATGTTGTACGTTTCAATGTGGTCACTGCTCATTCTTCTAAACTCCAGAGTGCATAAGCCCATTTACGCAACATCTCACCATAGGACAATCTGTCATTCCAGGGATCAAGCTAGTGCCCCTTTGCAGTACCACCTCCAATGCAAATAATATACATGTCCTTAGGTATGGAGACCAAAACTGTGCAAGTACTCCAGATGTGGTTTCACCAAAGTTCCATATAACTGTAACAATATTTCCTTACTCCTGTATTCCAAGCCACCTGCAATAAAGGCCAATATCCCATTTGCCTTCCTGTTTGTTTGCTGTACCCACACACTAACATTCCTTGTACAAGTACATCCAAGTTTCTCTGAACATCAACATTTACAAGTTTCACAACTTTTTTTATAAACGGTTTTCCTATCCTTATTACCAAAGTAAATAACCACACACTTGTTGCCCACTCAGTTAACTTGTCTACCTCTCTTTGCAGTTGTTGCTCGACTAATTGTAATTATACATCTGAGGTTGATCAGAAATCTTAAGGGAAAAGGTGGTATGTGGAGTTTTGTCACAGATCAGCCACAATTTCACTGGATGGCGGAACAGGCTCTAGGGAGTCAAAGGCTTCCTCCTGTTCCTATGTCTATAGGGCAGACCAGCTGTTCTGAATTGCCAATAATCAAATAAAATGTAGCCTACTCAGAAAGGTAAAATCATAGAATGGTTACAGCATAGACTGAGGTAATTCTGCCTGTCAATTCCATGCAAGCACTCTTCAAGAGCAATCTCGCTAGTCTCACTGCCTGGCCATTTCCTTGATGTACATTTTTAAAAAAAATTTCAGGTGCTCATCCAATTCCCTTTTGAAAATGAAAACTGAATCTGCCTCCACCACTCAAGCAATGTATTCAAATCTTAACCACGTGCTGTGTTAAAAATGTTTTCTCATGTTGCCTTTGTCAATTAATATAGGGATGAACGGGATTGTTGTGATTTGGGATATTGGCAGCAAAATTATCAAGTTTATGCAGGGATGAAGGTGGAAGGGCAGCCAGGAGAACATTGCAATTGTCGAGTAAAGGCATGGATGATGGCTTCAGCAGCATATGACCTAAGACAGACAAAGCAGCAGATAATATAAGGGAGGAAGGATATGGTTTGGAAGCTCTATCCAATTCTGGACAACGAGGCACAGGAGAGAGCTCCAAGTCTGGAAGGAAGAACAGAGAGGCTGATCTTTTGTGTACATCTTTAGATTATGATAAGTGTAGAAACTATTATATTTTAAAGTTATGGCAGTAATGTTATTAAAAGCCTGGGTTAAGGTATATATTTGTTGCAGTAATATTATTATTAAAGAAACTAGGTTCATGTATCCAGACTATGTGTCTGCTAAAGCTGTAATTAAGAAATAATAAAAGGCAAGGTTATGATTGATTTAAACCATTTACTTGTTTAAATACAGGGGGCTAATGGGATATTGTGATTGCTGGGGATTTCCTGGAGAGTAGGTAATTTATGAGGGTTTTTTTATCAAGACCGAAGCAGGTCATGTGACATCTTAGGGTGAGACAGATGATGTGATTAATGGGAGGAACCAGGCCTGTGTAGTTTTGCAGTTTGCTGTAGGATTGGAGTCTGACAAAGCAGAAGGATTTGAAGTTGAACAGAAGTTTTGCCAAATGCTGCTCAGTTGAGTAGAAGTGTACTGGTTGTGCTCCCGAATGTCTCTACACAACTAAGAAAGTAGTTTGTTAACTTTATTTATAAGTAACATTGGAACTGTATTGGGCTGCTTAATTGGAATTAGTAGATAGTAAGTTTAAATTTTTCCTTATGTTGAGGAACTGTTTAACAGATAATTGTAAAGCTATTTTTTTTAATGTTAATGTGGTTAATTCTGTGTTTAAATTAACGCTTGTTTTAAAATAAAAGACAGCTATTGGTCAGAGACATCACTCCTAGTGTGAAGTATCCTTTCCTCACCAATTTATAAATTTAAAAATTGTTTGGGGTTCTTGTACAGTATATCCTTTGTTTTTTAAATTTAGAGTACCCAATTATTTTTTTCCCAATTAAGGGGCAATTTAGTGTGGCCAATCCATCTAACCTGCACCTCTTTGGGTTGTGGGGGTGAAACCCACACAAACATTGGGAGAATGTGCAAACTCCACACGGACAGTGACCTAGGGCCGGGAGTCGAACCTGGGTCATCAGCGCCACAGTCCCAGTGCTAACCACTGTGCCACATGCCACCCTCTTGTCCAGTATCCTAACAAATGTTGGGGCGTGGTCCAGTATCCTGACAATCAGAATCTATAGTACAGAAGGAGGCCATTTAGCCCATCAAGTCTGCACTGGCCCTTGGAAAGAGCACCCTGCTTAACCCCACACCTCCTGCCCTATCTCCGTAACCCAACCTAACCTTTTCGGCGCTAATGGGCAATTTAGCATGACCAATCCATCTAACCTGCACATCTTTGGAATGTGGGAGGAAACCGCAGCACCCAGAGGAAACCTATGCAGACACGGGGAGAAAGTTCAAACTCCACACAGTCACCCGGCGCTGGGTCCCTGGAGCTGTGAGGCAGCAGTGCTAACCACTGAGCCACCGTGCCAACAAGATGATACATCAACATTTGTGCCGTCATGAAGATTTGTTTATGTAAAATTATGATTTTAATCCACCAGTTGAAAACATGAATTGAATTTTAAAAAAAGACTTGTTTAAAACAGACTAAAGTGACTTGAACTCGTAGCCAAGGTGGTTATCTAATTTGCATTACTGCAAGTTTCACATTCCAACCCCGAGATGGAGATGGCATATATCTCAGTGGAATGTGAATGAACCATCTTTCCTATTCCATTAGCATAACGTTCAAATACTCAACTGAGTGGAGACAAACCCTCAAATCTAATCACTTGAACATTGGTACCTAGACTAAGAGAGAGAATTCCCAGACCTGACCCAAGTGGAATACACAATCATGCTCAAATTACTGGTCAGTTGGATATGACAGTTTTTTTTTTAAATTTAGAGTACCCAATTATTTTTTTTCTAGTTAAGGGGCAATTTAGCGTGGCCAATCCACCTAACCTGCACATCTTTGGGTTGTGGGGGTGAAACCCACACAGACATGGGGAGAATGTGCAAACTCCACACGGACAATGACCCAGGGCTGGAATCCGAACCCGGGTCCTCAGTGCCGCAGTCCCAGTGCTAACCACTGCGCCACATGCTGCCCTTGACCAGCCAACCCTTTGCTTGGTTTAAAAACATGCTTTCCCAGAACTGAGGAAAGCAGCTGAAAGAGATCCTTCCTTTCTCTTCCACACAGCATGCAAGCTTTTGGACCCTGCCTGCTATTGTTAACTTCTCAGCAGACTGGGATTTTAAAGAACCCAACTTCACAGTTGTGTCTCCAAGAGAACAGATAAAGCATCCATCTGAAGTTTTAAACTACAAAGCTCCAGAGGCTTGTGATTTCAAATAAACCTGTTGGGAGTTTAACCTGGTGTTGTGAGACTTCTTACTGTGTCCACCCCAGTCCAGCGCCAGCATCTCCACATCACAAGTAAATATGTGGGGTGGGTAGTGAACATCAAGTCTAGTGGATATTGGGAAGATGGGAAGTTTGAGGAAGTAGAGACTGTAAGATCAGCAAAAGTATTATAAATGAAGAGATGAATAGGTCTGGAGAAGCAAGGAGGGAGAGCAGTAGGTAGAGCTATAGTGAAGAGAGAATGGGATGTAAATAGGCAGCTCAATTTTCTTTAACCACATTCAATTTGCTTAGCTGATAAATTGGTCCCCAAAAATTAGATTCCCTTTATTCGGCACATTAATTGATTAATCTAACTGTCGCACTCACTAAGAGTTCTCGTTAAGTTAATTTCATCATAGAATCATGCACCACAGAAGGAAGCCATCTGGCTTTTTTTTTTCTCAGTAAAATAATTTTCATAACCAACTTAACTGAGTTTTTCAAAAAGGTGACCAGGTGTGTAGATGAGGGAAATGCATTTGATGAACTTCAGCAAGGCTTTTGAGAAGGTCCCACATGGGAGACTGATAGCGATGGTAAGAGCCCATGAAATCCAAGGAAATTTGGATCTAAAATTGGCTTAGTGGCAGGAAGCAGAGGAGTGATAATCGAGGGATTTTTCTCTGACTAGACGCCTCTATCCAGTGGGGTCCCGCAGGGATCAGTATTAGGGCCCTTGTATTTTGTGCTTTATATAAATGATTTAGATATGAATGTAGGAGGGTTGTTTAGTCTGTTTGTGAATGATACGAAAATTGATGGGGTGGTACATCGTGAGAAGGATAGCCTTCGATTTCTGGAGGATATAGACAGGCTGATCAGTGGCAAATTGAATTCAATCCAGATAAGTGTGAGGTGATGCACTTGGGCAGGACAAGCAAGCAAGAGAATACATGGCAGGACCCTGGGAAGCACCGAGGATCAGAGGGATCTTCGTGTGCATGTACACCGGTCCCTTAAGGCTGCAGAGCAGGTGGATACAGTGGTTAAGAAACATATGGTATCCTTCCCTTTATTAGCCAAGGCACAGAGTTCAAGAGCAGTGAAGGTATGCTGGAACTGTATAAAACATTGGTTAGGCCACATCTAGAGCAGTGTGCAGTTCTGGAATTCACATTGCAGGAGTGACGTGATAGCATTGGAAGGGGTGCAGAGATTTGCAAAGATGTTGCCTGAGCTGGAGAGTGTTAGTTATGAGGAGAGATTGGATTGACTTGGATTGTTTTCCTTTGAGCAGAGGAGACTGAGGGGCAACATGATTGAGATGTATAAAATTGTGAGGGGCATAGATAGAGTAGACATGAAGAAATGTTTCCCCTTGGCAGAGGGCTCAATGACCAGGGGCATAGGTTTAAGGTAATGGTAGAAGGTTTAGAGGGGAAGTAAGGAAAAATCTTTTTACCCAGAGGGTGATGAGAGTTTGGAATTCCTACCTGAAAAGGTGGCAGAAGGAGACCCTAATAACATTTAAGCAGTGTTTATATGTGCACTTGCATCCCCAGTGCATACAAGACTATGGGTCAAGTGCTGGAAAATGGGTTTAGAATGGTTGTGTGGTTATTTTTGACCAACGCAGACACAATAGGCCAAAGGGCCTTTTTGCGCTTTATTATTCTATGCCTGGCAAAAAAGATGTATGTAGTTTCTAAACATTTCTCTAAAAGGACATGAATGAACCAAATGTTTTTTTACAACAATTGTTTCATGTTCATCACTCAACTTTTAATTCCAGATATTTTATTGAATTCAAATTTCACCATCTGCAGTTGCAGGATTTGAAACCTGGGTCCCCAAAGCATTACTCTAGGTGCGCGATCTTCCAGCCTCTTTACTCTCTCGCTCAAGCGAAATGAGGCGGGTGAATAGCAGGAGGGGCCAAAAACAAGAACTGTGCCAACGGTTGCGATGTAACCGGCCTGCTCCCATAGGCGGAATGGGGGGATGGGGGAGCAGGCGCTATGGGGCAACCGTTCGCGGTACCACCATGCCAAACCCTGGATCGTTTACCCGTTCCAGGGGCAACCCTTATCCCTTCCCGTCTGCTCCACCGATCACCCATAACCCCTTCCAATTGCCAAGTCCTCTGGCCATGCGGCTGAAGGCTATTGCTAATAGGGAATTGGCAATCGTTAAGTGAGCACTTCACAGAACCCAAGTGGATTCCCATGGGTGGGCGGGCCATGTAGCATGTGGGAGTCATTGCCCAGAACCCTAATCACATCTTGATGCGTGGACACTGTTCTTGAACACTGCAGGAGGCAACACCACACACACAGGAGCTAACATCCGAACACCTAGGGGATGGAACACAGCTCCGGGGACTAGCCCATGATGGGACGGTGGCTGAGTACCACAGGGAGAGAGATATTTCTGGAGAGATGCGGAAGAAAGTGACAGAGGTGTCTTAATAGTTGTGCACAAAGGTGTTTAATGTATTTTACAATGCCTACCCCCCCCACCCACCCTTCCCAACTCCACCACCCCCTCACTCACCCAACCCCCCCCCCCCCCCAACTCTCTTCCCCCCCACCCCCCGTGCACGAGTGATCCTCAACATGCTTGGCCCTCCTAGCTCTACCGCTATATCCAGATGTCTCCATCTGAGGTGGAGACAGCCAGCTGCCTACCTTGTGACATGGCCTTTGATGCCCCTTGTGGGCGTCCTCTGGGGGCTCTTGAGGCCGGACGCCCCAGGCACACTTTATGGCGGCACATGCTCAGCTGTGCTGTCCTGTCCCGTGTGCTGACTTCGCGACGAGGCCTCAGCAGAGGGTTGGACCTCGGGGAAAATGTGGCCACTGTCGCCTTTCCATGGGACGGTCCAGCTTGGCACCCAGCGCACCCTCCACCTGGTCGGTGCTCTGGGGTTCATTATGGGATGGAAGGGCAGTCGGCTGCCCCTGCATCATCTGGCTCTGCTGGCCCTGGTGGTTCCCCAATGCCTGCACCATCGTGCCAACCTCCTCGTGCCCCTAGACTAATGCTCTGGGGACCCAGGTTCAAATCCTGCCACAACAGATGCTCTCAGTGACTGGGACATGCTCTCCAGTGCCTCGGCAATGCTCATCTGCGACAAGCTCCATCGCGCCTCAGCCGTGCCCATCTGAGAGCGGGACATGTCCTGTGGAACCACACCAGGTCACATCCCCCAGTGAATCGGACATTCTGCCGCGACCCTCAGCCATGACCGTCATAAACTGCGCGACGCCTTGGTACTTTCACTAATGATGCCAGCATCATGCACCAGGCTCTCCACTGTGATGCTGACATCTCCCTCTGAATGTCCCAGCTGCACCCTATCGTCTCAATCAGCTCCGGGTACCTCTGTACCACAGGCACAGCACCAGGCTGGGAACCAGCTGGGTCCTGGAATCCAGCAGATGTCTGACTGCTGTCTCACTTGGGGGTTCCTGCCTCCACCTGATGTGCATCATCAGCAGTGTGGTACTCACCAGATTGTGCCCCAGAAGCCTGACCACTAACATGTTCCACCGAGGTATGTGTACCTGCGCTGGTGGTGGGTGGGGATGAGTGGTGTCGTGAGATGTTCTCGTGGGAATCAGGAGACGGTGCCGTCTGGGATGGGCAGGCGCCGTCAGCTGGAGGACCTGGAGAATGGACGTGTGGTCAGTGGGAGGGATGAGTCAGTCAGTAAGGCAATAACAACTCATGTTTGACAGGCCTTCTGGGTGGAGCCTGGTGGGTTCTCCCCTCAGCAGCATCCGCCAGCCTCCGCATGAGTGACTGATCTGTCCTCAGCCACCCCAGTCACCTCCAGGGCACATTCCTCAAAGGAGGTGAGGAATCTCATGTCCGGCACCCCTCCGCCAGTCTTGGCCCTCTTCCGATGATTATGGGAAAGCTATTGCTGAGGAGACAGAGGGGGCATCGTTTGCCACATGCGTGGTTCACAGTGGTGGGAGGGTGTGTGTGCAGGGAGGGTTGGGGGTCGCATGGGGAGTGGATGCTCCCTGGGGGGGGGTTGCTCTCTATTCGCTCGCGCTGCCAGGTGTAAGTCGTTGACCTTCTTATGGGACTGGAGGCCAGTCCTCCTTGTCACACACCCCAAGCCTACAGCTGTTGCCATGCCAGGCATCACTGGCTGCCCTGTGGCTGACTCTCTGGGATCCTTGGGGGAACAGGCAGCCCCCCTAGCCTCCACGGCATCAAGCTGTCTCCCCAGATCAGGGTCCCCAAATCTTGGGGCGGGTTTCCTCAGCGCCATGACAGCGAGCTGGCTGGGGTTGGCTGAGTAAGTGCTGCTCGACCTTATTAGCAGGGCGGCTAACTAACACAGTGCCAGTGAATCAGCTGGTGAGCCTTCATTTGCGGCAAGAAGCCCATGAGGCCTCGTTGAGTGGACCAACTAACATTGAATTGCGTTGCCAGTCTCGCAGGGCCAAGCGCCGGGAAGCTCATGGCAATTCCCACTCCATACCACACCTAGACCTTTTTCTGGAGAATCGCGCCCTCGGTCTCTGTTTACTAGTGCGTGACAACCCACTATGCCACCACCTCCCCATTTTCATTAATTTACCCCTCTCCCACGACTCCAGAAGTTTGACTTTAAATACTTAAATTAATTTCTGGCTGACTCATTACTCTAAAGTCAGAATCATATCTTATCCTCCACAGCTTAAGTTAGCAGTTCAGAGTAAATTTGTTCAGTTAAGTTGTACCTCAAAAGTTCCATTAGTCTAGGCAAATTGAAAAGATGAATGTAAAACACACTACATATAATGGCAGAAGAGTTGGATGCAGAAATGGCTGGGAAATGGAGTTTGAGACACAAAATAGCGCAACTTTAAAGGCAAATACAATGGCAAGCATAGATTCAAAAGCAAGACCAGTTAAAATGTGATTAGTCAATAATGCTCAGTACCACAAGGTTTGGCAATATTGTGTATATTGCGAAATAGAAATATGAACTATGTGCAGCAAGGAGGATGTACATACTGCCAGAATATAAATGAAGCATCAATAAAAGCAGTCTATTTCATAAGTTAATGACATTAACGAAGAGGTGAAGGAAATTCTAGGGCGATGGGTACCATTTAGACTCTTGGTCAATTCTCTCTTCCTCAGGGTCAAGCCCATCGTAATTTCCATAGGCAGGCCCACACCTCCCATTATCCAAAATTGAAAAATCAGCAGCAAGAGATGGCATTAATCCATCATAACAAATACTTCCAAACCTATATTATGGCAAGATGGATTTGCTATAGAAATTTGTTTGAATTGTTTAAGGATATTCTGGATTAATAGAGGAAGGGGCGAATATCTTGTACAGTGTGAGTGTAAATCAGAAGGTTAAGAATTAGGTTTTTAAAATTGTAGAATCACAGGAGACCATTTGGCCTATCGTGTCTGCACTGGCTTTCCAATTGAGCAATTCACCTATTTACATTTCCTATCTTGCCATAGTATAAGTTTGGAAGTATTTGTTATGATGGTTTTAATGCTTTCTCTCGCTGTTGTCTTTTCATTTAGAGTTTCTAAGGCCAAAAGAGGAAAATAATCATACAGAAAGAAAATATGTACACATTTCATAATTATGTCATTTATAAATGTGACATACATGGCCAGGATGCAAATTGCCCCAGGGCATGAGGTCAGCTGCAATTGTCCCCCGGAAATAGCACTCCTGGATGGCATGCCAGTCTTCCAATGTCTCTATGACACACTGGAATTTTTAAAGGGAGAGAAGGCAGAGGGATGGGGGCTGACAACCTATTTGGGTCACGTCAGCATATGACTGTTGGGAACATGGCGGGGAGCCATTACTGATTGCGGCTGCCGAATTAAATTTTAAATCAGGTTTTCCTGCAGTGGCACAAGTTGCTATCACTTCAGAATAGTCAATGTCCTTGAGCAATGAGCCTTTGAGCACTTATGTCGACTGGCCCTCTGCTCTCCCGTCTGTTCGTTTCCCCCAGCCAGCAGTAAGCACAGTGATGGCTGCCTTTTAAAATCGCTCTCCAGAATGAAATCTCATCTCCCAGTGTCCAGCGACCTTAATTGCGCATCAAAATCACCTCCAGGCCAATTAAGGTATTTTGCATTGAAATTTACATTTCATGACTGTGCAGTATGGCATCGAGACCCGGAACTGGTCCAGACGTTGGGTTCCTGCAACTTTAGACCCTTCATTTAATCATACATTATATGCGCATCCTTCACACTATACACACATAGTAACTAAACTATACAACGGTTAGCACTGCGGCCTCATGGCACCAAGGTCCCAGGTTCGATCCCGGCTCTGGGTCACTGTCCGTGTGAAGTTTGCACATCCTCCCCGTGCTTGCATGGGTTTCGCCCCCACAACCCAAAAGATGTGGATAGGTGGATTGGCCACGCTAAATTGCCTCTTAATTGGAAAAAATTAATTGGGTATTCTAAATTTATAAAATAAAACTGAACTACACAACACATACTTTCATCATATTGGTCATATTTAGTTTCCAACTTGTAGCTATTTTGTGTAATTGAAAATAAATGATTCCAAATACTTACTCAGCAGTATGACAATTTTCCCCCACTAAACAGCACATTTCCCCAAAATTAAGTTTCTTCACATAAAAATCTTATGGAGCTTTACACAGACGAGTTACAGATGGAGCAGCTGAGAATTTAGGAGGCTTGTTGGAAAGTACATTTGAGGAGGGCGATTACAAGATTTTCTGAGAACTGGATAGGAAATAGCAACACAAAAGTGATGTTTAACAAATGAGCTCCAAAGAGGGACCAAAACAGCTGAAAGCTCCCACCATGATGTAATGTGAAAGAGGGAGGCACAGGATCCCAAATTGCAGATTGGGACTTGAATTTAAAATCCAAGGAAATTGCAGACTAGGTAGGAAGCTTATCCAAAACCCCAGCACCCACATTCTGTCATGTGTTAAATTTCTCATCAGTCATCCCAAGTTTTAATGAGTTCCATTGTAAGAATTTGAGTTTGGTAATTTGGGATCCAGTCGAAATCAGCAAAGACGTAACTGACTGGTGAGCAAGAGTTAATATGTGATAGGATGAGAATGCGAATCTTAGGACATGTTAGTTTGTAGAAGGAGGAGCTTTGGAAGCCAAGAAGAGAGTTCAAGAAAACTCAGGGAACCATAAGCATGAACTAAAGTTTAATCAGCTTTCAAAGGGTGTGAAGGCATAATACAGAAGGAGCCTAGGGAAGCTAGAACATGGGACAGAGAAGGGGCTGATCATTTATGACTGAGTTAAAGAGGAACTTTTTCCAGAGTGGTGAATCTTTGGAATTCTATACTTCAAAGGGCTGCGAAAGCTCAATAATTGAGCTTATTCAAGACAGAAATTGATAAATATCTAGAAACTAATAACATCAAAGGATATGGAGACAGGGTGGGGAAGTGGCATTGAGCTAGCTGATCAGTCACGATCAAACTGAAAGGTGGAGCAGGCTCGATGGGCTAAATGGCCTACTCCTGCTCCTATGTTCCTAACAAAGCAAACAGTCAATACTAGCTACCTTATTCTCTAACATACAGAATTAACATGAATTAACAGGCAAAATGTGGGCAAACAGATTACACATTGCACATTAAATGGCAGATGCAACCAAGATAGTCCATGAATTTCTCAGCAACCCACTCAGACATCAGTGATCAGTGAGTCATCAAAATTCTTTAAAATGGTAAAAGCAAATTACTGTGGATGCTGAAATCTGAAACAAAAACAGAAAAATGCTGGACAATCTCAGCAGTTCTGACAAATCTGTGAAGAGAACAGTGTCAACATCGAGTCTGGATGACTCTTTGTCAAAGCTTTGATAAAGTAATCCAGACTCAAAATGTGAGCTCTGTTCTCTCTCCACAGATGCTGTAAGACCTGCTGAGATTGTCCCAACACTTTTTGTTCTTTTAAGTGGCCTTACTCATTTTTTGTTTAAATTTAGAGTGCCCAATTCTTTCTTTCCCAATTAAGGGGCAATTTAGCGTGTCCAATCTACCTACCTGCACATCTTTGGGTTGTGGGGGTGAGACCCACTAAGACAACCGGGGGGGGGGGGGTGCAGAAACGAGCAAACTCCACACGGACAGTGAAATAGAGCCAGGATCAAACATCCGGGTCATCGGCACTGTGAGGCAGCAGTGCTAACCACGGCACCACCATGCCACCATTGTAAACGGTCTTACTCATGAGGGATTTCAGCTTCGCATAGTTTTGTTGAGAGCCTAGCAGATTTCCCTCCACAGCTGCCCCAACTCAGACTGCCACAACAACAGCTTACTTCCTAGTTGCTCAATCTCTTCACAGAGGCTGCGTCACACTAGATTCACTAGGCTGCAATCCAACATCTAATTGCCGACACAATTCCAGCTCTATAGCTGCTCTGAGCAGACACCACTGCTCACGAGCTTTCCTTTGCTCCCAGCCAACTGTCAGTTTCACGGGACAACTGCGCCTGGGCTTCTCGGAGCTCCAATATCCCCAGCTGCAGCAAGCAACTACTGCTCCTGGGCTTCTTGCAGCCCCAGCTGCAGGGAGCACACAACAGCACCTCAACTGTACAAAGCTAGTAACTTTCCGATACCTCCTCCGCTCTGGACTAAAAGCAGTCATACTGTCACCTCCGTGGTTGGGTTTTTGTGTCATATCCCCAGCCAAAGGGAAACCAGAACCAAGCATCTGAGGGCAGTCCCATTGTGTTCTGCACTTGGGAGCCCCAGGCAGGCTAAAGGTTGTAGTCCACAATCTCTGCCCCAAAAACACAGAAATAAATCTACAAATATAGGTTCCCTCACTATCTGAAAATGACATTACAAGTGAAATTAATATTTTAAAGAAGTAGAATGTGAACATGAAAGGGCCAAACATGGAACCTTGGACATGGGGAGGTGATTGAGTTGGAGGAGAAGGTATGGTTGAAGCTATGCTGATTTTGTTGGGATTCACATAAGTGGAATGAATTGAAGGTAAATCATCTCAAAGGATCATCACAGTGAAGAGCAGTGAATAAGATGAAATGATTGTCTGTGCCAAATGCTATGGAGAGATTTTGTTTGTGGTATCAAACTGATTGTCTAATGCATTTCTGCTTTTCTTGGATTTTGTGCCAAAGGCACACACACACACCTTTTCACAGTTCTGGCACCTTTCAAATTAAATGCACTGAAAATACCACCCACAGGTGTTCCAGACAAATGCCCTGGCAAGAAGTCAATACCTGCAGATGATGGGGAGTTGGGAAAAAAATAGCAAGTGAAAATAAATGAATAGTGGTCATCCATAGAAACGTAATTGAATTTCCTATTAAGAAATAACTAGCCACTACTTGGCTCATTTCCCAACATTGGAATCAAACCAGGAACCAAATATGTAGAGAATTGTAGATACAAACCCACAATCCAGTGACATAGGCAGCTAAAGTACCAGTACACCACAAGGCCACAACTAGACAGGCTTGCGATGGAAATCAATCTTTCTTGGAACAACAGCTTTTGTTAATACTGTGAGCAGTTCTTGTTGCCTCATTTTAGGAAGGATGTGGAAGCTTTGGAAAAGTTGCAAAGGAGATTTACCAGGATGTTGCCTGGAATGGAGAGTAGGTCTTACGAGGAAAGGTTGAGGGTGCTAGGCCTTTTCTCACTAGAACGGAGAAGGATGAGGGGCGACTTGATAGAGGTTTATAAGATGATCAAGGGAATAGATAGAGTAGACAGTCAGAGACTTTTTCCCCGAGTGGAACAAACCATTACAAGGGGACATAAATTTAAGGTGAATGGTGGAAGATATAGGGGGGATGTCAGAGGTAGGTTCTTTACCCAGAGAGTAGTGGGGGCATGGAATGCACTGCCTGTGGAAGTAGTTGAGTTGGAAACATTAGGGACCTTCAAGCGGCTATTGGATAGGTACATGGATTATGGTAGAATAATGGAGTGTAGATTAATTTGTTCTTAAGGGCAGCATAGTAGCATTGTGGATAGCACAATTGCTCCACAGCTCCAGGGTCCCAGGTTCAATTCCGGCTTGGGTCACTGTGTGTGTGCGCGTGGGTTTCCTCCGGGTGCTCCGGTTTCCTCCCACAGTCCAAAGATGTGCAGGTTGGGTGGATTGGCCATGATAAATTGCCCTTAGATTATCATAGAATTTTGGACACTATGATTAAACTAGGACAAAAGTTTGGCACAACATCGTGGGCCGAAGGGCCTGTTCTGTGCTGTATTTCTCTATGTTCTATGTGTCTTTAAAAAGTCTCAAATGCTTCACAGGGATGTAATCAGAAATCGATGGAAATCCAGGGATATACGAGAGTGACCTAAAGTTTGCTCAATGTGATGGTTTCAAGGAGGACAATGATATGGAGAGGTAGAGGGTTTTCAGAAGAGAATTCCAGATATAGTGGCTTAGAAGACTGAAAGTACCTTTGGGTCAAAATGAGGAAGTAATGCTGCAGATGAGAGAAACAAAGTGTTTCAGGGATATACAGGGCTGTAGGATATTACTGATGGGGAGCAGGAGATCGACAAGGCCACAAAGAGGTTAAAATTCAAGGAGGACAATTTTAAACTGAAGGCACAAAGATATTGGAAGCCAATATAGGTTACCAAAGACAAAAGTGATAGGCAAATAGAACTTGGCGCAGAATAGGATATTAGCAAGAATTTTGGATGAGCTTAAGTTTATAGAAAGTGGAAGGTGATCGAGTTTTGTAATAAGAGTCTCGAGGTGATGATGGCATGAATTAGGTTACTAGGCACAAATGGGTTGAGGCGGACACAGAGGTGGGTGATGAAATAAGTGAGATTTCGAATGGAGAGCATATAGGTCAGAAGTGCAGCTGAAGGTCAAGTAGGGGAATTGAGCAACAAATAGGAATTTTAGCCGGGGCACAAAGATGCTGGCTGGAGGAAATTGTAGCTCATTGAAGATATATTGGCTCGAGTACAGCATAAAAGCTGGCATGAACACTTTGGACTGCAAGGAGCATAGGGTGTGGATGGTGGCGAAATCAAGAGGTAGTGCAAGTGCAGAAGTATAGTTGGACATCACCCACAAAACTGTATGTTCTCACTAAATCTCAGACCCTTCAATTTCCTTTCTTGACACCCACACCAGTGGACATTGAAAGTGGCTCCCCCTTTCAGGTACCATGTCTTTCTCTTTTAAAACCGCCATCAGCATTTACCCTGCTGTTCTTTCTGCCCTGCACCATTATCTCTAAAGTCCATAAGTTCTATCCTGGTAATGTCCATTTTCCTCTTGATAATATAAATAATAGATTTGGGATCAGCTTCTGTATGCAAGTTAACACCAAATGTTTGTATTTAAATAGTATGTGTAATGTAGCAAAATGGCCCAGGGCATTTCATTGTAGTGTTACCAAATAAAATTTGACAGGAGATATTCAAACAGGTGTCCAGTAGCTTGGTCATATCAGATAGGTTTTAAGGAACTCCTTAGAAAAGAAGATTTGGAGAGGCAACTCCAGAGTTTAGGGCCAAGGCAACTGGAAACATGGCTGCCAATTGTGCAGTGATTAAAACAAATGATGCGGAAGGGGTGAAAATTTGAGCGCAGAGATCCGTGAGGATTGTAGGGCTGGAGGAAGATTTAGCAAGGAATCAAAATAGGTTAGCAAGTACAGAGCTGATGGGTCAACTGGGCTCAGTCAGGTTACAACAAGCAGAGATTTATTTGGATGTGTTCAAGTTTATGGAAGCTGGAAGATGGGAGGCCAGCCAGGAGAATTTTGGGATAACAGGAAAAACACAGCTGAGAGTTTCACCAGCAGATAAATTGAGGCTGGGACCGAGTCTGACAATGTTCCAGAGTGCATTAGGGATAGTTTCCTAGAGCAATATGTCATGGAGCCTGCCAGAGAACGGGCTATATTGGATCTGGCAATGAGGTGTGTCTAATAAATGACCTCAGGGTAAAAGATCACCTAGGAAGTAGTGATCATAACAACTCAGTGTTTGAAAGTGAGGAACTTGTGTTGGAAACAACTGCCTTTACCTTAAATAAAGGGAATTACAATGAAATGAGAATAGAGTTAGCTAAAGTGGATTGGTTGGATAGATTAGCAGGGTAGACAGTAAACAGGCAGTGGCAACATTTAAGGAGGTAATTCATGACTCTAAGCAAAAATATATCCAAGTAAGGTGGAAAGATTCTAAGAGACGAATAAACCAACCATGGAAGTTAACAAGAGCATGAAGTTGAAAGAAAAAGTATATGAGGTAGACAGAAATCAGCGATAATCCCAAAGACTGAGATAAATTCAGAATCCAGCAAAGGAGGGTTAAAATGATAATAAGAGAGAGAAAATAAACTGTGGACAAACTAGCAAAGAATATAAAAACTGACAGAGCTTCTTTCAATGTATAAAAAGGAAGAGAGAGGTCAAATTGAACATAGGGAACAAGGAAGTGGCAGAGGAGTGAAAATATATTTTGTATCAGTGTTTGCAGTGCAAGATACTTCGAACATCCCATTAATAAAGAAGACGGGGGAGAAATTAAATACCATCAGTAAAGAAGTAGTATTGAACAAACTATTGGGGATAAAGACAGAGAAGTCCCTAACCCTGATTGCTTGGATCCTATTGAAAAATGGAGGGCGGCAAAAAGTGAGTAACAGTAGGCTGATTAGCCTAACATCTATCGTTGGAAAAATGTTTGAATCAATTAAGTAATAGCAACGCATTTGGAAAATCAGAACTTAAAATCAAGTCAGGTCAGCATGGCTTCATGAAAGGGAATTAGTGTCTGATTAACCATGATACCATAAGACATAGGAGCAGAATTAGGCCACTTGGCCCATCGAGTCTGATCTGCCATTTAATCATGGCTGATATTTTTCTGATCCCCATTCTCCTGCCTTCTCCCCATAACCCCTGATCCCCTTATTAATCAAGAACCTATCTATCTCTGTCTTAAAGACACTCGATGATTTGACCTCCACAGCCTTCTGTGGCAAAGAGTCACAGATTCATCACCCTCTGGATGAAGAAATTCCTCCTCATCTCTGTTTAAAGGATCGTCCCTCTAGTCTGAGATTGTCCCCTTTGATTCTAGTTATTAGAGTTATTCAATGAAGTCTCAATTAAGAGTGGATAGAGGGCTGCCAGTAGATGTGTTGTATTTGGACGTCCAGAAGAAGTTTGATAAAGTACCTCACAAAAGGTTAAGACACAAGATAAAAGACTATGGTGCTGGAGGTAGTATATTGGCATGAATAGATAATTGGCTAATGGGCAGGAAACAGCGAATGGGGATAAGGGGTTCTTTTTCAGGTTGGCAACCTGTAGCCAGTGAGGTTCCAGAGGGATCAGTGTTGGGGCTGCAACTGTTTACAAAAAAAATGAATGATTTGGAGGAAGGAAGCAAATGTACTGTAGACGGGCAGCACGGTGGCGCAGTGGGTTAGCCTTGTTGCCTCACGGCACTGAGGTCCCAGGTTCGATCCCGGCTCTGGGTTACTGCCCGTGTGGAGTTTACACATTCTCCCCGTGTTTGCGTGGATTGGCCACGCTAAATTGTCCCTTAATTGTAAAAAATGAATTGGGTACTCTGAATTTTTTTTTTTAAATGTACTGTAGCCAAATTTGCAGACATCACAAAAATAGGTGGAAAGGCAAGTTGCGAGAGAGATACAAACATTTTGCAAGGAGATATCGATAGCTTAAGTAAGTGGGCAAAAAGCTGGCAAATGGAGTATAATGTGGAAAAATGTGACGTGCTTTTCATTTTGGGAGAACAAAAGAACAGAGTGTTATATAAATGAAGAAAAACTGCAGAACGTAACAACACAAAGGGACTTGGGGTACTTGTCCACGAAACAGAGAAAGCTAGCACACAGGTGCACAACTGGTGCTATAAAGAACAAACAGATATTCAGGACAGCCAATGGAATGTTGGTCTTTATTTCAAAGAGGTTGGCGCATAAGAGTGGGGAAACCTTGCTGCAACCGTACAAGGTACTGGTGAGACGATATCTGGAGGACTGTGAGCAGTGTTAGTCTCCTTATTTAAGGAAAGATATTATTTCATTGGAGGCAGTTCAGAGAAGGCTCACTAGGATGATACCCAATTTGGAGGGATTGTCTTACGAGCAACGGTTAAACAGGTTTGGACTCATTGGAATTTAGAAGAATGAGAGGTGATCTAATTCTGCGTTTAAAACTTTTTTCCCCGACGACCCACTTTTACCAAATGCTTTTTTCCCTTGCGACCCACACCACGTTCACTTCCTACTTAGGTGAGCCTGTCCTCATTTTGATGCATTTAAAATTAATATAATTGATCTTCCTCACTTATGACGGTAAATTGTATTCAGTTCTGCACACTTAAAACCAAGATGTTGCATGGCAACAAAATAATTCCACCTTGTCTATTGTAAATTTCACTCACCAACAACTAGTTTCACATCCCTGACACTGAAATCGCTGGTTTTGGTCCAATCAGACGTTTCCAACTCAAACCCAAGTTTTAACTCTGGGCTCCAAAGTACCAAAGGCTGCTTAATCAATGAGGATTTGAATGCCGTGTACCATCACCTACCTAAAAATATATGCTGACCTGAGAGCACTGTATCAACATTGATACATGAATTCAGTTTTAAAGAAATACGAGAATCTTATTCCTCTTATCAGCACATACATTCAAAATAATTGTCCAAAATAAAACAAAACACTAATTTACTGTGCATCAGCCATCTACATTTTTCAGGTGTCATCTCATTTTAAATTGATTCTACAGCAAAATGCTTCAATGCACACAGGGAAATATAATGAGTTGGATTGTGAGATAATGATGATGCACTTCAAATTCTGAAGTCATAGACTGCCCTCATGGCGGAAAATTTGAGTCTCGGGCAGAGTCCACTGATCAGGGAAGCTGCAGTACTGTTGCTTCAGTTGCATTCTAAACAGGATTCACTGAACATTTAAAAATACACCTCTCTCCCAATTCTTATCATTTCTCTTCGTAAAGTGCACGTAACTTGAATTGTATGAGGCAGTTTACACATCAAAAATCCTCATGCTGGCTATGTTATCGTCTGAGAGATCCTCATCGTCATACCGCCTTATCCGGCTGAGTTCAACAGAGCGAAAGCAGCTCTCTACAGGAGCAAAGTGCGTTTTGGTATGCTGTAGCGAAACTCTGGGTCACATACCAAAACAAGGAATATTTCTTTACAGCCCCTGCTGAGGCGAATAGGTTCGTCGAGGAGCACGGGCTGGAAAAACACCAGGGGGGGGTAGGGACGAGGGGCCCCTGGCAAGG
Organism: Scyliorhinus canicula; assembly: GCF_902713615.1. Classification (NCBI taxonomy): domain Eukaryota; kingdom Metazoa; phylum Chordata; class Chondrichthyes; order Carcharhiniformes; family Scyliorhinidae; genus Scyliorhinus; species Scyliorhinus canicula. Next base: position 55,524,574 of record NC_052152.1, on the reverse strand, counting down.
GGCAACAACACGCCGACGGGGGGGTGGGGAGGGGCGAGGCAAAGCCAGCCCCCCCCCCGGCAGGAACACCCAGAACAAAAAACAACCCACTGCCCAAGGGACCGCTCCAGGTGGGAGGCCAGGCCCCAGCACGAGGGAACGAGAGTATTGGAGAAGGGAGAGCAGGCGAGAAGGGTGCAGGGTAGGATGGGGGAAAGAGTGGGCAGACAACCGTAGAGGCCAGGCAGAGGAGAAGCGAGACAACAACCTCCGAGAGGGGAGCCACCGTACTAGCAGGAAAGCTAGCACCGGGGGCACGCAACAAAGCAGGGCCGCAGCGCACCCCCAACAGGGGGAGGAAGGTGCCAGGCAGGGGAGGGGGGGGAATCACCCATCAAAGTCGGGAGAGTAAACGGGGACAGGAATAGGGGATAGAGGGGCAAAGGAGGGGTATACAGGGGAGGAGGGAAAAGGGAGAGACCGGGAGGGGGAGGGGGGGGGCACACAGGGAGCAAGAGACCAGGGAGGGGAAATGCAGGGACAAAGGGACAAAAGAGGCCAGAAAAGGAACAGGGCTACAAAGTGCTACAACCAAGGGCTCGAAACAAGGAACCGCTGCAAGCACCCACCCAGTACGGTCTGTGGGCGAAGGGGGCCCCCAGAGTGCAGGGGACTACCCGCGTGGCGGACACACAGTGGACGGCCATCGCGGGTGCCCCCAGGACAAGGGGAAACCCCAGAGCGCAGAGACCCGACCGCATGGGGAGAGCAGTGATAGCGGCAATCCTGGACGGCCTCCTAACAAAGGGAAACCCCAGAGGGCAGGGGCGCGTCCACCAGATAAATATGGTTAATCCCACAGGAACGAGGGGGCAGAAGCCCCCCACCAGGATAATCACCTGGAACGTAAGGGGACTTAACGGCCCAGTGAAGAGATCTAGAGTCCTCACCCACCTCAGAAACATGAGGGCCAACATAGTCTTCCTCCAAGAGACGCACCTGAGCGAGCAGGACCAACTGCGGGTAAGAAAGGGTTGGGTGGGACAAACCTACCATTCCTGCTATGGGACAAGGGCCAGGGGGGTGGCGAACCTGATCGGCAAGAGGATAATGTTTAGGGCGACAAAGACGGTTACAGACCCAGGGGGGCGGTATGTCATGGTCAGCGGGGCCCTGGATGGGGCGCCGGTAGTTCTAGTCAACGTGTACGCGCCCAACTGGGACGACACGAGTTTAATCAAAAAGACCATGGCAGAAATCCCGGACATAGCGACGCATCGACTAATCATTGGGTGGGGGGGGGGGACGACTTCAACTGTGTACAGGATCCAAAGACGGACAGATCAAAGCCCAAAATGGGGAAAACCTCAAGCATGGCAAGGGAACTCAGTCACTTTATGGAGCAGATGGGAGCAGTGGACCCCTGGAGATTCGCCCACCCGGGGAAGAAAGAATTCTCCTTTTTCTCCCCAGTACACAACGTGTACACCAGAATTTACTTCTTTGTGGTGGGGAAAACGGTGCTTCCAGGGATAGACAAAGTGGAATACTCCGCAATTGTGATATCAGACCACGCCCCACACTACATGGACGTGTGGCTGGAGACGGGAAGGGCCCAGCGCCCCACATGGAGGTTGGACGGTGCCTTACTAGCTGACAAGGCCTTCAGCGAAAGGATAGCGCGGGCCATAGCGGAGTACACGGAGAACAACCAAAACAGAGAGGTCTCATCCTCCACGTTCTGGGAAGCACTTGAGGCCGTACTAAGAGGGGAAATCATTGCCTTCAAAGCGCAAAGAGATAGGGAGGAAAGGGTGGCTAGGCAGAAGCTGGTCGACTCCATACTGGAGGTAGACCGTAAATACTCCGAGGCCCCGACCGTAGAGCTCCTGGCGGAGAGAAAAGAACTACAAAGGAACTTTGACCTGCTCTCCACCAGGAAAGCAGTGCACCAACTCCGCCAGGCACGCGGAACCCTGTACGAACACGGAGACAAAGCCAGCCGCCTGTTGGCACACCAGCTGAGAAAGCAGGCAGCCACCACAGAAATTGCGCAAATCAGGGGTACCAGAGGCACGTTGGAAACAGAACCAGAGAGGATTAACAAAACCTTCAAGGCCTTCTACCAAGAGCTGTACACCTCAGAGCCCCCAACGGGGAAGGCTGGGATGAACCGGTTTCTTGATGGACTGGACATACCAGTCGTGGGAGAGGGCAGAAAACGGGACCTGGAAGCACCACTAGCACTGGGAGAGATCATGGACAGCATTAACTCCATGCAGACGGGGAAGGCGCCGGGACCGGACGGATTCCCGGCGGACTTCTACAAAAAACTCGCGACAGCGCTGGCCCCGCACCTGCGGGAGATGTTCACAGACTCGCTAGCTAGGGGCACACTGCCACCCACGTTAGCACAGGCCTCAATCTCGCTGATACCTAAGAAAGACAAAGACCCAACGGAATGTGGGTCATACAGACCCATATCTCTGCTGAACGCAGACGCCAAAATACTGGCCAAAATCCTAGCCAAAAGGCTAGAAGACTGTGTACCTGAGGTGATCACAGAGGACCAGACGGGCTTCGTCAAAGGTAGACAGCTTACCTTGAACATCAGGCGCCTGCTGAACGTGATAATGACCCCCTCCGGGCAGAGAACACAAGAGGTGATCGTCTCCCTGGACGCAGAAAAGGCCTTCGACAGAGTCGAATGGAAATACCTCAGAGGTACTGGAGTGGTTCGGGCTTGGAACAGGGTTCACCGCTTGGGTAAAGCTCCTATACAACGCTCCCATGGTGAGTGTACGGACCAACAATACCAACTCCCAATACTTCCAGCTGCACAGGGGCACCAGACAAGGATGCCCACTGTCCCCGCTGCTGTTCGCACTAGCAATCGAACCGCTAGCAATCGCGCTCAGGGCAGCAAAAAATTGGAGGGGGATCCGAAGGGGGGGCAGAGAGCACAGGGTCTCACTCTATGCAGATGAATTGCTCCTCTACATCTCGGACCCACAAAGCAGCATGGACGGAATCATCGCGCTCCTGAAAGAGTTTGGAGCCTTCTCGGGCTACAAACTCAACATGAGCAAAAGCAAGATCTTCCCAGTACACCCGCAAGGGGGGGGCAGCACTAAAGGGGCTGCCATTCAAACAAGCCCGACACAAATTCCGCTACCTGGGGATCCAAATAACCAATGACTGGAAAGGGATCCACAAATGGAACCTCACCAGCCTGACGGAGGAAGTAAAAAAGGACCTGCAAAGATGGAACACACTCCCACTCTCCCTCGCGGGGAGAGTCCAGATGATCAAAATGAACGTACTGCCCAGGTTCCTCTTCCTGTTTAGATCCATTCTGATTTACATCCCCAAGACCTTTTTCAAAGTGCTGGACAAACTTATCATGGCGTTCGTATGGGGGGGGGGGGGGGGTAAAAATGCTAGGATCCCAAAGAAGGTCCTACCAAAAAAAAATCCGGGGGTGCTAGCCCTCCCGAATCTACAATTCTACCACTGGGCGGCAACAGCCGAGCGAGTAAGGGGATGGATCCAGGAGCCAGAAGCCGAGTGGGTGCGTGTGGAGGAGGCCTCCTGCATGGGGACCTCCCTCCGGGCCCTCGCCATGGCAGCACTCCCATCCCCACCCAAAAAACACTCCAGCAGCCCAGTGGTGACAGCCACCCTCCAATCCTGGAACCAACTGCGGCAGCAATTTGGCCTGACCAGAATGTCGGACAAGGCTCCCATCTGCAACAACCATAGGTTCACACCAGCACTGACTGGCTGGTCAGTGGAGGCAGGACGGGGGGACACTGAGAGTCAGGGACCTATACACGGACGACAGGATCGCAACACTGGACGAACTGACAGAGAAATTTCGGCTAGCTGGGGGGAACGAGCTACGGTACCTGCAGCTCAAAAACTTCCTACGAAAGGAGACAAAGACGTACCCACAACCGCCACGACAGACACTACTGGAAGACCTACTGGACGCAAGTATCCTAGAGAAAGGGAACTGTAGCGACATGCATGACCGACTGGTAGAAAGGGACGACACCGTACTGGACGCAACAAGAATGAAATGGGAGGACGACCTGGGGATTGAGATAGGGTGGGGACTCTGGAGCGAAGCACTGCATAGGGTCAACTCCACCTCCACGTGCGCAAGGCTCAGCCTGACGCAACTAAAAGTGGTACATAGAGCCCACTTAACAAAAAACCGTATGAGTAGGTTCTTCCCAGAGGTGGAGGACAGATGTGAACGGTGCCAAAGAGGCCCGGCCAACCACGCCCACATGTTCTGGTCTTGCCCCAGACTTGTGGAGTACTGGACAGCCTTCTTCGAGGCTATGTCCAAAGTGGTGGGGGTGAGGGTGGAGCCATGCCCGATAGTGGCAGTCTTCGGGGTTTCAGACCAGCCAGATCTATTCCTGGGGAGGGCGGACGCCCTTGCCTTTGCCTCCCTGATCGCCCGCCGTAGAATCCTGTTTGGCTGGCGGTCAGCAGCACCGCCCAGAGCTGCAGACTGGCTGTCCGACCTCTCGGAATCTCTCCAAATGGAGAAAATCAAATTCGCCATCCGAGGGTCAGACGACAGCTTCCACAGAACCTGGGAGCCATTCATGCAATTGTTCCAGGACCTGTTTTTTTGGGGGGGGGACCAAACTATAAATAAATGCCTATAAACATGTGCCTCGGCCATATTGGGAAATATTCTGATCCAATTGAAACATACAGGATTCTTATGGGGTTTGACAGGGTAAATGCAAAGATGTTTCCCCTCATGGGAGAATCTAGGACCAGAGGGCAATGGGCGGCACGGTAGCACAATGGCTAGTACGGTTGCTTCATAGCGTCAAGGTTAGGTTTGATTCACGGCTTGGGTCACTGTGTGCGGAGTCTGCACGTTCTCCCTGTGTCTGCGCAGGTTTCCTCCAGTCGCTCCGGTTTCCTCCCACAAGTCCCAAAAGACGTGTTTGTTAGGTGAATTGGACATTCTGAATTCTTCCTCAGTGTACCCGAACAAGCTCCGGAGTGTAGCGACTAGGGGATTTTCACAGTAATTTCATTGCAGTGTTAATGTAAGCCTAGTTGTGACACTAATAAAGATTATCAGTCTCAGAATAAAGGGGTGCCAATTTAAGACCGAGATGAGGAAGAATTTCTTCTCAAAGGGTTGAGAGTCTTTGGAACTCATTGCCACAGAATAAGGGGGCAGTGTTCTTATGTATATTTATGGCCAAGATGGATATTCTCTTTTTTTTAATAAATGTTTTTATTAAAGCTTTTTCCAACCAACAATTTTACATAACAAAAATAAACGAGAATTATTAAACAAAATGAGGTGGGTGTTATCTTTATACAAAACAAAGTTCACATTATATCAACAATTCCTCCCCCTACCTGAGCCCTCCCCCCCCCCCCCCCACCCTCCCCGCCCTCCCCCCCCTTCCACCCCAACCCCCCCCTCCCCCCCAGGTCACCACACTCGGGGGTTTTGAGTCTCTCCACATTAACAAGATTCGTCTCCGGGCTACCAGGGAGGCAAAAGCAAATACCTCGGCCTCTTGTGCTTCCTGCACTCCCGGATCCTCTGACACCCAAAATATCGCTATTGTTAGACTCGCCTGCACCCGAGTGTCCAAAATCCTAGACATCACCCTCGCAAAGTCCTGCCAGAATTCTTTAAGCGCCGGGCAAGCCCAAAACGTATGGGCATGGTTTGCCGGACTCCCTGCACACCTCGCGCACCTGTCCTCCACCCCAAAGAACTTACTCATTCTCGCCGTCGTCATGTGAGCCCGATGCACCACCTTAAACTGAATTAAGCTGAGCCTGGCACATGATGAGGAGGAATTTACCCTGCCCAGGGCGTCAGCCCACAAGCCCTCATGCAGCTCCTCGCCCAACTCCTCCACTGAGGCTTCCTCCGCCTCCTGCAGCTCCTGATACATGTCCAACACCTTCCCCTCTCCTACCAGGTGCCAAATACAACCCTGTCCTGTATCCTACGTGGGGGCAGCAGCGGAAATGTCCCCACCTGCTTTTTAAGAAAGTCCCGAACCTGGAGGTACCTGAACGCATTCCCCGGGGGCAGGCCGAACTTCTCCTCCAGCGCCTGCACGCTGGGGAAAGTCCCGTCTATAAACAGGTCCCCCATTCTCCTAATGCCTGCCCTACACCAGCCTTGGAACCCCCCATCTATCCTACCCAGAGCAAATCTGTGGTTATGCCGTATCGGGATCCAGACTGAGGCCCCCTCCTCCTGCCTATGCCTTCTCCACTGCCCCCAAATCCTCAGTGCCGCCGCCACCACCGGACTTGTGGTGTATCGCGCCGGCGAGAAAGGCAGCGGCGCCGTGACTAGTGCCCCTAGGCTGGTGTCTCTGCTTGACACCGCCTCCAGCCGCCCCCATGCCACCCCCTCCTCCATCATCCACTTCCTAATCATGGCCACATTGGCCGCTCAATAATAGCTGCAGAAGTTCGGCAGAGCCAGTCCTCCCCTCCCTGACTACGCTCCAAGAATGCAGTTTTAACTCGCGGGGTTTTATTCGCCCACACAAATCCCGTAACAATCCTATTCACCCGCTTAAAAAAGGACTTGGGGATGAAAATGGGGAGGCACTGAAAAACGAAGAGGAACCTGTGGAGAACCGTCATCTTTACAGTCTGCACCCGTCCTGCCAGGGAAAGCGGGAGCATGTCCCACCTTTTAAAATCTCCCTCCATCTGCTCCACCAGCCAGGTTAAGGTTAAGTGCAGTGCATCCCAGTTCCTAGACACTTGTATTCCCAAGTACCGAAAACTCCTCTCCATTCTCTTGAGCGGGAGCTCCCTTAGTCTCTCCTCCTGGCCCCTAGCGTGGACCACGAACAGCTCACTCTTCCCCATGTTCAACTAGTACCCCAAAAAGCTCCCAAAGTCCTTTAGGATCTGCATGACCTTCCCCATCCCCTCTAGCGGGTCTGAAATGTACAACAACAGGTCATCCACGTAAAGGGAGACCCGGTGCTCTTCCCCCCCCCCCCCCCCCCCCCGCGCACCAGCCCCCTCCAGTCCCTTGAAGTCCTGAGCGCTATGGCCAACGGCCCAATTGCCAGGGCAAACAGCAACAGGGACAGGGGGCACCCATGCCTCATCCCCCGGTGCAGCCTAAAATACTCCGACAGGTTCGTGGACACACTCACTACAGGGGCCTGATACAGCAGCTTGACCCACCCTATAAATCCCTCACCAAATCCAAACATGCTTAACGCCACAGGTACTCCCACTCCACCCTGTCAAAGGCCTTCTCCACATCCATTGCAGCCACTACTTCCGCATCCCCTCCCTCCGAGGGCATCATGATAATGTTCAGGAGCCTCCTCACATTCGTGTTCAGCTGCCTGCCCTTGACGGAACCCCTCTGATCCTCCTCAATCACTCCCGGGACACAGTCCTCTAGTCTGGTGGCCAGAATTTTTGGGCTCAGCAGCTCAGAGAACTTCTTATAGAATTCTACAGGGAAGCCATCCGGCCCCGAGGCCTTGCCCGACTACATGCTTGCCAGCTCCTTAACTACCTCCTCCAATTCAATCGGGGCCCCCAACCCCTCCACCCGCTCTGCTTCCACCCTCGAGAACCTCAATCAGTCCATAAATTGCTTCACCCCTTCCCCTCCCCTCGGGGGTTTCGACTCGTACAGCTTCCCGTAGAACTCTCTGAAGACTTTGTTGACCCTCTCTGGGCTCAACACAGTGTTGCCTTCCTTATCCCGCACTGCCCCAATCTCCCTGGCCGCCTCCCTCCTGCGCAATTGGTGCGCCAGCATCCTACTCACCTTCTCCTCATACTCGTAGACTGCCCCTTTCACTTTCCTCACTGTGCCTCCGCCTTCCCCATGGTCAGCAAGTCGAACTCCGCCTGCAGTTTCCACGCTCGTTTAGCAGCCCCCCTCCGGGGCCTCCACGTACTTCCTGTCTCTAAGTATCTCTCCCACCAGCCTCTCCCTCTCCGCCCTCGCCCTCCTCTCCCTGTGGGACCTAATAGAAATTAATTCCCCCTAATGACCGCCTTTAAGGCCTCCCAAACTACCACTGTTACCTCCCCTGTGTCATTCGCTCCCACATTGTTCTCAATGCTCCTCCTTATCAGCCAGCCCATACACCTCTTCAGCTGCCAGCAGCCCCACATCCAGTCTCTAGAGAGGGCGCTGCCCCCACTCCGCCCCCAGTCGCAGGTCCACCCAGTGCAGGGCATGGTCCAAGACCGCAATGGCCGAGTATTCAATCCCCTCCACCCTCGGGATTAGTGCCCTGCTCAACACAAAGAAATCTATCCGCGAATAGACTTCATGGACATGGGAGAAAAAAGGAGAACTCCTTCGCCCTTGGCCGCGCAAATCTCCACGGGTCCACGCACCCCCATCTGGTCCATGAACTCCCACAGGGCCCTGGCCGCCGCCGGCCTCTTTCCCGACCTGGACTTGGAACAGTCCAAGACCCGATCCAAGATCGTACTGAAGTCCCCTCTCATAATCAAGTTACTTGACTCCAAGTCTGGGATCCTACCAAACACGCGCCAAATGAAGTCCGCATCGTCCCAGTTCGGGGCATACACATTCACTAACACAACTCAGGCCCCCTGCAGCTTGCCATTTATGTACCTGCCACCCTTGTCAGTCACTATGCTCCCCACCTCAAACGCCACTCTTTTACTAACCAAAATTGCCACCCCTCTGGTCTTTGAGTCTAACCCCAAGTGAAACACCTGGCTCCCCTTCAGTCAGCAAAACAGCACCCCTTCCCCCGCACCCCCCCCCCCCCCCCCTGCCAAGCATCCGTTTAGCTCTGATCCCCCCCCCCCCCCCTGCGCTTCCATAAGTCAGCTCACCCATGCTGACCCCGACCTTAGTCTTGTCACCTCCTTCAGGCCCCCCAGCCCCCCCCCCCCCCCCTCCCCCGCAGGGTAAAAGGGCAAGTGCCACCTGGGACCTTCCCATGCGCCGGACAACACGACCCGGGCGCTTCCCGCCCCCTGAACAAAACACAAGGAAAACAAAAAACAACAAACAAACTGGAGCAGACAGGCAATCAAACTTATGCTCTACCTGCCATCTTACCCCAGGTCAACCCCCAGTTACCCCTTCCCATCAGCACGTTTCACCCACATACCACTGCCCCTTAGTTCAAGTCCAGCTTCTCGTGTCTGATGAACGTCCACGCATCGTCCGGTGTCTCAAAGTAATGGTGCCTGTCCTGGTACGTTACCCAGAGTCTCGCCGGATGCAGGAGCCCAACTTTACCCCTTTGCTGTGGAGGTCCGCCTTAGCCCGGTTGAAACCCGCACGCCTCCTCGCCAGGTCAGCTCCCAAGTCTACCGTGGGTAGCACGGTAGCATAGTGGAGGGTAGCACGGTAGCATAGTGGAGGGTAGCACGGTAGCATAGTGGGGGTAGCACGGTAGCATAGTGGTTAGCATCAATGCTTCACGGCTCCAGGGTCCCAGGTTCGATTCCCGGCTGGGTCACTGTCTGTGTGGAGTCTGCACGTCCTCCCCGTGTGCGCGTGGGTTTCCTCCGGGTGCTCCGGTTTCCTCCCATAGTCCAAAGATGTGCGGGTTAGGTGGATTGGTCATGCTAAATTGCCCATAGTGTCCTAAAAAAAAGTAAGGTTAAGGGGGAGTTGTTGGGTTACGGGTATAGGGTGGATACGTGAGTTTGGGTAGGGTGGTCATTGCTCGGCACAACATCGAGGGCCGAAGGGCCTGTTCTGCTGTACTGTTCTAAATTCTAAAGTCCTGGTAAATGCGGATCTCACCGTTCTCCCACTTACTGCTCCGCTCTTTCTTCGCCCACCGCAGGACACGCTCCCGGTCTGCAAAACGGTGGAACCTTATCACCATCACCCTCGGTGGCTCGTTCACCCTCGGCTTTCTGGCAAGGACCCTCTGCGCCCCATCCAGCTCCAAGGGCCGCGGAAAGGCCCCCGCGCCAATCAGCATCCCCAACATTGCAGTCACATACGTGCTCACGTCCGCCCCCTCCGTACCTTCGGGAAGGCCCAGGATTCGCAGATTATGGCTCCGAGACCTGTACTCGAGGTCATCCAGCCTCTCCTGCCATCTCTTATGTAGGGCCTCGTCGCCTCCACCTTCACTGCCAGGCCCAGGATCTCATCCTCCGCCATCTTCTTCCCCACCTCCTTGATCGTCTTCTCCTGTGGACCTCCACAATCTTCTCCACAGGGGGCTGGTTTAGCACAGGGCTAAATCGCTGCCTTTGAAAGCTGACCAAGCCAGGCCAGCAACACGGTTCAATTCCCGTGCCAGCCCCTCCCCCCCCCCCGAACAGGCGCCAGAATGTAGCGACTAGGGGCTTTTAACAGTAACTTCATTTGAAGCCTACTTGTGACAATAAGCGATTTTCATTTTTCATTTCACAGAGGCCTTCATGGGGGCCAGCATCTCCGTTTTTAATTCTGTGAAGCAGCTTCTCAGAAATTCCTGCTGCTCTCTGGCCCACTCTGCCCACACCTTTCGATCCACTCCGGCCGCCATTTTGTTTCCTCGAACCTTCTCAGCCTTCTTTCCCGCGATTGCACATCTGACGGCCCCACTCCTGGTTCCCTCCATACAGCACCGGGGGTAACCTCTCCAGCGTCCGTTCCCACACCGGTCTTCGCCTCCAAGTGCCGCCGCCTCCCCGTTTAGCGACCCGAAATCCCGATCTCGGCGGGAGCTGCCGTGAACGCAACCTAGCAGGTCCTGGTCGCCACCGGAAGTCCGATAGATAGATTCTTGATCAGTAAGGGAATCAAGGAATTACAGGGAAAGGGCAGGAAAGTGGGTGCGAAGAACGTAGGATCAACCTTGGTGCTATTGAATGGCGGACAGGCTCCAGTTCCTATTTCTTTTTTTAAAAACAATTTTTATTGAAAAATGTTTAATTTATACAACAACAACGAACCATAATAAAATACTAAAAATAACAATAATAATAGCAATCATAAACATTCGCCCCACCTCCATGAACAACACAGCATATTAACAACGCAAATTAACACAATATTAAGTTACATAATAGAAACTACAATAAGGAACACCCCCCCCCCCCCCCCCCCCCCCCCCCCCCGGGTTGCTGCTGCCATTAACCAAGATACCTCTCTTTGAACCAGGAAGTCCAGAAAAGGCTGCCATCGTTTATAGAACCCTTGTATTGATCCTCTCAGGGCAAATTTGACCCTTTCCAATTTTATAAATCCCGCCATGTCACTGATCCAGGTCTCCACACTTGGGGGCCTCGCATCCTTCCACTGCAGCAAGATCCTTCGTCGGGCTACTAGGGACGCAAAGGCCAGGACACCGGCCTCTTTCGCCTCCTGCACTCCCGGCTCTACCGCAACTCCAAAAATCGCGAGTCTCCACCCTGGTTTGACCCTGGATCCAACCACCCTTGACACCGTCCCCGCCACCCCCTTCCAGAATTCCTCCAGTGCTGGGCATGCCCAGAACATATGGGCGTGGTTCGCTGGACTCCCCGAACATCTGGTGCACCTGTCCTCACCCACAAAGAACCTACTCATCCTAGTCCCGGACATGTGGGCCCGGTGCAGCACCTTAAATTGGATGAGACTAAGCCTCGCACATGAGGAGGAAGAGTTGACTCTCTCCAAGGCATCCGCCCAAGTCCCGTCCTCTATCTGCTCCCCGAGTTCCTCCTCCCATTTAGCCTTCAGCTCCTCCACTGACGACTCCTCCACCTCCTGCATTACCTTATAGATGTCAGACACCTTCCCCTCTCCGACCCACACCCCCGAAAGCACTCTGTCCATCGTCCCCCGCGAGGGCAGCAAAGGGAATCCCTCTACCTGTCGCCTAGCAAACGCCTTTACCTGCAAGTATCTGAACATGTTCCCTTGGGGAAGCCCAAATTTATCTTCCAGTTCCCCCAGGCCCACAAACCTCCCACCAATAAACAGGTCCCTCAATTTACTGATGCCCACCCTTTGCCACCCCCTAAATTCCCCATCCCTGTTCCCTGGGATGAACCGATGATTGCCACCCAATGCAGCCTCCATCGAGCCCCCTGTTTCCCCCCTATGCCGTCTCCACTGTCCCCAGATTCTTAGGGTCGCCGCCACCACCGGCCTCGTGGTAAACCTCTTAGGGGAGAGCGGCAACGGCGCCGTTACCATGGCACCCAAGCTCGTACCTCTACATGACACCATCTCCATTCTTTTCCACGCCGCCCCTCCATCACCCATTTACGCACCATTGACACATTGGCCGCCCAATAGTACCCCAAAAAGTTGAGCAGCAGTTCCTATTTCTTATGGTCTTATTAGGTGAAAGAAGGCAGTCTTGCTGAAGGCACGGATATGTGGACAGAAGCTAATCTCAGCTCTACCTCTCCCACTCAGCTCTACCTCTCCATTACCTCTCAAATAACTCCTTCACTATCTATCCTGTCAGACTGCTTGCAACACATCTAATCTAGACTTGAATGAACTACAATTACTGCAACTAAAAATTAGAAAGACAAAAAAAATTGTTTTAAACTTAAAGCCACAAACTCCATTTCCTTTCCACCAATTCCATCTTCCTGCTAGGTCATTGCTGAGCTGAACAGCCTATGTAGAATTTCCACAGTCTATTATTCAGTCAAGATTTGAACCCTTTATTAGGGCTGTATGTGCTCCATTTGTTTGTTAGAGTTTTATAATTTTTGCAGATAAGACAACTGGTTTTCAAAACACAACTGGTACTGTACAGAACAAATATTTCTGCAAACACAAGAACAGAGAAAGACGGGATAAATTCAGAACAGTCCTGAAGAACTAGTGCCTCCATTTATAGGCCGGATCGATCAGAAAATGGGAGGCGCCGTATAAACATGAAAGGATAACATATCAAGATGCACACTTTTATGTATAGCGAGATCACAATTTGCAGTACAGATCATGGGAAACCATGTAAGAACATGTCAGACAAAAATGGAACCTAGAAATTTGAGACAGGGGTCCCACCCTTTACGGAATGGATCAGACTTGGAATGGAGCACAGATATCAGGAATTCCATAGGAATACACTTCCTGAATATTGTATGCCAGTTTTGAATCAAAGGATACTTGTCACTGATCCAGGAGCAGAGGAGACTTTCCCGAGCTGCAAAGGTTTGTATGTTATACAGCCTTTTTCATTAAAGTCAATAATTCTGCTATCTGGAAGACCCAGAATTAGGAACAAAGGCTAAAATTCTATGGTCCTGCCAAATACTCTCTTAAGCTCCTTAACCACACCTGACCAACAGGACTGAATCTTGACAAAGGTCCATACGCAGTGTATATAATCGCCCTGGACTACCAGGCACTTTAGGCACATCGGCGATATAGCAGCGTCAAACTTGTGTTGCAAGCTCAGTGAGACATGCAAGCGGTGCAGAATCTTGAATGGTGTCTCCATCATTCTATTGCACAACAAAATTTTATTGGCATAATCCCAAGAACTACCCCATGTCTCGTCATCAATATTAGTTGCCAAGTCTCTTTCCCAAGACTGCAAGGTACCCAATGTACACAGGATCTAGAACGTAAGGTATCATAAAACTTGCTAATTAACTGTTTAGGAAAAAAATCAGGATTATTTTCCACCGGGAGAAAAGTCACTGTGCAAAGTTGCCTGGGTAAGGATGAAGTCTCTAAGTTGCAGATACTTAAAAAAGGCATTTATTGAATGTCAGATCATTGGCATAGATGCTCAAAGGATGACAAAGAGGAACCACCGAACCTATATCCAAGCCTACAAATTCCTCTATCTCTCAAAATATCGACTCCATGGTCCACAAGACTTGGTTGGAAGACTTGGCTGCCCTGGTTGGAAGGGAGAGCAGAAGTCAGTTTAGATCAGCCCTCTAATTGACAAACCATTCTCTAATAGTATTAATAATTGTAGGATTGTCATACCCAGCAAAACCCAACCTAAAGTCCCTGTAAAATAACAAGACCTGTAAAGGATATACCGACTTTGCTGCTTCAATATCGAGGCAAATTGAGGTAGGTCCTTTCTAATCCAGTTCCTTATAAATTGAAGGTGAGAGGCTAATTAGTGCAATCTAACATTCAGGTCCCTCTCCCCCATAGAAGGTGGGAGCTGCAACTTGAACTTCAAACGAGGCTTCATTTTAAAGGTTGAGCATCCTTTATCCAAAATTCCAAAAAATTCCGAAATCCACACTTTTTTTTGAATACCGACATGACATCACGAGTGGAAAGCCCCACAAGGCTCTGGGAAGATTCCTGGGCGATGCGCAGGTCTTGGGAACGGGCCGTTTTTCCCCCTCAAAAATTATATTCTGAAATCAAACAAATTCCAAAATCCGATACACACGCGGCCCCAAGCATTTGAGGTAAAGGATGTTCCTCACCCGTCCCAAATCCTCGACGTATAACCCAAAAAATTCCATTTAACCCTATCAAAAGCTTTCTCTGCATCTAGGGAAATCACTAATTAATCCAAAACCGATTTTAAAAACATGAATCACATTCAATATCCTTCTGACATTATTGCTCGAAAACCCACTATACATGAACCCAGTCTGGTCCTGCTGAACGATCAATGGGAGAATTCCCTCTAAATGCGCACAACAATTCCAAATCAACATTCAGAAACAAAATTGGCCTCTAGGAAACATTCCTCCAGGCTCTTTTCAACTAACCTCCTTCTCTCACATCCACATGCCCGTCCTAGGCCTGCTGCAATGTTCCAGTGAAGCCCAGTGCAAACCGGAGGAACAGCACCTCATCTCCCGATTAGGCACCTTACAGCCTTCCGGCATCGAGTTCAACAACTTCAGACTGTGAACTCTCTCCTCCATCTCCAACCCATTTTTATTTCTATAAATTTATTTTCATTTCTTCCATTGATCTGTTTTTTCCCCTCACCATTGTTCCCCACCCCCACCCCACTTGGGTCATCTGTTCCCTGTCCCTAGTTGCACGTTGATACACTGTTCACCTTTATTCTGCCATTCACGCATCTAATCTCTTTATGTGCCTTTATCAGCACCCTACTTCCTTAATCACCCCATTTACATTCCTTTTGTCTTTCTATCCACAACACCTTTGTCAATCTCAATCTATTTCTGACCCCTATCTAGCCCCACTGCTCCATGATTCCCCACAATTGTATAAATCTGACTCTATTTCCAGGTTTCTCCAGCTTTGACAAAGAGCCATCCAGACTCGAAACATTAGCTTCCTTCTATCTCCACAGATATGCTGTCAGACCTGCTGAGATAGTCCAGTATGTTGTTTTTGTTCCATATTCCAGCATCTACAGTAATTTGCTTTTACCTCCGGGGTCTTGCCCGCCTTCAAAATCAGGGAAATATTCACTTCTCGAAGCGGTGGTAACAGACCAGCCTCAAATGAATGACAGTACATACTGATCAATGGATCTATTTGCTGGTCCTGAAATTCCCTGTAAACCTCACACCCAAAACTATCTGACCCAGAGGCCTTGCCCAGTTGGAGCTCCTTAATAATAATAATAATAAAATAATCTTTTTATTGTCATAAGTACACTTACATTAACACTGCAATGAAGTTACTGTGAAAAGTCCCTAGTCTCTACATTCCGACACCTGTTCAGATACACAGGCAGAATTCAGAATGTCCAAATTACCTAACAGCATGTCTTTCGGGACTTGTGGGAGGAAACCAGAGCACTCGGAGGAAACCCACGCAGACACAGGGAGAACGTGCAGACTCCACATAGACAATGACCCAAACCGGGAATTGAACCTGGGACTCTGGAGCTGTGAAGCAACAGTGCTAACCACTGTGCTACGGTGCCGCCCATTCAATTCATGGTCAATCCAAGAAATTCCATCACAATCCTGCAACTACTTCACAATGATATGACAGCATTGGTCTTAAGTGGGGATTTAAAACAGTCGCGTTCACAGTCCGAACTGGTGTCAAGCAAGGTAGCCCCCATAGTACCTGACAATGGCTATTCACCTCATCAAAGATTAGCTTTCCTCTGGTGTGGGTATTAAATACCAGAGAGTTGGGAAAAACTCAGTCACTCACCCCTGTGCTAAAATTAAACTGACCACCCTAGATTTACAATTTGTGGATGACTTAAGTGTCATAGCCCACTTTACACCAGATTTGCAAGCCATTTTTGATCTATTAAACTATGCACACAAGAAACTCAGCCTGTCCTTGAATGCTGCCAAATCAAAATGCTCATCAGCCCACATCTGGACAGTGATGTAATCCATCACCAATAATTACTGAAGGAGAGGCTTCCCATACCTTGGCAGCCATTCTCTCAAAAGGAAAACTTACAAGGAGATCCAGCAATGGAGGAGCTTTGACAGTTCAGCTTTCTACAAACTATGACAGCAAGTGTTTGACAACAAAGACCTCTGTAAGTCAATAATAGTCCTAGTGAACAGAGCAGTTATCATCACCACACTCCTGTCCTGCAGTGAAACCTGCATCAGTGACACATTAAGAGCACTAGAGTAATTCCATCAACAATGCCTCCACTGCATCCTCTGGATTTAATGGGAGGATTATCAAATAAATACCAGTGTCCTTCTTGAAGCCAGTTCAACAAGCATTCAGACAAAACTCCCGCAAAATCAAATTTGATGGACTAAACACTGTACAGTATCCAGATTGCTGAAAAGCCTACCCCTCCTCCCACCAGCTCATTTTTTTCCTCAACTCTCAAATAGTGACGTTTCACTCACCCATCAAAGGAGCTACGCTCCAAAAGCTAGTGATTCCAAATAAACCTGTTGTTGTAAGACCTCTTATTGTGCCCACCCCAGTCCAACGCCGGCATCTCTATATAATTTCAGAGTGGGGCAGAGAAAAAGCTTCAAAGACACTGAAGCTCCCCTTAAAAGTGTGACAATATTGAGTGAAATTAGCTTGTTACCAAATCGTTCAAAATGGTGACAAAACGTCCATCAAGTTCCCTCAAGCTTTTAGTTACAAAATCTTAAATAAAAGTTACTGTGAAAATGATAAGGAAGAGTGGCAGCAGAGAATCAAAGGAAAGTTAGCAAATCCTGGACTCCAAATCAGACTACCTCGTGGGTCATCCTGTCCCATGTGCACAAAGATCGGAGAGTTGAGAATTGGCCTGGTTCAATCACATGACAGCCCATGGCAGAAACCCACACTTGAATAGAAATCATCCTCAAATGGAGGGACTATGACAGCGAGGCCATGAACTTATCCCAACTAATCTAAAAATCTTGCTGTTCATAAGGGGTGATCTTATAGAGGCTTATAAAATAATGAGGTGCATAGATAAGGTAGATATTCAACATCTTTTCCCAAAGGTAGAGCAGTCTAGAACTAGAGGATGCAGGTTTAAGGAGGGAGGAGAGATACAAAAGAGACCAGAGGGAAAAAACATTCCACACAGGGTGGTTAGCATCTGGAACAAGCTGCCAGTGGAACGAGTAGAGGCGGGTACAATTTTTTCCTTTAAAAAACAGTTTGTTAAATTGGCAGGATGGGTGGAGGGTTATGGGCCAAATGCGGGCAAGTGGGTCTAGCTTAGTAATAGAAACTGGGCGGCATGAACAAGCTGGGCTCAAGGGCAGGTTTCTATGAATGAATTTGAAATCTAGCCAATTACAAATTAAATACACAGAACTTGCTGATTGGCTAAACCTACCTGACAAAGGTGTAGAGCACAAACTAAATTTACAATTGAATGAAGTTTCTCTCAATTGTTCAAAGTTGTACTTCTTGCAAAATGCCATATGGAGAACCAGATACAAATAATTTATTTTTATCTCATAGACGCCACTAGGTTAATCACATGATGCAAATACGGTGCAGGAATGGTCATTACGTGATCAAGAAAGGGTAGATAACGATGCATTACCTTGCAATTTGAAGAATGGGCACTACTACATGATAAAAATCCTCATCCCCAGTACAAGATTCATTGCCGAAGTTTAGTCATATTCCTCTATATAACACACGATCTAGTGTTTATATGTACTCACGGATTGCCTAGCCTGGAAGATTTTTTTGAGATGTGCTTCATTTCGGAAACGCTATCATCCAGCTATTATTACGTCATTAACTTAGCAACTGCTTTTGGTGGAGTGTAATAATCAAAAGTAGCTTCTTTTCATGGAATAGCATTTGCAATTTTAATTAAAAAATGATTTCCTGGGAAAGTTGAAGTAAAACTTTCGTGAAACTATAAAACCGAGGTGGGGGGGGCGGAATTAAGACACTATTTCCTAATAGGACAGAAAGACACACACAGTGTCCATTCAACGTTACGTATATCCTGTTGTCAACTATTATCATGTTTGCACATTTTTTGTCATCGACCTTAAGAACAATCACAGCTTTTTGCCTCTTCGTCTTAAATTTTTTTTTAAAACTTGCTCCATGAGACGCAGGGAGGAATAAATATTCACCCAGACGCTAAGACTAGCAGGCGGCCGCAGGGTGTAAAATATTGAACGTATTTCGAAAATACAACATATCTGTTGAGATGATTTCACTCCGAAAATGGAAATGGGTTAATAAAAAGTCAGTCAATTTTTTTTTGTACACAGGCAATGCTTCATAAACTGGACAGAGGCGGCCGGGGGGGGGGGGGGGGGGGGGGGGTGGAATAGGGCTGGAGCTGGTGTCAGGAGGGTGGTTGAGCTGCAACTCAAGCAGCCACTTCTTACCTAAATAGGACAAGCGAATTAAGCGGGGATCCTCCAACCCCAGCGAGCGCTTCCTCACATCCCACACCAGGTTAGTGGGACGTGACATCCTGCCGCTCCTCCGGCCGCACAGATAGCCTAACGGCTGCTGGCGTCCGTCATGGTCCACCCGACAGACACCAAAGGGAGCTGAGAGACACCGCTGAACAACCGCCTCCCTTCCCCAGCCGAACGGCTCCTCTTTCACATCGTTGTTATTATTGTGATGATCACCGTCATGTTGGCGCTGGGCGAATGGCCGTCTGTCAGATCCCCAAGCATCGCGAGGTCGCTTTCAAACCGCCCCCGGGCGGGGCCGGCGCCGCCACGGCTCTCAAAACTAACCCCGCCCCCTCGCAGAGTGATTGACGGCCTCGCTGACCAATCGGGAGCGCCGCAGGGAGGTGGGCGGGGGAGGCCGCGCGAAGCGTCGCTCGGCGAATGATGGCTCGCGCACGCGCTGCCCCTCGGCCCCCCCCGAGGCACAGCCCCACAGCCCAGGCTCCTCCCTCCTCATCCCATGGTTACCCGGTACGGTCACTGTCAGTCGGTGCAAAGTAAAGGGCAAAGTTGGAGGACGAAGCAAGCGAGGCCGCGGTTTGTTTTTCCGGTCGGCCGACACCGACGATCAGATATTGTCTGAAGAGGCGCCGTATGTTTCTGGTATTACTTTGCCGGTTCTAAAAATCAGTTGGAATATGGCGGTGGCCGGTCTGAGAGCGAATTATCACCGAGTGATGGACAAGATCGGGTTGATGCTTCCTCCCAAGATGAGGCCGTTTTACGATCACCCAGCAGGTAAACAGCCTCGTCCTTGCAGCTGGGACTGGCACAAGAGTCACATATGCGAAATGGAGAACAGAGCGGTGGGTGGGTGGATGGTGGCGGATGTCAGTCTGCGGCTAGTGTGTGTGTGTTGGTAGGGAGTGGATGCTCTGCGATGTGTGCTTGGCGCTTGCCAATCGGTAAATAAACGGCGAGGAATGCTGCACGCAGACAAATGGCAAACCTTGTATTGTGTAATTTTTTATTTGAAGTGTCTCGATCGATGTTCATTCAGCCCATTGGCGTCGGTCGGCGTGACAACTGTTTGCTGAAAGGAAATATTGTGTGGCAGCGAGGTGAGAGAGATGGACTTTGTTCCCCAAAGGCCTTCTCAAATGTTCACCTCTGCAGGAAACTGCTTATAAAATGGACCTTGCCATCTCGCCGGAGTGCCCCGGTAAATGCATTCTTACCATTTTAATGAATAACTCGAAATGTACTCTTGTTATTCAGACGAGGTGGAGCTAAAATGATTCCCGCTGCAAAGATTGGTAAATTAAGGAATCAGTCAAGTTTATGCGGGTAATCAATTTGGTTCATTTGAGAATGTCATTGGCCGTGTTTCGTCCTTGTCTTCAGAAATAAAGGTCATTGCTCAGATTGAAGATAATGTGGTCTTCAGCCCGTGTCGGATCATTTGCTTCTCAAAGTTAAAGCAAATTTAGCTTTTATATTTCCGGATATCATTTTCCACAATGGATTATGCACTTAATTTTAATATTTCTCTCCCCCCCCCCCCCCCCCCCCCCCCATCTCCAAGGAGATGACGGTACGCACTTCAGTGGTTTACACGAGGCTGTAACGCTTAAGCCTCAAATGCAAACAGAAGGCAGTACAGGTTTACCTTGTACAAAAATAAAAATTTCGCGGATGCTAGAGATCTGCCAAAAAAAGGCTGTAATAACTCAGTAAGCCTATCAGCATTTGTAGAGAGGGGAATCAGATTAATTGTTCAAGTCCAAATGACATCCAGAAGAAGCCACTGGGGTGAGCACAGTAAGAAGTCTTACAACACCAGGTTAAAGTCCAACAGGTTTGTTTCGAATTGCTTTCGCTCCGTCCGCAGGTGAATGGAGGAAGGAGCAGTGTTCCGAAAGCTAGTGATTCGAAACAAACGTGTTGGACTTTAACCTGGTGTTGTAAGACTTCTTACTACCTGTGGCGCTAACAATTTTACTCAAAGACGACAGACAAGTATAATAGAGGCTTTATTGCTGTGCAGTGCTATTCCTCCATCTGCAACTGTAGACTAGGGTCTGAGTGACTCTCACGCATATTTATACACAAGCTCCCTGTGGGCGGAGCTAGCCGGCAGGGGCTTACCGGAGGAACCTGTATTACAGGTACAGGCATACATCCCCCTACTACAAGTACACATCACTACAGTGGTTATATCACCACATTCACCCCTTGTAAAAAAAAAAATGAGTCCGGCGGGGGTTACGTGTAACTATAATACAAAGAATGAGCTATTTACAAGAGGGTTCCAACAAAGAAAACCAAGAGTCCATCCGGTTAGCAGGTTACAGGTTGAACCGAATCGGCGGTCGAACGTTCCGCTGTGATCGGCGTAGCTGTGGTGGCGACGTCATCCCAGGCGGTGATGGCAACGATGGTGCAGGTGCTGGCGGTGTTGCTGCTGGCTGCTGGCGGGATGACTCCGAGAGCGAGCCGAAATCTTCCGTGTCCGCCAGTGTGGGCAGGGGGACGAGGGATGGACCTGGTGGGGATGAATAGGGGGGCGCCGGGGAGAAGGAGGGTGGCACGGGGGGGGGGGGGGAGGGCGTGGCCATGGGATCAGCACCTGAGGGAGCCAGGTCCCGGAGCGAGACTGTGTCCTGGCAGCCGTCGGGGAACTCCACGTAGGCATACTGAGGGTTGGCGTGGAGAAGGCGTACTTTGTCCACCAGGGGTTCCGCCTTGTGGTGCCGGACATGCCTACGGAGAAGGACTGGGCCCGGAGTCGGGAGCCACGTCGGGAGCGACACCCCGGATGTAGACTTCCCAGGGAAGGCAAAAACGCGTTCATGGGGTGTACTGTTAGTTGCGGTGCACAGTAGCGACCGAATGGAATGGAGCGCATCAGGGAGGACCTGCTGCCAGCGAACGGCTGGGAGGTTGCTGGACCGTAGGACTAGCTGGACGGCCCTCCATACTGTCCCGTTCTCCCTCTCTACCTGCCCGTTTCCCCGGGGGTTGTAGCTGGTCGTCCTGCTGGAAGCGATACCTCTGCTGAGCTGGAAATGGCGCAGCTCATCGCTCATGAACGAGGATCCCCTGTCACTGTGGATGTAGTCGGGGAAACCGAACAGGCCGAAAATGGTATCCAGGGCCTTGATGACGGTGGCAGACGTCATATCCGGGCATGGGATGGCAAAGGGGAACCTAGAAAATTCATTGACCACACTAAGTATGTAGGTGTTGCGGTCGGTGGAGGGGAGGGGCCCTTTGAAGTCCACACTGAGGCGTTCAAAGAGGCGGGACGCTTTCACCAGGCGCACGCGATCTGGCCGGTAGAAGTGCGGCTTGCACTCTGCACAGATCTGGCAGTCTCTGGTGACTGTCCGTACTTCCTCGACGGACTAGGGCAGATTGCGGGCTTTGATTAGATGGTACAAGCGAGTGACCCCCAGATGGCAAAGGCTCTCGTGCAAGGCACGGAGCTGGTTCACTTGTGCGCTGGCACATGTACCTCGGGAGAGGGCGTCTGGGGCTCGTTGAGCTTGCTGGGGCGATACACGATCTCGTAGTTAAAGGTGGAGAGCTCGATTCTCCACAGCAAGATTTTGTCATTCTGGATCTTGCCCCGCTGCGTGTTGTTGAACATGAAGGCTACCGACTGTTGGTAAGTGAGGAGAGTGAATCTCCTGCCGGCCAGGTAATGCCTCCAGTGCCGCACTGCTTCAACGATTGCCTGGGCCTCCTTTTCAACAGAGGAATGCCAAATTTCGGAGGCGTGGAGGGTGCGTGAAAAGAATGCCATGGGTCTGCCTGCCTGATTCAGCGTGGCGGCAAGTGCGACATCTGAAGCGTCGCTTTCTACTTGGAAAGGCAGTGTCTCGTCTACTGCGTGCATCCCGGCCCTGGCTATGTCAGATCGAATGCGGGCAAAGGCCTGTTGTGCCTCGGCCGAGAGGGGAAAATGTGTGGACTGGTTACGTGGGCGGGCCTTGTCCGCGTATTGTGGGACCCACTGGGCGTAATAAGAAAAGAACCCAAGGCAGCGTTTGAGGGCCTTGGGGGAGTGGAAGCTCCATGAGGGGGCGGATACGGTCAGGGTCGGGCCCCAGTAGATCGTTTTGGACTACGTAGCCGAGGATGGCTAAGCGGTCTGTGCGGAACACGCACTTCTCCTTGTTGTACGTGAGATTAAGGAGAGATGCGGTGTGGAGGAATTTAGAAAGGTTGGCATCATGGTCCTGCTGGTCATGGCCGCAGATGGTGAAATTGTCGAGGTACAGGAAGGTGGCCTGCAGTCCGTACCGGTCAACCATTCGGTCCATTTCTCGTTGAAATACAGAGACTCCATTCGTGACGCCGAAGGGAACCCTAAGAAATTGGTACAGACGACCGTCTACCTCGAAGACAGTGTAGGGACGGTCCGATTTACAGATGGAGAGCTGGTGGTAGGCGGATTTCAGGTCAATAGTAGAGAAGACCCGTACTGTGAAATCTGATTGACCATATCAGAAATGCGGGGGAGGGGGGTACGCGTCGAGCTGCGTGTACCGGTGATGGTCTGGCTGTAGTCCACGACAATCCTGTGCTTCTCCCCGGTCTTAACCACTACCACCTGGGCTCTCCAAGGGCTGTTGCTGGCCTCAATGATACCCTCCCGAAACAGCCGCTGGACTTCGGACCTGATGAAGGCCTTGTCCTGGGTGCTGTAACGTCTGCTCCTGGTGGCGACGGGCTTGCAGTCTGCGGTCAGATTGGCAAAGAGTGAGGGAGGCTCGACCTTGAGGGTCGCGAGGCCGCAAACGGTGAGGGGAGGTAGGGGTCCGCCGAATTTGAGGCTGAGGCTCTGGAGATTGCACTGGAAATAGAGGCCTAGTAAGAGTGACATGCAGAGGTTGGGGAGAATGTACAGACGGAAACGGTCGAATTGCACGCCCTGTACAGTAAGTTTAACCAGGCAGAAACCCCGGGACAGAGTGGGACCCGGAGGCGAGAGAGATCTGCCGGTTGGCGGGATGGACCGCAAGGGAATAGCGCCTTACCGTGTCCGGGTGGACGAAGCTCTCGGTGCTCCCGGAGTCGATGAGGCAGGAGGCCACGTGGCCGTTGACCAGCACGAATGTGGAAGAGGGTGCCAGGTTGCGAGGACGCGACTGGTCGAGCGTAACGGAGGCGAGTAGCGGGCGATCGGCGGTCGAGTCAGATGAGTCCGACGAGGAGCGGCAGAGACCCGTGGCCCCGTCCGGGGGGGGGGGGGGGGGGGGGGAAAGAGGACAAAATGGCGGCGTCTGGAGTACCTGTGGATAAAATGGCGGCACCCATGGAACGCACATGGCGGTGGTGGATGAAGATGGCGGCGCCCATGGAGCGCACATGGCAGGGGCGGCGAAAGATGGCAGCGCCCACTGATCGCACGTGGGGTCGGGGGAAGCAGACGGTGGGGACATTTGAGCGAGCAGCTGAGGCGAGGGAACCGGGGGCGCGATAGCAGCAACCGTCCGGGACTGACACACCGCTGTAAAGTGGCCTTTCTTGCCACAAGCTTTGCAGGTCGCGGTGCGGGCCGGGCAGCGCTGGCGGGGGTGCTTCTGCTGACCGCAGAAGTAACAGTAGGGACCCCCGGGGAGCGCGATGTGGCGAGCAGCGCAGGCGTAGTGCGCGGAGGCAGCTGCTGGGTGGGCCGTTAGCGGGGTCCAAGAGGGGGTAGGACGGGTGGGCCTGGGGGGGCGTTTGCAGGGCCCACGAGGGGTAGGACGGGTGGGCCGAGTGGCTAGCGGAGTAAGATCGCGCACTACGGGAGGCAGCCGTCATGGAAAGCGCCAGAGCCTTTGCGGCCGCGAGGTCGGGGGTGGCCCCTTCCAGCAGTCCTTGCCGGATGGTGTCCGATGCAATGCCTGTAACAAAGGCATCGCGCATGAGTAAGTAAGAGTGTTCCCTGGCTGTGAGGGGCCCGGCAGTCGCAGTCTTGTACCAGAGGTATATGAAGTCCTCAATCGACTCACCCGGCTTCTGGATGCGAGTAGAGAGTTGATGCCTCGCATACAGGGTGTTCGCCGAATGTGCATAGTTCTCCTTGAGCAGTTCCGTAGCTCTGGTGTAGTCAGTCGCATCTCGAATTAGCGGAAAGACACTGGAGCTAAGTCTGGAGTACAGGAGTTGCTTTTTCTGAGCCTCCGTCGGGGGAGGATCCGCTGAAGAGATGTAGGCCTCGAAGACTGCCAGCCAGTGAACAAAGTCTTTTCTGGCGTGAGGCGACTGCGGATCCAGCTGCAGACGGTAAGGCTTGATTCTGATGTCCATGGTGAACGGAAAATCACACAGCAATAAATTGTGGCGCTAACAATTATACTCAAAGACGAGAGACAAGTACAATAGAGGCTTTATTGCTGTGCGATGCTATTCCTCCATCTGCAACTGTAGACTAGGGTCTGAGTGACTCACACGCATATTTATACACAAACTCACTGTGGGCGGAGCTAGCAGGCAGGGGCTTACCGGAGGAACCTGTATTACAGATACAGGCATACACCCGCCTACTGCAAGTACACATCACTACAGTGGTTATATCACCACACTATCCAGAAGAAGAGATTAGAACCTGGTGCCCTAAGTCACTTTCGATTTTTATTTGCAAAAATGATTATGTTTCTGCAAAAGTATTGAACGGTAGAATAACAGGACCCAGTAGCCTGCTCTCCAAAAAACTAAATACAAAATATTGCATTGTGGCCCAGAGTTAAATCTTCAAAATGACTATTGAACTTTACTCATTGAGGCAACATTTCCACTCACTCCCCTCTCTTCCAGCACTTCTCTCATTCTTTCCACCCCACTCTTACTTTTTCTCTCTCCTCTTCCCCTATCAATTACGTGGTTTGGGATCGACAGTTGTTCAAAGGTTGAGTAGATAAAGATTGGTGTGCAATGTGCGGCCCTTAATGCTCAGTTCAGGATTGTTTGGAGCATCTTAATTTATGGTTCGCTTGCAGTGCACTTGTCTATCTATATTCCAAGATTAAATGGATGTAAGATGTGTACAGTCTGGAAATGTCAGGTTGCTTTTATGATTCTTTCCTCAGAGGGCTCCTAACTGGCCCAGAGTGGCTGATACCCTGACAGTTATGTTATTGATGCTGAAGCCATGTTCCTCTGGAACATTTGCCCAGGGACCTCTGCTCTCTGCTGGTTTTGATTGCAGCTCAATCTTTGTATCCTGTTCTTTGGCTTGTTTCTTTTGGAGAATAGTATATAGTAATTTTCCAGAGTTTATCAGAAATCATCATTGATTTGCCCATTAGTCGAGGTCATCCAGGTAACCTTGACGTTTTTCTAGTGCTTTGTTTTGAATTTGTTACTATATTGATCATGCTGTAATGAATAGTTATTCTCTTAATTAGATATGCTTTTCATTTACTTGCCAATTTACCCCAACTGCTCCTTGAAGTATTTTTGGGTCCTTATGTGTCCCACTCACTTGCCTATTCGTCATGAATTATTTTGTATGTTCATGGGATGTCGCTGGCTGGGCCAGTGTTTATTACCCATCCCTACTTACACTTACGAAGGCAATGGTAAGCCGCTGCCTTGAACCACTGCAATCCATGTGTTGTCAGTATATCCAGTACGGTCAAGTAAACAGTTCTCAGATTTGACCCAACGACAGTGAAGGAACGGCAGTGTACCTCCAAGTCAGGATGGTGAGTGGCTTGGAGGGAAATTTGCAGATGTGGCTCCAGACCATCTGCTGCCCTTGTCCTTAAGGTGTAGAGATTGAAAGGTTTGGAACACATTGAATTTTAAATATATATATTTATATATCTGAGGATGCCTCCTCTTTGTCTGGCTGAAGGGATTCCAGCCTGAACCCACAAGGTAAAATCAAGTGACCCTTGGAGTTCGTTTTGGAAAGTCTTTGAACTCTGTCCAAGGTTTACAGAGTGTGACCTTCAAAACAGTTTTCCTAAGAATTTGTTATATCTTAACTGTGGACCATAACGATATTGATCATTTATATCTGAATTTATTTTGGATGTGAAGGATGTAAAAGGATGCATTTCCCAATGATATTGATATTGAGGTTGATATTGGAATCATTGTTTTAAATAGATGTTAATGATTTCAACAGAGAACACAATATCACAATTTACCGATGGCTCAAAAGTATGAAGCCTGGGTAACAGTAATAGCCCTGTAAGAAACTTCAAGAAAAAGTGGGCCGATGTATTGGAGTAAATTTAATGTGGAAACTTGTGCGATGATACTTTGAAGAGAATCTTTAGTTAGCTCGACATTGAAGAATGTAGGGCTCTTCATTAGGACGTTGAAGTTTAAGAGGAAGTCAAGGGCTTTCAATAGATGTTCCTCTAATCTGCAAACTGGTGATGAACTGTAATATGTAAAGGGAATACATTTACTATCATTTCCAAAGAACAACAGGAGAAGTTAGAAGAAATGATTTTATACATGGATGGTTGTTAGGACATTGGGCAATTTTGGGAAAATCCTTAAAGGAGAAGTGGATAAATAATTAATTAGTGTGGAGTAAGGGCAGGGGAATAGGGGAAATGGATAATTCTTCCAGAGAGCCAACACTGATACAATGGGCTGAATGGCCTCCTGTTCTGTAAATTTCAGAATTAGTGGCTATTTGACCTTAGAAGAGGATGGGTTGTGGGGTGAGACCCACGCAAACATGGAGGATGTGCAAACTCCACACAGACAGTGACCCTGGGCCGGGGTTGAACCGTGGTCCTCGGTGCCATGAGGTAGCAGTGCTAACCACCGTGCCACCCCCATATTCTGAACTTTCCCGACTGGTTCCATATCCATAGTATCCCTGTAGTGCAGACGGACATAATTCAGCCATCAGGTCTACACCGACCCTCTGAAAGAGCACTCTACATAGGCCCATTCCCCACCCTAGCTCTGTAATTCCGCACATTGATCATGGCCAATTCACCTAATCTGCACATCCCCGGACACTGAGGGACAATTTAGAATGGCCAGTCCACCTAGCCTGGATAAACTTGGACTGTGGGAGGAAACTGGATCATCCAGATGAAACCCACGTAAACACTGGGAGAAAGTGGGAACTCCACAGACAGGCACCCAAGGCAGGACTCAAACCTGGGTTCCTGGTGCTGTGAGACAACGGTGCTAACCGCTGAATTTCCAAAATGTTTCTTAAAAACAAATTCTCCTCCCTGGATCCTTATCATGTTGATATCAGTGCACCATTTTTAATCTAATTCATCCTTGGCAGACCCTTGAGTTTTCTTAGCCTTCTACAATACACAGATTTTTTTCACTTAACTGTTATTTAATTTACCTTAACTTATCTTCTACTCTTTCAGTCTATGTGGCATGCTTATTATTGACATCTATTCAAGCAAGTAAAGGATTTTGTAAATTGCATTCTGAAAATGTAAACCTTTAACTACTTCTATCTTGATTCTAGGTCCTCGCACAGTGTTTTTCTGGTCGCCAATTATGAAATGGGTGAGTATATCATGTTAACATTATCTTCAAAGGTTTAGCAAATTGGATATCATGACTGATCCTGAAAAGTTACTGAACAATACATGTCTACAGTGTGCACTTGTCATGATATACTGGTCCAGAATTTGCTCCCTGGCAAGATTGGTGGTGCAGACTAAATTTCCCTTTTTTAAGCACCAAGCACGGCTTTTGCCAACTTAGTTCAAAATTTCCTGATACAGTTTTAATATGCCGCTCTAAGCAGAGTGACAAATTAAAGTCACTGCATCAGCCCCACTGCTAATGTTGAGAACTTTTCTCTTGAATTTAAATGAGTCTCGCTAATTCAAGATAACACGTAGGTATTGGCTTTTCCAGTTTTCTGTTTTAAAGTTTCAGAAGTTCTATTTCTGTGAACCAAATAACAATATACAGTATCTGGAAAGGGGGAGTACTGTTAAAATTTTGACAGTAAATTTAAGATATTGATTTACTTAATTTGAACAGACCGTATCATGCCTTCCTTAACTTATTCACTTTTCAGGATAAAGCAATAGATGATAAATTCAGTAATATCTATGACTTTTGTGAAGAGGTGTTGAATGATCACAAACCTGATCAATAGCAGATGTCATTCTTGCTGGTTGGCATAAAATGAATAAGGACTTTCTGAGCACTAATTCAAACCTGCCATGTTTATTGATTGTGTATATAACTTATGACTGAACCATAATTTTTAAGTGGGAATGACAATATAATTATTTATAACTAGTCCAAATGTTGTGTATGGTGACTAATACTACTCGTTGCATTTGTACCTTTTCCAGCATTAAAAAATTACTGTGCAAGTGACTTTTTATTTAAAAGCTGGGCTAATTAAACTTGATTGGTGCTTGGAAGGGTATTCCATTTATTACAGAAACTAATTGCAGGACACACTATTGTAATGATAGTGAAGCTTCAAGGAAAAGGTTCATTACAATGAGAGTGATTATTATGCCAAATAATTGCCAGTCTACTTCTTGGGAAATATATAAGAAGTTGTAATTGATTGAGGAGAAGTCATGGAAAAAAATTTCAAAGCTAGAAATATTACATTAATGATTTATACTTTGGAATAAAAAAAAACAATGATCCAGAACTTTCGATCCCTGCATGGTAATATTCTGGAGGTACCCACTCCCTAAATGCGCTTGGGGGACCCCCTTGGAAGTCCCACGCACTGACTGCACAGAAATTGACCAAGAAGCTTAGACTTCTGATGGGCAATTGCCCTATGTTGTTTGGAACCATCCAAAACTGAGTTGGAGACTTCGAATTGTTCTGACTAGCTTACCAGAATAGTTACCCAGGAAAAGTTAGAAGGATTAAAACCAGTTCTAACTCCTGCCCCCGCCCACATACCTGCTGTTCTACCCTTTCATTACCCACCTACAACACTACATCTCACTCACTCACCTGCCATCTTGCCTCCCAATTACTTACTTGCCACCCTACCCCTTCAACCACTTACCTTACAAGCTTACCATCTCTCCATAGCTTCTCAAAGGGCCTTTTGGAATTTTAGACTTACTGGAATATGACAGCCAGTGTCACAAACAGGGGGCTTGGCTTTCCTGACGATCCTGCATCACAAGAAAGGGCCCTGAGAACAGGTACACACCACATTTCTGAGAAGGCCCAGTTCACACTTCTGGGCGAGAAATGTGCCAGCGCTGGTGTAGGTAAGTAAGTAGGTGTGGAGTAGCAATCCAATGGTGATAACCATTCCTTGGGCAATTCAGTCCAATTTCTAAATTTGTGGATAACACGAAGTTAGGAGGGGAGATGGTGCAGTGGAGCACTGCTACCTCATGGCGCCGAGGACCCAACTTCGATCCCGTCCCCGGGTCACTGTCCATGCGGAATTTGCACATTCTCCCTTTGTCTGCATGGGTCTCACCCCCATACCACAAAGGTGTGCAGGGTATGTAGATGGGCCACAATAAATTGTCTCTTAATTGGAAAAAAAAACATTGGATAATGTAAATTTATTTGAAATAAACATTAGGTTAGGAGAGATAGTCATTACAGACTGCAATAAAGTAATAAACTTTCAGAATGGACAAATAAATGGCAAATGAAGTTCAAACACAAAAGGTGCTAGTGTAGGTGGAGTAGAAGAAGAAGAAAGGGATCTCGGGTACAAATACACCTATTGCTAAAAGTTGCGCCAAGGAGATAATGATAGCAAACCAAGCATTAGGCTTTATTTCTAGAGGGGTAGAATTGAAAAGTTGCAAAGTTGTGCTAAACCTATATCAACTCTTTGTTAGATTATGTGTTAACAACTACATGCAGTTCCAGAGGCTATATTATAAAAGGTATAGAGGCACTAAGTGCTCTAGCTTAACGAGAATGACACAAGGAATGTCTGGGTATACGTTTCAGACAAAGGTGAAAATGCTGAGCGTCTTTTTTTCATGAAAAAAAAATGAAGGCGTGGCCTTTAAATTACGCCCCTGTTTATTCCTACTCTTTTTCTTTTAAAAGAGGATACTGGAAGTCTGCAGAGGGATTTGGATAGGTTAAGTGAATGGGCTAGGGTCTGGCAGATGGAATACAATGTTGACAAATGTGAGGTTATCTATTTTGGTAGGAATAATAGCAAAAGGGATTATTATTTAAATGATAAAATATTAAAACATGCCGCTGTGCAGAGCGACCTGGGTGTGCTAGTGCATGAGTCGCAAAAAGTTGGTTTGCAGGTACAGTAGGTACAGTAGGTGATTAAGAAGACGAATGGAGTTTTGTCCTTCATTGCTAGAGGGATGGAGTTTAAGACTAGGGAGGTTATGCTGCAATTGTATAAGGTGTTAGTGAGGCCACACCTGGAGTATTGTGTTCCGTTTTGGTCTCCTTATCTGAGCAAGGACGTACTGGCACTGGAGGGTGTGCAGAGGAGATTCACTAGGTTAATCCCAGAGCTGAAGGGGTTGGATTACGAGGAGAGGTTGAGTAGACTGGGACTGTACTCGTTGGAATTTAGAAGGATGCAGGGGGGATCTTATATAAACGTATAAAATTATGAAGGGAATAGATAGGATAGATGCGGGCTGGTTGTTTCCGCTGGCGGGTGAAAGCAGAACTAGGGGGCATAGCCTCAAACTAAGGGGAAGTAGATTTAGGACTGAGTTTAGGAGGAACTTCTTCACACAAAGGGTTGTGAATCTATGGAATTCATTGCCCAGTGAAGCAGTTGAGGCTCCTTCATTAAATATTTTTAAGATAAAGATAGTATTTTGAAGAATAAAGGGATTAAGGGTTATGGTGTTCCAGCCGGAAAGTGGAGCTGAGTCCAAAAAAGATCAACCATGATCTCATTGAATGGCAGAGCAGGCTCGAGGGGCCAGATGGCCTACTCCTGCTCCTAATTCTTATGTTCTTATGTCTGCCAACTAGTTTTCTATCCATCTCAATACACTAGCCCCAATCCCATGCGCTTTAATTATACATGTTAATCTCTTATGTGGAACTTTGTTGGAAACCTTCTGAAAGTCCAAATAAACCACATTCAGTGGCTCGCCCTCAAGAACTTAGTAGTTACGATCTCAAAGAATTCCAGTAGATTTACAATCATGATTTCTCTTTGATTCCAATTCTATCACTGTTTTCCATGTGCTCTGCTGTAAAATCTTTGATAACGGACTCTAGATTTTGCCCGTTTTAAAAATAATAATCTTTATTGTCACAAGTAGGCTTACATTAACACTGCAATGAAGTTACTGTGAAAATCCCCTAGTCGCCACACTCCGGCGCCTGTTCGGATACACAGAGGGAGAATTCAGAATGCCCAATTCACCTAATAGCACGTATTTCGGGACTTGTGGGAGGAAACCAGAGAATCCGGAGGAAACCCACGCAGACACAGGGAGAAGGTGTAGACTCTGCACAGACATGGCGCTGTGAAGCGACTGTGCTGCCGTGCTGCCCCATAAGGGGCCACCCATTTAAAACTGAGTCTTTGGAAAGCTTTGAAGCAGAGTCTATTTTTCAGATAGAGATAGATTCTTGTTAATCAAAGGAGTGATAGTACCTCAAATCTGCATCTATCAGATCGGCCATAATCTTATAAAATGACACAGCATACACCCATTCCTAATTACCCTTGATAAACTATTTCCAAGGGCTTGCTGTGGATCCAAAGTCAGATTTCCTTCCCTAAAGGTCATTAGTGAACATGTGGGTTTTTAAGACAATAGTTAACATTATGCTTTTAATTCCAGATTTTTTATTGAATTCAAATTTCACCATCTGCTGTGGTGGGATTCAAACCCGGGTCCCAAAAGAAGCACCCTGTATTACTAGTCGAGTGACAATACCATTATGCCACCGCCTCCTCATATGCTGCTATCAATACTTTTGCAATCTAATATACATCTTACCAATAGAATAGAATTTGGTATGTAAACATTGATTAAATCATTATACAAATATAACCTCCACCACCTAGCCTGTAGATTGCCAATATTGCACAAATGAAAACAGAAAGTTGCTGTAATATGTAATAGTAGTTGAGATTGAAGTATGGTGTAAATGCATGTTTTTAAAACAAAAAGTATAACATTTATTTTTGAACAGTAAGCAAAATTGAACCCCCGTATAGTTGCAATAATTTCAGCACCAAGCGAATGCAGCCTTGAACAATGTTCAGCGGGACCAATAAATTTGTTATCTGAAGGTTACTGTTAAGTTTTTATGTTGTGCTGTGTTGTTTATTTCATGCTGTTTTTACTTTCTGTACAGAGTTTAGTCATTGCAGGATTAGCCGACATGGCTAGGCCTCCAAACAAACTTAGTGCATCTCAGTCAGGAGTGCTTTGTGCTACAGGTAATGTAAATTCTTTAAAAAATATTTTTTGTTATGTATTTTAGTTTACACTTTATTCATTACATTTTGAGTGGGATGCTGAATTGCTTTTGTTGCTGAGAGGTGAACATAATTGCTTGGACCAACTTTAACCTCCCTTTCTACTCTTCTTCCATCCCAACTCCTTGCGGGGAAGTACTACCACAGCATTGTAGCTGAGAGGGAGAACTATATGTGGGTCCATCTATCCTTTCTGATAAGGCTATGATTGTGATTTAGAGCACTTTAACCTTCTATTTTTTCCCTGTCTCAATAGAAATATTCTTTCAAAACAGGGTTTGCTCCAAAAGTGGCCAAGTTGAATTTTAAGGGTTTCTGAGCTGAACTCATAATATTAATTGAATTTAGAATTATTGCTTAAATAATCAACTAAGTTTAAAAACTAGATGTTCCAAATAAGGCTCTCCTTAGTCTTTGTTAACTACCTACCTCTAAACCACAAGTTGGGGCATAAGTAATTATTATTGCACCAGTGGCACTCGGGTTCTTTACTGGAGACTAATATAATGTGAGTGTTCCTGACACAAATTTATCTAGCAGACTCATATACATTTTGTTTAAGAGTGGGAAGCAAAGGAGGTGTAAGATCTAATAGTGTTCCTTTGCTCAAAGCAGTTTGGACTTTAGAGCTTAACTGTGGAGGGCAGCCACTTAGCTGAATACTGGAGAGGTGGATGGATTCTGGAATTTTATATTCTTGCCTTTTGGCAATCAGGGAATAACTACACTATGTTTGTTCAAGAGAATGACCTGTGGTTGAAATGATGGAGAAGCTGTCAGCATCACTGTCATTGGAGTGTAAAACTGACAGTACCTTCTGGTATCTGCATGTGCAGAACTAAATACTGAAAAACAGATGTTTCTGTCTGTGATACCCTACTCCAAAGCATGTCCTTTTGCTGCAGTTGCATCAACATAGAATCAATGAATTAATGCAAACTTTCCAAATTTATATGCACAATTCTCGCTGTTAAGACTAATATAAATGTTGAGCCTTTTTAATCAGAAATAACTTTGAAATCTCAGTTGTAAATACTGCTGAACAAATATTCAGCCCCTGAGAAACAAACTCCAAACATACGAATTAGGAGCAGGAACAGTCTATTTGGTCTTTCAAGTCTGTTTCACCATTTGATAAGATTATGACTGATCTGAATATGGCTTCAACTGCACTTTCCTGTCTGCACTAATTTTAGACGTCTGAAGTCTCAGTGCCTCAGAACATTTGAAAATTGCATAATTTTAGAAGTAACTTTCAGTATTTTAAGTTTCCTTTATACTTAACACCATTCTGTTGGTTCCGAACTTTGTTTTGGTTTCTGTACATTGATTAAAATATGAATTAAAATCCTTGCTTTTTACTTCCTACTTGTTTCCTGAGAATTCTTCAGTCCAATCATTCTACCTGCTACCTGCACGGTTGCTGATGGTGCCAAATTGAAAGTTACATTGGAATCGCTGGGGAAATTCGCACTCTAGACTAGAGCCTCCTAAATCTCTATGGGAAACCTCTTGATGTCAGCAGTGAGCTGACTGCATGATCCACACAATAAATAGCTAGGTTAGAGCCCACAATAAGCCCAATAATCTTTTTGTGGTCTTGTGCTTTTGATGGTGACATTGCATATTTTTATTGCAACAGGACAATAAAAATGAATAATCTTTTTTTCATATCAGGCTTGATTTGGTCCAGATACTCCCTTGTGATTATTCCGAAGAACTGGAGTTTGTTTGCTGTAAACTTCTTTTTGGGCTGTGCTGGTTGTACGCAGCTGGTTCGAATTGCAAAGTAAGTATCAGCTGTAGCAAAAAATGGTTTACATCTAGAAATCTTCGACTCTGAAGTAAGATTATTTCGACTTTCAAAGTCGCTTTAAACTATAAATTAAACCTGCCTTCCCTCCTGTATGAAGTTCTAGTAGAGATCGCAGAGTTACATTTCAATACATCAGAAATGGTTGTTTTCCTCATCATTTTGCTTAAGTTCAAAACCAATGTTGTCTGCTTCTGCCCTCAACTTGAGTTTTCAGCTCTATTTTTAAAAAATTATTTTTATTGAACAATTTTGATTTTATACAACATTGACACACCTTAGTAAAATACCGAAAATAACAATAATATTAACAATCATATACATTCGCCCCACCTCCATGAACAACACAGCATTTTAACAACAACGCATCCAGAAAAGGCTGCCATCGTTTATAGAACCCTTGTATTGATCCTCTCAGGGCAAATTTGACCTTTTCCAATTTTATAAATCCCGCCATGTCACTGATCCAGGTCTCCACGCTTGGGGGCCTTGCATCCTTCCACTGTAACAGAATCCTTCGGCGGGCTACTAGGGACCCAAAGGCCAGGACACCGGCCTCTTTCACCTCCTGCACTCCCGGCTCTACCGCAACTCCAAAAATCGCGAGTCCCCACCCTGGTTTGACCCTGGATCCAACCACCCTAGACACCGTCTCCGCCACCCCCTTCCAGAATTCTTCCAGTGCTGGGCATGCCCAGAACATATGGGTGTGGTTCACTGGACTCCCCGAACATCTGGTGCACCTATCCTCACCCCCAAAGAACTTACTCATCCTGGTTCCGGACATGTGGGCCCGGTGCAGCACCTTAAATTGGATGAGACTAAGCCTCGCACATGAGGAGGAAGAGTTAACTCTCTCCAAGGCATCCGCCCAAGTCCCGTCCTCTATCTGCTCCCCGAGTTCCTCCTCCCATTTAGCCTTCAGCTCCTCCACTGACGACTCCTCCACCTCCTGCATTACCTTATAGATGTCAGACACCTTCCCCTCTCCGACCCACACCCCCGAAAGCGCTCTGTCCATCGTCCCCTGCGAGGGCAGCAAAGGGAATCCCTCTACCTGTCGCCTAGCAAACGCCTTTACCTGCAGGTATCTGAACATGTTCCCTTGGGGAAGGCCAAATTTATCTTCCAGTTCCCCCAGGCCCGCAAACCTTCCGCCAATAAACAGGTCCCTCAATTTGCTGATCCCCGCCCTTTGCCACCCCCTAAATCCCCCATCCGTGTTCCCCGGGATGAACCGATGGTTGCCACCCAGTGGAGCCTCCATCGAGCCCCCTGTTTCCCCCCGATGCCGTCTCCACTGTCCCCAGATTCTTAGAGTCGCCGCCACCACCGGGCTCGTGGTAAACCTCTTAGGGGAGAGCGGCAACAGTGCCGTTGCCATGGCACCCAGGCTCGTACCTCTACATGACGCCATCTCCATTCTTTTCCACGCCGCCCTCCCCCCTCCATCACCCATTTACGCACCATTGACACATTGGCTGCCCAATAGGTACCCCAGAAGGTTGGGCAGCGCCAGCCCGCCTCTATCCCTTCCTCGCTCCAGGAACACCCTCTTCACTCTCGGAGTCCCATGTGCCCACACAAAGCTCAAAATACTGCTAGTCACTCTCCTAAAGAAGGCCCTGGGGATAAATATGGGCAGGCACTGAAAGAGGAACAAGAACCTCGGAAGCACCGTCATTTTGACGGACCGTACCCTCCCCACCAATGACAATGGCAGCATGTCCCACCTCTTGAACTCCTCCTCCATCTGATCTACAAGTCTGGTGAAGTTATGCTTGTGAAGAGTCCCCCAGTCCCTGGCCACCTGCACCCCCAGGTACCTAAAGCTCTCCCCGGCCCGCCTAAGCGGGAGCCTACCAATTCCTTCCTCCTGGTCTCCAGGGTGCACCACAAACACCTCGCTCTTGCCTAAATTTAATTTATAACCTGAAAAGGTCCCAAACTCAGCTAGCAACTCCATCACTCCCGGCATCCCTCCCCCCCGGGTCCGCCACATACAGTAACAGGTCGTCGGCATACAACGACACCCTATGTTCCTCTCCACCTCGCACCAAGCCTCTCCACCTCTCTGAATCCCTCAACGCCATCGCCAGCAGCTCGATTGCCAGTGCAAACAACAAGGGGGACAGGGGGCAACCCTGCCTGGTCCCTCGGTAAAGCCGGAAGTACTCCGACCTCCTCCTATTCGTGGCCACGCACGCCATCGGTGCCTCATATAGCAGCCTTACCCATCTAATAAACCCTTCACCAAATCCAAACCTCCCCAACACCTCCCATAGGTACCCCCACTCCACTCTATCGAAGGCCTTCTCCGCATCCAGCGCCACCACTATCTCTGCCTCCCCCTCAATCGCCGGCATCATGATGACATTCAGCAATCTCCGCACATTCGTGTTCAGCTGCCTTCCCTTCACAAAACCTGTCTGGTCCTCGTGCACAATCCCTGGCACACAGTCCTCTATCCTGGTGGCCAGGAGTTTTGCCAGCACCTTAGCATCCACGTTGAGGAGAGATATGGGCCTGTATGAACCACAGTGCCGGGGGTCCTTGTCCTTCTTTAAAATTAACGAGATCAGCGCCCGCGACATCGTCGGGGGCAAAGTCCCCCCTTCCCACGCCTCATTGAGTGTCCGCACCAGCAAGGGGCCCACTAGGTCCACAAACTTTTTATAAAATTCCACCGGGAACCCATCCGGCCCCGGTGCCTTCCCTGACTGTATCTGCCCGATCCCCTTAACTAGCTCCTCCAGCTCAATCGGCGCACCCAGCCCCTCCACCTTCTCCTCCTGCACCTTCAGGAAAGAAAGCCTGTCAAGGAACCTCTCCATTCCCCCCCCTCTCCCCCGTTGGCTCCGACCGGTACAGTTCCCCGTAAAAGTCCTTGAAGACCTCATTCACCTCTACCCCCTTCCGCACCACATTCCCACTCTTGTCTCTCACTCCAGCAATCTCCTTAGCCGCATCCCGCTTGCGGAGCTGATGAGCCAGCATCCTACTCGCCTTTTCACCATGTTCGTACACTGCCCCTTGTGCCTTCCTCCACTGTGCCTCCGCCTTTCTAGTGGTCAGCAAATCAAATTTAGCCTGCCAGCTGCGCCTCTCCCCCAACAGTCCCTCCTCTGGTGCCTCTGCATACCTCCTGTCCACCTCCAGCATCTTTCCCACCAGTCTATCCCTCTCAATCCTCTCACTCCTCTCCCTGTGTGCTCGGATGGATATCAGCTCCCCACAAATTACTGCCTTCAGGGCTTCCCAGACCATCCCCACCTGAACCTCCCCCGTATCATTCACCTCAAGGTACCCCTCAATACTTGCCCGGGAGTTTTCAGCTCTGATCCCTTTTGCCACTTCCAGACACGACTGTTTTAACAGATGCCTTGTAACATCCATAAGTTGTTCCGCTGTAGAAGAACCTAGAACCTGAGGGCCCAGCCTCAGACTGAAGGGACGACCCTTTAAAACTGAAATGAGGAGAAATTTCTTCAGCCAGGGTGGTGAATCTGTGGAACTCTTTGCTGCAGAAGGCTGTGGAGGCCAAGTCACTGAGTGTCTTTAAGACAGAGGTAGATAGGTTCTTGATTAATAAGGGGATCAGTGGTTATGGGGAGATGGCAGGAGAATGGGGATTACAAACATATCAGCCATGATTGAATGACAGAGAAGACTCGATGGGCCAAATGGCCTAATTCTGCTCCCATGTCTTATATTCTAACTCCAACTTTGATCACTACACTGGCTTGTCAGTCCCTTATGCCATTCAATATTATTCTTATCTTAATGCATCATTCTCTCCATGGCCTTGCTCCACCCCATCTCTGCAGTCTCCTCCAGGCTTGCATCCCTCTGATATCTTCTATTCCTCTGACGAGTCTTCTTTGCATCCCATTCTCTGCCCATCCTTTTATCCCACCAATGGTAGCAGAGCCTTCAGTTGCCATAGTCCTAATTCTTTGAAATGATTTCCCTAAACCACTGCATCCCTTACCATATATTCAAAAACTCCTTGTTGAGGTAACAGCGCAGAAACAGATGTTCAGCTCAACTGATTAGTGCCAGCATTTATACTCCATATGAGCCCACTGGTTTAAAATACTGGTTTAAGGCTCTGAGATTCAAATAATTTTTACCTGGATTTAGCCTTAATATTGTATACATTTTTAAATACTAAGTAACTAAAATTAAATTTGTGTTTCGTAAAGAAGTATAATATTTCCAGACGTGTCTCCTGTTTATGTAACAGTCTCTGCAATTTCATTTTGGATCATATTTCACAAGTACTGACATTAATATGGTAACACTATACCAAGGGTGGTACATATGCTACTTATCTTTCTTTATTTCATAAGTTGTTTTATTGTCTCAATTATGTCCTCAGATACAACTACGAACTAAAGTCCGAAGGTGAACATCCTAAATAAATTCGAACAGCCACCTACAAGAATCCAAGATATGATCTTGTCTTTATTTTTGAAATGTGCCTTGTAAATGATTCAAGGTGATTGATAACATCATAATCGGCCTCAATGGTTTTGTAGTGGAGATTCTGTTACATATAATGTCTGTAAATATGTTCTTCATCTCCCAATAAATTTTACAGTGGTATATGTTTCTTGACAACTGAAACCTAGTTTTAAACCAATAGGATTCAACTTTGTTCCACTTCCATTGACCAGTTTAACATCATCCTGAATTCTTCAGGATTCACCTGAAGAAGGAGCCGTGCTCCGAAAGCTCGTGTTTGAAACAAACCTGTTGGACTTTAACCTGGTGTTGTAAGACTTCTTACAGTTTAACATCAGTTAGTTAGATTACTAAAATCTTAATCAAAAGGATCAGTACTCATCTCTTAACTCTGATGGCATGTCTTAATCAGATTTTTGTAATAGAGTGCAAAGATTGACCATTCGTGCATTGCTTTTGATCAAATGTGTACATGCTCAAATGTATCTCATGCTGGTTAAGTTAATATTTGTGATAATTATTAAATATTCTTTTCATTTCTAATTAAATCAGAAAGGTACAATCTAAGAGGTGGCACAGTGGTTAGCACTGCTACCTCATGGCACCAGGGACCCGGGCTCTATCCGGCCTTCGGTGACTAGAGTTTGCACATTCTCCCATGTCTGCATGGGGTTTCCTCCAGGTCTCCGGTTTTCTCCCACAGTCCAAAGATATGCAGGTTAGGTGAATTGGCCATGCTAATTTGCCCCTTAATGTCCAAAGATGTGTAAGTTAGGTAGGGTTACTGGGATAGGACGGGGGAGTGGGGTGCTTTTTCAGAGGTGCAGACTCGATGGGCCGAATAGCCTCCTGCACTGTAGGGATTCTATGATTGTCTTGCCAATATCATACTAATTCCATGTTTGAAGCTGATTATTTGTGTGACCTGGGAAAAGAGGCACATTTGTTTCCTCTTTTTTTTTGTCCCATAACTTTAATTTTAACTTAACGTGTCTCAGAATTCTACCTCTCACCTGATTTGACTTAATGCACTTCATCATAATTTTCTTAGTTGGCCTGCTCTATTTTTAAAATTCCTTTAGTCCTCCTGACATGCACTTTTTCCTCCCACTTTTACAGTGAGTGATTTGAGCAATTAGGGTTATGCCAACCTCCCCAGAGTTCTGTATTCAAGACACGAAAGAGAAAATGCTGGAAAATCTCAGCAGGTCTGGCAGCATCTGTAGGGAGAGAAAAGAGCTAACGTTTCAAGTCCAATGACTCTTTGTCAAAGCTGACAGTGAAAGTGGGAAATATTTAAACTATTCTCCATGAAACCCTTAAAGCACTATTATAAACATGGTAAACCCTATTGCACTACTTAAACTTATCTGTATTGGTTGTTGAAGTTATACAAGGGTGTGTTGATTATATTATCTTTTCTGCTCTTTGACATTCAATTAACAAAATTGGAAAAATATCTGCATGTAGCATGTTAATTATTAATGAAAGTGCCTTTTTTTTCTGGCTTGTTCCAACCTCTTGAAATCTCAGAGGACAAGCTGTTAAAAGAATTATGGGATTGCAGATTTTATAAATAGGGGTTACAGCATAAAAGGAAGAGGCAATGCTAATTGTATAGATGCCGTTTTTTAAATATTGTGTCCAGATTTTGCACTTTAAGCAAGATGAAATGAAAAGAAATTCACTAAGGGGACACAAGAATGAGGGACTTTAGTTTTTAAGAGAAATTAGAGACCCAAATGTTCTTCACATTAGAATAAAGCAGGTTAAGTAGATATTTTCGTGGTGTTCAAAATTATAATTGGTTTTGAAACAAAAAGGGCTGGATTCTCCGTCGGCTGGATCTTCTGCTTTGCCGGCAGTGCACTCAAGCCCACGGATTTCCTGACGGCGTGGAGCTGCCCACACTAGGAAACCCATTGGTCGGCTGCCGGGATGGAGAATCCTGCCCAAATTATTTTCACTGGTCTCTGAATTAGTAACCAGAGGACATGCGTTTAAGATCACCACTAAAAGGAAAGATTAACAGATTTTAAAAAAAAACACAAAAGATTGTTAACACTGGAATGCTGTACCCGGAAAAGCTTGAAAAGCTGATTCACAATAGCTCTCAAGAGGGAAGGGGAAAAATTCAGGGAATGGGACTAAATAGCTCTTTCAGGCACATTTACGTAGCTGCAATTTAAAGAATAAATATTTTCCTTTCTGACTGACGAACTATTGCAAAAGGATCAATCTTTATTTAACTATTCTAAAATAATATGGTGGGCATTTCTCTTGGAATTTCAATGCATAAGGCAGATCTACCTGCATCTTAGGTAGTCTCGTCCGAGCAACCGTTGCCCAAGGATACATTCTATAGCATAATTACATGGGAACATCAAAGGAGATATGCTAATACCAGAATTATCTGCAACCAGAAATTCCTAGTGAGTGAACCCCTTAAATTTCTAGTGAGTGAACCCCTCTGCCTCCTCGCGTGGTCCCCTCCATCATAGATGATAGTGTAGGGGGCACGGTAGCACAAGGGTGGCAAGGTAGCACAGTGGTTAGCATAGTTGCTTCACAGGGTCCGAGTTTCGATTCCCGGGTTGGGTCACTGTCTGTGTGGAGTTTTCACTTTCTCCCCGTGTCTGCGTGGGTTTCCTCCGGGTGCTCCGGTTTCCTCCCACAGTCCAAAGATGTGCAGGTAGGTTGATTGGCCATGCTAAATTGCCCTTAGTGTCCAAAAAGGTTAGGAGGGGTTATTATTGGGTTATGAGGATAGGATGGAAGGGAGGGCTTATGTGGGTCGGTGCAGACTCGATGGGCCAAATGGCCTCTTTCTGCACTATGTTCTATATGCAGGTTAGGCGGAGTGGCCATGCTAAATTGCCCTTGGTGTCCAAAATAGGTAGGGTTTTTGGGTTGTGGGGATAGGGTGGAGGTGTGGGTTTAGGTGGGCTCTTTCCAAGGGCCTATGCGTACTCGATGGGCTGAATGGCTTCCTTCTGCACTGTAAATTCTTGCAAATTCTATGTTCCGAGAAGTTGATTCATTCCAGGAGATACGAAGAAATACCTGAGGGTACTGGATATAGCAAAAGGTTTATACACCAGCAGGAACCACTCTCCTGTACAACTACAACATTGGCATAAACCCAACAATGTGGAAAATTTCCAGGTACTTCCTGTCTGTAAAAAGCAAAATAAATTCAATCCAACCGAATACCACCCCATCATCCTACCCTCAAGGTTCACTAATGTCCTTCAGCGAAAGAGATTTGCCATTCTTACCTGGTCTGGTCTACATGTGACTCCCAACGGTAGAGGGTGAGGGCAAAGGCCTAGGTAGGGTGGTCTTTCGAAGGGTCAGTGCTGTCTTCATGGGCCGAATGGCCTCCTGCACTGTATTCATGATTCATGCAGATCGGTCTGTTTTGCTGTTCTCCTGGAGGTGGGTGTATCTTGAAGAGATTGCAGCAAGATTATCAGCAAAGTAAAGATCCTCCAAATATGAAAAGAGGGACCATTGAATTTCCCTGGATGGTCTGATGTTATTTGACACATGAGCCAGACGATGGTGACGACAAATAGAGTAGGGGAGCGGATTCTGTTAGGATCCCATTTGATGGTATTACTGGACAGAATTCCAGAATGGAAACCTGACTCAAAAGGACTGTGGCATTTAATCAAATGTTGAGGAATTATGCCACAGAGCCATTAGTTTTGACAACAAGAAAAAGACATTTATTAAACATGAAAAAATCAATAATAATGCAATACTCCTTTACTCCCACCTTAGCTTAACAACTGCACACACATTTTAAGATTAACACAGATGACAAAGTCGATTTGAAGCTACGATGGTCTCATTAACACACAAAGTCCTTTTTTTGAAGTGCACAGATAGGCTGTGGCCAAACACACAATCCACTATGCGCCCAAGTTGGTGTCTGAATATCTTCTCGGGTGATTGTCATATGAGAGCTTCCAAACTCCAAATCACTGGACTTAGCTGGAGAAAGTCCAGGATGATTCTCCGATTTGCAGGGGGCTAGCAGGGCCCTGGAGTAGTCCTCGCTGTCGATATGGGGCACGGCACTTTTGGTCGGGGGTCCGCTCATGCGCACGGCGTCAGCTGCCCCGTACGACATGGCCGACGAACACTGACCGGCGCCGAAAAAAATAGCCCCCCCTAGATTGCGCGCGCCTGCGGATTGGTGACCCCCGATCGGTAACCTGGTTGTCTTGGACGCCCCCCCCCCCCCCGTGAATGATCCACCTGCCCCCCACCAGTGCGCCCGTGGACTGAGTCCGCAGCTACCACGCCGAGTTCCCGGCGGGTGCAACCATGAGAGAACTATGCCTTCGGGAACTCTGCCAGTTGACGTTGCAGAATCGCCGTGGGGGCCTCTTTGAATGCCCCCCGCCCGGTGCCATGTCGACCGCGCGCAATTGGCGGCGATTCTCCGGGGACCGGAGAATCACGGGAGCGCCGTCGGATCCGATCTTGGGTTTGACGCCCATTCTCCGCCGCCGTGCCGATCGCGATTTCGGCTCGGAGAATCCCGCACCTTGTGTTTTCTGTTTCTTTTTGTAAAAATTTTGAGTACCCAATTTTTTTTTCCAATTAAGGGATAATTTAGCGTGGCCAATCCACCTAAGCTGCACATCTTTGGGTTGTGGAGCTGAAACCTACGCAGACATGGGGAGAATGTGCAAACTCCACACGGACAGTGACCCAAGGCCGGCATTCAAACCTAGGTCCTCAGCGCCACAGTCCCAATGCTAACCACTGCACCGCACGCCGCCCTTTAAAACCTCTTGTAACCATGCTTTCCGTTAGTGCCTTGCATGCCAAATCTAGTCAACGTTTTCCAAAAGAATATTCTGAACAGAATTTTACACCAACTCCTTTAAGATTTCTTCGTCTTGACTGACTTCCACTGTTATCACAAACTCATATCCAGCCAATGCTGTATTCCCAATTGCTTTAAAATTAGTTTTGCGGACTGTAGTGAGACATTCCAAACTTCAGGAATACTTTAGAAACCTTTAAGAATACTTTAGAAACCTTTAGAAAAACGTAGCCTCTCACCAGCCAATTCCTTCTTTCTCGGCGTTGTCTGTCCTGCCCATCAACATTGTCCTGTTCTATTTCCAGGTTTCTGGAACCAACTGTCCTTTAGTTCCTCTGGAGATTGCTGTCTTGCATGTGACTCCATAGTACAACTTTGAGCAGAACTATGAGAATTGTCTTCTCACTTTCTCCCTGTCTCCAACTGCTGTAGTTTTCAGCTAAAACTAAAGAACAAAGGAAGGTTTTTTTTTCCCTTACAGGGAAGCTAAGCAACTATATTTACTCTTCACGCC
Source organism: Scyliorhinus canicula (assembly GCF_902713615.1). Lineage (NCBI taxonomy): Eukaryota > Metazoa > Chordata > Chondrichthyes > Carcharhiniformes > Scyliorhinidae > Scyliorhinus > Scyliorhinus canicula. The sequence continues at coordinate 55,479,843 of NC_052152.1, read as the reverse complement.
ATAACTCGCTCCTGCACAGTTGGAACTTAACCAACTCCCACAGACACAAACACCTTTGTCCAACATGAATCGAACTATAGGTCCCTTCCAGGCACAGGAACATTAAATTAAACCCACTTATAACTATACATTATTCCTAATGGTTACCAATGCAAATCTAAATCCCTTAATACTGCCTTTGATTTCCTATCAAGGCAGCCCTGTTACACGCTAGACATCATTTCAAATCACTCAGACAATATATTGCCAAGGATGATACTGCATTTGAAGTGCTCATAGAACTTCCCAATTAGAATGACAATCTTGAGCGGAATCCTTCCACAGACTCTCACAATGAAGGCTATCCAACGTCTTCTTGAATTCTATGAAGTTAATGTAAAGGGGTGCATTCCATTTGAGGTATTTCTCTAAGATGTTCTGCAGAGCAAATATCTCTACACATTCCCTGCCCCTCCAGAACACTCTTTACTCTTGCCTAAGTTTGTCATCAATGTCAATCTACCAAGGGGAATTCTGCAGATGATTCTGCCGCGGATGGAAAGGAGTGTAGTTTCTCGCCAGTTGTTACTGTTGCAGAGATCCCCTACCTTTGATAATTTGAAAATGAGGCCTTTACTCCAGTCTTCTTGTGTGACTTCATTTTCCCATATTTTATGGAAGAGATCAATGAACATCCTGACGGCCATGTTCATATCTGCTTTTAACAGCTCTGTCTGCAGAGAGTCAATTCCAGGAACTTTACCACCTTTTTGTGGCTTTGATGACTACTGATTTATGTTTCAATTGGTGGGCTGGTATCAATATCAACCATGTCATCAGAAGGTGATGGATTAACTGTATCATCAGGCTCAGACCAGCTAAGAACCTCTTCAAAGTGCTGAACCCATCTTACATCTTGCTTTCTCGTTTGTTATCACATTTCCTGTGATAACAAAGCTGCCTAGATTGGCTGGCAAACTTCCAACATTGCAGTGATTACACTTCATGAGCTGTAAAGAACTTTGAGATGTCCACTGGTCATGAACAGCACCATATAAATGCATTTCTTCCACTAGAATAGTAGGCCTAGCTCAAGGGGCTGAATGGCCTTTGTCTATTTTGATTCCTGGGATGGCAGATCTGCCATATGAGGAGAGACTAAGTCAGTTAGGATTATATTCATTGGAGTTTAGAAGAGTGAGAGGGGATCTCTTAGAAAGTTACAAAATTCTAACAGTATTAGACAGGGTTGATTCAGAAAGAATGTTACTGATGGTGGGGGAGTCCAGAACGAGGGGTCGTAGTTTGAGGATAAGGGGTAAACCTTTTAGGACTGAGGTGAGGAGAAATTTCTTCACCCAGAGAGTGGTGAATCTGGAATTCGGTACCACAGAAAGTAGTTGAGGCCAAAACATTGTGTAATTTCAAGAAGGAATTACCTTTACCTCTTGAGGCTACAGAAATCAAAGGATATGGGGGGGAAGGCGGAATCAGGATATTGAACTTGATGATCAGCCATGATCATAATGAATGGTAAAGCAGGCTCGGAGGGTCGAATGGCCTCCTCCTGCTTCTATTTTCTATGTTTCCATGTTTGTCATTGACTGACATTGTGTAATTAATGTTTTGTCCACAGAGCTGTTTAGTCAACTTGTACGTTGTTGTCAGTTCTCCTCTTTCTGCAGGCAATTCTGTCTCTTTCGCCAATTCCTCACAAAGGCTCTCTTTCCAGCACTTTCTTTACTTCTTTGTCTTTGGTCTTGTATTGTTCTTTAGCCTGTTTAGTCAACCTGGATAATGTAGCATTCAGCAGCTTTCCCTTAATCTCTTCTTTCTTCAGTCTTCCACATCTCTGCTGTTAACCACTTCTTGCCCTTTTGCCTGAATCCAACGACCTCCAGTGTATGCTTCCATGATGTTACCCACTTCTTTTCAATTGTGCATTGATGTTCTTCATCTGCATTAGCTTGTATGCTAAAGCGATTCCGGAGGTCGATGATAAAACCCTTCTTCGTATCAGGTGATCTAAGGTTAGCAATGGAAAGACTTGTCGCCATTGGTGTTTGGCATGGGTATCCCAGAATTTCAGTTCCACCTTAACCATCCCCAGATATTGATCACTATTGACAGCTGCTCCACGCTGGACCTTGACATCCTGTAGAGATCCTCCTTTTTCTTTTGAGGATGGTGTGGTCAATATGATTGGCAGGGTGACAATCTGGGAATCTCCATGTCAGCTTATAGATGCGCTTGTGAGGGAAAATTGTACCTCCGATGACAGTTATTCTTTAGGCACATGTCAACTAGCCTCACTCCATTAATGTTGATATTGTCACAGTGATATCTCCCCATAGCTCTTTCACAGCCGGTGTTATCTGCTTCAACCTTTGCATTCATGTCTCCCATAATCAAGGGCATGTCTTTTTGTGGAACCATGGATGCCGCTTTTTTTGGCTGCTCATAGCAGTCATCCTCATCCTCCTCCTCTGCCACATTGGTGCATAGCACTGCAAGATTGAGGGTTTGCAGTATTTGGGGTCAAACCTTGCTCTGATTAGCCTATCGCTGATGGCTTCCTATTCTATAGGAGACTTGGCTTTGTCCTTGGTCACTATGACCACTGGCAAAGCCATGTGTTTAGCACAGGGGCTGGTTTAGCACGGGGCTAAATCACTGGCTTTTAAAGCAGACCAAGGCAGGCCAGCAGCACAGTTCAATTCCCGTACCAGCCTCCCCGAACAGGCGCGGAATGTGGCGACTAGGGGCTTTTCACAGTAACTTCATTTGAAGCCTACTTGTGACAATAAGCGATTTTCATTCATTTTCATTTTATGTGTGTCATCTCTACTGAGAAAAGGATAGTTGAGCCATCGCTTGTCACATTGCATCCTGAGTCAGTCCATCTATACTCACTGATACCACGAATGTCCACGTTGTTCCTCTGCATTTCTCTGGTAACTTAGACGGTCTTTTATGCTTCATACATGGTGCGGGCATCCATACTCTAAGATGGACTGTTCTTTTGGGCCCCAGAAACCTCCTCATTAGGCTTCAGAATTCCTGGGCTTTCATCTGAAGCTGTCATATTACCAACTTGTCAATCCCTAGATGTTACTGTGGTATTTGCCACAGTTTCTGTAACTTGATATTGTTTTGCAGGAGTTGTTGATCAAATGCCCAACCCCCAACCTAGAGGACCAGGTGCTGTGTCAGTCTGGCCCCTCGCCTGAAACCTGCTCAGCATGGTTAAACCTACCGCACCAGTAAAGCTCCCAGGACCTGCAGAGCTTTCAAGCCTCACCAACACGACAAGGTCACAGCATACGGTGAAAGTAACATCTGGGAAGGGGGACTGCCAGTGGCAGCCATGGTGTAGTCGTCACACACAATGTAGCTCCTGCTTAAAGACATAGAAAAGAGCTCTTTATACCTGAAAATGGGAGAAAAGCCAACGGAGAAGTGTTGCTGAAGGTCGGAGAAGAAATGTCATTTCCCCCCCGCCGGGTGTATTATATCTGTTGGTTACCAAACTTGGCAGAAGAAGGTGAAAGACCTGGTCAAGGAGTTGGAAAAGACCTGTGGCGCAGTTGTTGGAAATATGGCGGATGGGGGAGCGTCGGTGAAGTTGGAAATCTCCAGATGGAACAGTTGATTACTTTCACCAGGGAAGAGTTCTGTCTACAAAGGAAAGAGATGCAGGATGACAGATCGATGCCCATTAAAGGGGCTGTGGCAACCCTGAAAGGCTTGATGGAAACGGTTGGAAAATGTTTGAGAAATGGGGGCGCAGATCCGAGAGATGGAAAGGCTGATGTCAGACCACAGCGATCGGGTTTTGGCATTGGAGGCTGACGTGAGGCTCTTAGGCGACCTTTGCAAGACACAGAGAGCAAAGGTGGATGAGCAAGAGAACAAGTCGAGAAGGCAGAACATGCGTATCGTCGACCTCCCTGAAGGAGTGGAAGGCACGAGTGAGGATGCTGGTGGGGCTGGTGGCAGAGTGGGTGCTGGACGAGGCCCCAGTGGTGGATACAGCACACAGGTTTCCAAGACAGAAGCCAAGAGCTCGGGAGCCACCACAGGCGGTGATCATAAGACTCCACAAGTCGTGGAAAAAGAGAAGATCCAGCAGTGGGCCAGGGAGAAGTGGAACTGCGAATGGGAGGGGACAAGACCTGATAAAACCAGGACATTAGAGCTGAACTGGCAAAATGGCATGCTAGATTCAATAGAGCCATGGCAGTGCTGTATCAATGGCAGTTCAGGTTTGGGGTGCTCTACCCAGCAAAACTATGGGTGACTTATGAGGGTTGGAAATATTATTTTGAGACCCCAGAAGCAGCCAATGACTTTATTAAGAAGCACAAACTGGGGGAGAACTGAACTTTATCGGGAAACGGAGATGCCAGCTCTTTGGCGTAATTTTGGGGGAAGGGTGGGAGATGCGACGTGGCAGGGTTGGAGAAGAAGCGTGGTCTGGGGCGGAGAAGGGGCCATCTTGGATGGGCCCGGTACAGGACGAGATTAGAAGGGGCAGAGCCGAAAGGCAAAGATGACGGGCGGTAGAGGGGAATGGAAGCCTAAAGCCCTGGTGTGAGGTCTCAATGGACCAGTGAAAAGATCTCAGGTTTTTGCGCATTCAGGAGTTTGAAGGCTGAGGTGGTCTTTCTCTAGGAGACACACTTCTCCGTGAAGGACCAGGTTAGGTTGAGAAAGAGATGGGTGGGTCAGGTATTTCACTCTGAGTTCGAAGTCGTGTGGGGTGGCCATCTTGATGAGCAAGAAGACAAGATTTGTAAGTGCGAAGGAAGTGAGGTAGCCGGGTGGGAGCTATGTGATGGTGAGAGGGGTGTTGGAGGGGATGCCGGTAGTGTTGGTGAATGTATATGCACCATGTAGGGTTTATGAGGGGGTTGTTGGCAGCTATCCCAGATTTGGCCATGCACCAGTTGATCATGGGAGGAGACTTTAATTGTGTTCTTGAGCTGAGGATGTACAGGTCGAGCCCCATGTCAATGGGAAGGATACGAATATGGAAAAGATGGGTATGGTGGACCCGTGGTACTTTAACAACCCAGAAGGAAGAGAGTACTCCTTTTTCTCACATGTTCACAGGGTGTACTCCAGAATCAACTTTTTCGTGGTTAGCTTGAGGTATTGGTAGGGGTGGAGGAGGCAGAGTATGCAGGGATAGTAATTTCGGACCGTGTGCCCCACAGGCTAGAGATTCGGCTTAGATCGGGATGGGAGCAGAAGCTGGGATGGAGGCTCGATTCGGGGTTGTTGGCAGACAAGGTTCTGTGATAAGGTGGGGTCGGTGATTAAAGACTATGTAGAGTTGAACCAAAATGAAGAGGTGTCAGCATCCACATTTTGGGAGATACTGAAGGCGGCGGTGCGAGGGGAGATTATCTCATTCCAGGCACATGAGGATAGGAAAAGGAGGGAAGAGTATGGGCGTTTAATGAACAAGATGGTCAAAGTAGACAGTGATTATTTGAGGGTGCCCACAACGGAGGGATTGGCAAGAAGGAAAACGTTGCAGGGGCAATTTGATAGGTTGACGACGGGGAGGGAGGTGGAGCATCTGCGCAGGGCAAGGCGGGTGTAGTACGAGTACGGGGAGAAGGCAAGTTGAATGCTGGCACACCAACTACAAATATTGAGGATACAGAAAGAGAGATGGGAGGTAGTGACAGAGCCAGGGAGGATAAATGAGACTTTAGGGAATACTATAAGGAACTGTACAGGATGGACCCAGGGGGCGGGGGGGTGAAGAAAGGCATTTGGGGCGGTATTTGGATGGGCTGGAGTTTCCTCAACTGGAGGAAGAGAAGAGGCAGGCGCTAGAGGAGCCTTTGGGGGCTGAGAGAGGTATCGGACAGGATAAGGGAAATGAAGTTGGGAAAGGCCCAGGGGCCGAATGGCTACCCAGCAAAATTTTATAAAGAGTTCATGACGGAATTGGCACCGCATATGTTCGGGGCGTTTAGCGAGGCGCTGGAGAAGGGGGAGCTGCCGGAGACGATGATGCAGGCAACGATCACATTGGTACTAAAGAATGTCAAGGACCTATTAGAATGTGGGTCGTATGGGCCCATATCGCTGTTAAATACAGATGTAAAAGTGCTGGCTAAACTGGTGACGAAGAGGATGGAAGTTTGTGTCCCGGGGGTGGTCACAGAGGGCCAGGCAGGCTTTGTAAAGGGCAGGCAGCTCTCCAGCAGTATAAGGCAGCTGTTAAATGTGATTTTGACCCTGGCAAGAGGATGGGTTCCGGAGGTAGTGTTATCCATGGATGCGGAGAAGGCTTTTGACCTTTAGCAGGGGCAATTTGATAGGTTGACAACGGGGAGGGAGGTGGGCCAAAGTTTGTGGATGGAGGGGCGGTACCTGTCTGACCCTGGGAAGGTTTGAATTTGGGCCAAAGCTTGTGGCATGGGTGCACCTGATATATGTTTCACCAGTGGTGTGCGTACGGACCAACGATATGGACTCACAAAGCTTTGGGCTACACAGGGGAACAAGTGCCCACTGTTGCAGCTGTGGTTCCCGCTAGCTACAGAGTGTTTAGCAATGGGCCTTGGGGGGGGGGGGGGGGGGGGGGCGACAGAGTGGCAAGGGATTATGAGGGGGTGTATGGGAGTATCGGATGTCGCTATATGTTACTGTACGTGTCGGACCCGCTGAGGAGCATGGGAAGGATTATAGGCCTATTAGGGAAGTTTGGGGCGTTCTCAAGATACAAGTTGAACATAGGAAAAAGTGAAGTGTTCCCGATGAAAGAGTTGGATCGGCAGGGAGATGAGCAGGTGGTGAAGATTAAGGAGAAGCTGGTGGAGAAGGTTTGGGAAGATCTTAAGAGTTGGGATACGCTGTATCTGAGTTTGGCAGGGAGGATCCAAGTGGTAAAGATGAACGTCCTGCCAAGGTGTCTATTCATATTACGATTTTTGTACCAAAGGCCTTTATCCGGAAGTTGGAAACAATTATCTCAGAGTTTGTGTGGGCTAGAGGATACCAAGGGGAAAGAGGACCCTGTTACAGAGGCAGAAGAGGGGGGTTGCCTGTCACACTACAATTGGGCGGTGAACGTGGAGAAGGTGAGGCAGTGGTGTGAAGGAGAGTGGGCAGAATGGGTTAGGCTGGAGGAAGAATCTTGAAGGAGGTCCAACCTGAGATATGGTGATGGCGGTGTTAATACTGGCGCCAAAGAAGTACACGGAGAGCCCAGTGGTGCCATCCACAGTGTAGGTCTGGAACCAGTTGAGAAGGCACTTTAGGATAATGGGGATGTAAATGTTAACACCGCTGTGTGAAGACCACAGATTCGTGCCAGGGGGGACAGATGGTATGCATAGTGTCATGCGAGAGTAGCTTTAAGAAATAGGTGTTTATAAATGGGTGTGTATATAAATATCTGTAGTGAAAGTACCTTTAAGAAATGGGTGTTTATTACTGCAGTGATGTCAGAGAGTGGGTGGAGCTGGGCTGTCTGTCAGCTTTTTACTTTCGTTTTTGGCTGTTTGCTGCAGGGCGTGTTTTAGTTTCGTTTTCAGAGCTGGATAGCTGCAGTCACAGCCAGAAGGTGTATGAGTCTCTCTCTGTAATCTAAAGACTGTAAATCGATCCTTTGGTGATTTAAAACTAATAACTGCTCTCACTAGTGACTTTAGCCTGATGTGTTTCTGTTTTAAAGGTTTTTTTTAAAAGTCTTCTGGATGTTAAAAGGAAAGCTTAGTGTTTGGATGACTTAGTGTTGTATTCTTTGGGTGTTGTATTTGAATTAATGGTTGCTAAGATGTTCACTGTATGTTTTAAAAAGGTTAACTTGAGTTCATAGAATAAACATTGTTTTGCTTTAAAAAATACTTTTCTATTTCTGCTGTACCACACCTGTAGAGTGGGCCGGGTGCTCCCCATACCACAATCTATTAAACGTTGTGGGTCAGGTGAACTCCATGATACACTTTGGAGTTCTCTAAACCCTGGCCCATAACAATAGGAAGTGGAGAGAAGTGGGGCTGGTTAAGGTGAGGGATCTGTACTTGAAAAGACTTTAGCCAATATAGAGGAACTGAAGGAGAGGGTAGAGCTCGCAGGAGGAAGTGAGTTGAGATACTTGCAGGTAAGGGACTTCGCGTGAAAGGTTTGGAAAGAGTTCCCCAAGCTACCGAAGTATGCCCTGCTGGAGAGACTGTTGCTCCTGAACGTGGAAGGTGAGGGCAGGATCGGAGACATCGGATATGGGTGGCTGGGAGAGCAGGGAGATGAGCAGGTGGTGAAGATTAAGGAGAAGTCAGAGGGGAAACTAGGAGGAGGATTAAATTGGGGGAGTGTGAGGGCAGCATGGTGCCGCAGTGAGTAGCACTGCTGCTTCACGGCGCCGAGGTCCCAGGTTCGATCCGGATCTGGGTCACTGTCCGTGTGGAGTTTGCACATTCTCCCCGTGTTTGCGTGGGTTTTGCCCTCACAACCCAAAAGATGTGTAGAGTAGGTGGATTGGCCACACTAAATTGCCCCTTAATTGGAAAAAAATGAATTGGGCACTCCAAATTTAAAAAATAAATAAATAAATAAAATTGTGGAGTGAGGCGTTAGGCAGGGTAAACGCGACTTCCTCGTGTGTGAGGATTAGACTGTTACAATTCAAGGTGGTACATACGATGCGTATGACTCAAGCAAGAATGAGTGGGTTCTTCCAGGGACTGCTGGAAGAGTGCGAAAAGTGTGGGTGGGAACCAGCAAACTACACACATATGTTTTGGGGCTACGAAAAGCTAGAAAGATACTGGGCGGGTGTGTTTGTGGCATGAACGAACATTGTGGGGGAGGAAGTGGACCCGGACCCTTTGGTGGCAATATTTGGGATATCAGAGAAGCCGGAGCTGTTGGAGGGGAGGAAGGCCAATGTCGTGGCCTTCGTCTCTCTGGTTGCCCGGTGAAGCATCTTATTGGAATGGCGGCCGGCAACGTCGCCGGGGATGGCGGCCTGGCTGGGAGATTTATGCAATTTTCTCTGTCTGCAAAAGGTTAAATACAAATTGAGGGGTTCAACGGAGGGCTTTGAGGCTAGGTGGGGGATGTTCGTGGCCGTGTTTGAGGAGTTGTTCGTTGGGGGGAGGGGGTTGAAAATGGGGAAAAAATTGTACAAGCTGCATAACTGTGTGGTGGGGATATATTTTGTGACTATTTGAATAAGTTTGGAATAAAATATATTAAAAAAAAAGAAAATTCCATCTGGGGTCTTGTGCCAAAATTGGGAGAGCTGTGCCAGAGACGAGTCAACAACACTGAATCATACCTTAAAGACAATTTCCCAAACGCCACTGTAGTGATCCTCGCCTGAGTGTGTACAGAAGGGGCTGATGGGAAATGGAAGTACATTCTGTAAGTAAAAGCTAACAAAGTCATTTATTGTGGAGCACAATAAATCATCCTTCAACTGCTGAACGACTTCTAGCATTCATTTAAGAAACATAACAGCCACCCTCACCATTCCTGTGTATGACCTGTCGCACAATCTGACAGAGGTGGCAGCACAGTGGGAAGGAGATGCGCTGGGAGTCCTCAGCATTGGCTACGGATCCCATGAAGTCTTATGGTATCCAGATCAAACATGGACAAGGACGCTTCTGCTGATTGCAATCTACTGGCCTCTCTCAACTGATAAACTAATACTCCGCCATGTTAAAGACCACTTTGAGAAAGCAATGAGGGTGGTCAGAGCACAGAAGGTACTCTGGGTGGGGAATTTCAATGTCCATCACTAAGAGTGGCTCGGTAGCATTACTGACTGAGCTGGCTGAGTCCTGAAGCCTATGTCTACCAGAATGGGCCTGAGCATGTGGTAAGAGAATCAACATGAGGGAAAGTATACTAGACCTGTTCTTCATCAACTTGTCGCAAATGCAACTAATAATAACAATCTTTATTAGTGTCACAAGTAGGCTTACATTAAAGAGGAGATGGTTCGGGTTCAGTCAAGGTACACTCCTACGAGGGGGAAAGGTACAGTAAACAAAGCTGATTATCTGCTCTATGGATAACGTAAACAATAGTAAAATGAAGCATTAAAAAAGGCACTTATGGCTAAGGTGAGGTTGGTGATATAAGTGAGAACCAGCCTGAATATAGAAAGTTCAGAGGAGAAAAGTGAAAATCAAAATAAGAGCGAAAGAGAATATACGAGTCTGGCGGCTAATGTAAAAGGGAATCCACAAATTTTCTGTAGGCATATAAATATTAAAAATGTCTCCAGAGGAGGGTGAGGCTAGTTAGGAACCAAAAAGGGGAGCCACGCATCAAGTCAGAAGGAATTGGTGAGATACCAAATGCGTCTTCTTGAACAAGGAAGATGATGCTGCCAAAGTCTCAGTGAAAGTTTAGACCAATGTTTTTCAAAGTGGGGGTCACGACCCGCGGGCTGATGTAAAATGGGTCGCCAAAAGGTCTACAAAAATGATCCCAAAGGATTGCCTGACCTTGTTTCCCATTTTGTCCCTGGGTAAATTCTCGCTGCAGTACAGTGTATAACCACATGAGGCTGATCTAGAGACTAGTGCCGTGAACTTTCTGTCTCCCTGGGTCACTGACATAGTCACCGCCACCAACACAGCCTCCAGCAGCCACTCCCATTTCTGCAACAGCTGATCATCCAGGTTAGTCAACACCTGAACCTGCAACTGAAGAATTTAAAATAAAAAGTCAATTATCTTTAAATTTATTTCCTGCAGATTCTCCTGGTGACAGGAGGAGAAACTATTCATATAGCAAGTGGTTACAATTTGGAACATACAGCCTGAGAGTGCATTGGAGGCAAGTTAAATCATGGTTTTCATAGGCACCGGAAGGAAAGGAATTTGCTTGACTACAGGGAAATGGCAGGGAATAGAATTAGTTAAAAGCAGATTACTGCGGATGCTGGAATCTGAAACTAAGAAGAAAATTCTGCAAAATCTTAGCAGGTCTGGCAGCATCTGTAAAGAGAGAAAAGAGCTAACATTTTGAGTCCAGATGACCCTTCACTCTGAACTGAGTGGCTTGCTCAAACATTTCAGAGTTCAGTAAAGAGTCAACCACATTCCTGTGAGTCTGGAGTAACCTGTAGGCCAGACCAGGTAAAGACGGCAAATTTCCTCCCCTGAACCAGATGGGTTTTTACAACATCTGATAACAGTTGCATGGCCACCATTACCAGCTTTATAATTACAGATTTTATTAATTGAATTTAAATTCCACCAGCTGCCATGGTGGGATTTGAATCTGTGCCCCCAGAGCATTTACCTGGGTCTCTGGATTACTGGAACATTATCACTGCACCACCATTTCCACCAGCTATTGCTTGGCACTTGTGTGGCACAAGTGTTATTTGCCACTTATTAGCCTAAACCTGGATGTCGTCCAGGTCTCTCTCCATGTAGGCATAGACTACTTAATTATATGAAGAATTATGAATGGAATTAAATATCGTGCAATCATCAGCAAACATCCCAGTTTCGGATCTTATATTGGAGGGAATGTCATTGATGAAGCACCTGAAGATGGTTGGGCCTGGGAACCTGCTCTGAGGACTCCTGCAGCAATTGTGGATTAGATTAATGGCTTGCAACAATCACAACCATCTTCCCTTGTGTTAGGTATGACTCCTAGTCAGTGAAGAGTTGTCCCCCTGATCCTGAGAGTAATAATATTTAATTTATTTTGCAATACTATATACTTTCTATTCCACTCTAAGGTTTTTGTATCTGCTTTACACCATTGACATGTTCTTCATGGGAAGGAGTCATTTGCAATAATATATTAGAATTAATTAATATAATGACACCTTGAATTTAATAATAATAATCTTTATTGTCACAAGTAGGCTAACATTAACACTACAGTGAAGTTACTGTGAAAAGCTCCTGAGAATTCAGAATGTTCAGATTACCTAACAGCAAGCCTTTCGGGACTTGTGGGAGGAAACCGGTGCACCCGGAGGAAACCCACGCAGAAACGGGGAGAACGTGCAGACTCCACACAGACACTGACCCAAGCCGGAATTAAACCTGGGAACCTGGTGCTGTGAAGCAACAGTGCTAACCACAGTGCTGCCCTGTCGCCAATAAGAAAAATAATATTTTGGATATATTAACTTTAGGCTACGCGACACAAATTTCTCATGATTTGCATCAATTTAGCCACATTAAAGTGGTGGGTGAGTAATCAATACTGTTGGATCCCTGTTCCTTTTATAGCTTATTGGGTTTTCTGGAGGAAGTTAGGTCAGTTCTGGAAAACAGTTATATTTAAATTTAGCAATAATGTCAGAGTGATGACATATGTCACATCTTTTGTCATGATCGCTTTATTAATGCTGCGCATAATTTGTAGGCACATAATGGGCTTTTGGTGTTAAGAGAAATTTCTAATAAGTATTGATGTTCAAGTGTCTAAAACAAGAAGTCTAATTGATACAGGCTCTGAATGAACTGTCTCTGCTGGATCTGGTGAAGTTTTCAGGACACAGTTAGTGCTGAAGTATTACAATCATGAGTCTTCTTTCCTTAAGGATCCATGAGCCATTTACAAATGTTGGGCAGGACCAGATTCTGATGTTCCTGGCCCTATTCCCAGCACCCTCAATTTTAGCCAGCATGGGATAAGGGCAAGGTAGCAAGCCCACACCCTGCATTCCTAACCTGGCTGTCTTCATTGACGGTGTCAGCATTCCCTAGCCCCCCACAACTTTCATAGAATCAAGCCAGCTTCTTCTTAATGACATGTGGTTCAAGGATTTCCCAGGAGTTGTGAACCATAGTCTAGATTTGGGAATCTTTTGGAAGTTAAGTTCAAAAAGTTTCACACATGCAAATTCATGCCTGTACCCACTCTACATATCCTCCATGTTAAATCATAACCTTTCTAAGCTCATTCATCCAGAATACACTATATACAGAACCAATGAACCCTCTAGTAACAATGGCATGTATGAAACTGCTTAGAAAAAACACCCGTTCATGACTCTTTGAAAGAAAAACCGCTGTTGCTACAACCACGTATGTGTCAATTAAACAGACCATTAAAGTATCAATAACAAAAGCTTTAAGCACTTTGCACCTCTTAATCAGAGACATTGACAAAGAAATTACAGAACAAAATAACCTATTATAACCTCATAAAGATCTAAATCAAGCAAAGTCAATGGCCCGTAACTTCCTTTCAGAATTCCCCTGGATTGGAAGGGTCCGGTGGATTGGAAACACTAATATGATGCCCTTAGTCAAAAATGGATAGAGGCAAAAAGTAGGAACTATAGACCAGTTAGCTTGGCCTCTGTGGTGGGGAAGTTGCTGGAATCAATCATTAAGGTGGAGATGACTGAACATTTGGAAAGACAAAGCTCAATCCACCATTGTCAGCATGGTTTTATGAAGGGTAGGTCATGCTTGATAAACTTCCTTGAGTTATTTGAGGATGTGACCAGCAAGGTAGATAATAGGAACATGTGGATGTGGTATATCTATACTTCCAGAAGGTGGTTGACTATGTGCTGCTTAAAAGACTGATCCAGAAGGTTAGATTGCAGGGGATTGCGGTAGAGTACTAGATTGGATTGAGGATTGGCTGACTGATGGAAAACAGAGGGTCAGTATAAATGGATCCTTCTCTGTCTGGTGAACTGTAACTTGCAGGGTGCCACCGGGGTCAGTCCACGGACCTCAACTGTTTACAATCTATATAAATGATCTGCAAGCGGTGACAGAGTGTAGTATAGAAATAATTGTGGATGATGCTAAAATAGCTGGGAAAACAGGCAGTGAAGAGCAGATAAAGATTGGGCCAAAATTTGGCAGATGGAGTTGAATGTTGATAATTATGAGGTTATCCATTTTGGCCAAAAAAATAGAAAGGCAAATTATTATCTAAATGAAAAACAGATTCAAAATGCGTCTGGGCAGAGGGACCTGGGTGTCTTTGTTCATGAATCGCAGCAAGTCGGTATGCAGGTACAGCATGTAATTAAAAAGACAAATGGAATGTTAGTGTTTATTCCAAAAAGACTGGAGTATAAAAGCAGAGAAATATTGTTGAAATTGTGCAGGGTGTTGGTGAGACCACATCTGGAGTATTGTATCCAGTTTCAGTCTCCTTATTTGAGGAAGGCTTTGATGGCTTTGGAGGCAGTTCAGAGGAGATTCACCAGATGGATTCCGGGGATGAAAGGATTGATGTGTGAGGTGAGATTAAACAGTTTGGGCTTATACTCGCTGGAGTTTAGAATGATGAGAGGGGAACTGATCAATGTTTTTAAGATACTAAAAGGGATTGATAAAGTAAACGTAGACCAAATGTTCCCCCTTGTAGGACAATCTAGAACAAGAGGTCACAGACTAGGTTGTGAGGCGGTAGATTTAGAACTGAGGTGAGGAGGAACTATTTGCAGAGGGTGGAGAATTTGTGGAACTCGTTGCCCCATAGTGCGGTGGAATCTGAGTCATTAAATGGTTTCAAGTAGGAGATAAATATATTTTTGATTAGAAAAACAAGTTAAAGGGATATGGGAAACAGATAGGGAGGTGGATTTGAGACCAGGAAGAGATCAGCCATGATCTGACTGAATGGCGGAGTAGGCTCGAAGGGCTGAATTGCCTACTTCTGCTCCTAATTCCTATGTTCCCATGTTCCTGGCTCCCCTGAATCAGAATCGGGGGATACTCCAAAGATGCTCTGGGGAATCCCTCGCAGAAGTTTCCGGGTAACGGCTTACCCAGCCATTTTCCAGAAGCGCTAACTTCTCCTGCACAATTGGTCTTTACTAGGAATTCCATCCGACCAATTTAAGTCCCGAACTACGGATGGTTCTGCCAGTGTTACTCAGACAAATTTAGAAGCAATGACATCACTTCTAACTTCCGCATAACGTTTTAAAATTACTTTGCATGGCACACCACACACCCCTTACACCCCCAGTGGACTACATCCCCCTCAAGTAATCTCTCCCCCAGAGGATTCCCCACCTCCCAACCACCGCCCCAAGAGATTCCCCCAACCACCACCCGCATGGTAGTCTTTCCCCTACACCAACCTATGGGCTCAATTCTTATCCCTGACCTAGCCCAGCTGGACCCCCCCCCCCCCCCCACCGATCCAAACCCCCTGACCGACCCAACCATTACAGACCCAGCTGGACCGGCTCCTGACCCGCTGACCTCCAATTCCTTTCCCTCTGATTCCCCGACTTGCCACCCCATTTCCATTTTCAAGTGCTGCTCAGTGTGCCTTAAAGTCTTGTAATTCCAGTGGGTCATCGCTTTCTGACACTAGTTGGAAGTTATGGCCCAATAGTTCTCTTCAGCTGCATAAACAAGACGCCCACAGAGTTAATCTTTCTGTGAGTCTGAACTCTCTTCTGTTATTGATATATGGAATTAGTTTTGGAGTTCAGTGACTTTTGCAGCCCAGCTGTTTCAGCAAAACCCATGAGCAGCAATAGATTATTATCAGTTTTGTAGCAATTTCACCAATGTGGAGGTCCAGTTGTGTCATTTCTAGTACAGGCAGTTGCCCACATGATGAAAAAGCCTCTGATCTCAGGATTTGGGACTGGATTGGGAGTGCATCCACTCCGTCTGGAGAAAATCCAGCTCGCCCCAAATCCACACCATGGCTTCCAGGGGAATTTCCAGGTTAACAATTTTGTTAATGTATAGGAACTTGGTCGCGCTGCAGCACATTAACTCAGAGCATGTTTTTGTTAATTTACCACAATTGTGATGCTGCATTGTTTTGACCCCATGAAGACAGGGTTGGAGGAGAGGTGTGGGGCACGGGGAAATAGGGAGGAGCCGTCAGAGCCACGCATTCCCCCTTCCGGGTGTTCTTCCCAGGGGTGGGTGGGGAAGAAAGTCTGCAACCCATTCCAATGAGACAAACAGCCAATAAAGCCACATGCGGTCCCACAGCCTCAGATTTTTCCATTGGCCCTTCTACCCTTCCTCCTTAAGTGGAACGGGGATCCCTGAGGACATCAGGACCCCAGTGCCTGCCAGAAAATTCATGAATAAATGGGCACAAAAACCATTGAAAAATTGAAGACTGTATTCACTGAATGCATTCATCACACTTCAGTGTGAGAATTGATCATTTTTAATTTCACTAATTCTTACATAAAGTTTTAAATGAACAGTTCCATGAATATATTACTGAAGAGCTCCTCAATTCTACTGCTCAGATTGCACTCTTGTGACCACTATAGCCACTGAAAAACAAACAAGTCCTTTTATAGATTGCAGCATGAGGAAAAACTAGTAATTTAAAACTGGTAATCTAAACCCTCTAAATTGGTGAATGACCTGCAAATTGCTTATTGGAAAAGTAGCAATTGATGAATAATACAAAAGATCATCTCAGTGAGGCATTGAAAGGACAAAATAATGCAGAATTTACTGAGACAATGAAACAGGCATGCACAAGGTAAAGGTAAATAAAACAAAGGAAACAGCAAAGAAATGAAAATCCAGCAATCTTAACTGATTAATAAAATATTGAAGTGCAAAGTAAGTCTGTCTGTATCCAGTAAGAAGTCTCACAACACCAGCTTAAAGCCCAACATGTTTGTTTCAAACACTAGCTTTCAGAGCACTGCTCCTTCCTCAGGTGAATGAAGAGGTATGTTCCAGAAACATATATATAGACAAATTCAAAGATGCCAGACAATGCTTAGAATGCGCGCATTTGCAGGTAATTGAATCTTTACAGATCCAGAGATAGGGGAAACCCCAGGTTAAAGAGGTGCGAATTGTCTCAAGCCAGGACAGTTGGTAGGATTTCGAAAGTCCAGGTCAGATGGTGGGGGGATGAATGTAATGCGACATGAATCCCAGGTCCCGGTTGAGGCCGTACTCATGTGTGCGGAACTTGGCTATAAGTTTCTGCTCAGCGATTCTGCGTTGTCGCACGTCCTGAAGGCCGCCTTGGAGACCGCTTACCCGGAGATCAGAGGCTGAATGCCCTTGACTGCTGAAGTGTTCCCCGACTGGAAGGGAACATTCCTGCCTGGTGATTGTCGCGCGATGTCCGTTCATTCGTTGTCGCAGCATCTGCTTGGTCGCGCCAATGTACCACGCTTCGGGACATCCTTTCCTGCAGCGCATGAGGTAAACAACGTTGGCCGAGTCGCACGAGTATGTATCACGTACCTGGTGGGTGGTGTTCTCACGTGTAATGGTGGTATCCATGTCGATGATCTGGCACGTCTTGCAGAGATTGCCATAGCAGGGTTGAGTAGTGTCGTGGTCGCTCTGGATCTGTAAAGATTCAATTACCTGCAAATGCTCGCATTCGAAGCATTGTCTGGCATCTTTGAATTTGTCTATATATATGTTTCTGGAACATACCTCTTCATTCACTTGAGGAAAGCTAGTGTTTGAAACAAACATGTTGGACTTTAAACTGGTGTTGTAAGACTTCTTACTGTGCTCACCCCAGTCCAACGCCGGCATCTCCACATCATGTCTGTATCCAGAAAGAGAAAAGACAGGTTAACCTTCAAGACACAAATTCGCTGCCATGTTTGTTTCGTCAAATTATCCTCCTAGCCCTGGGTGAGACATAAGGCCGCAACAATGTTCCTCAGTTGGGGTCCTGCAAAGTGCTGTGGTTTGTGCCTCGCACATGTAAACCCAACCTCTATATGGAGAGATATCACTGTGACAATATCTATTTTTTTAAAAATAATTTTTATTCAAGTTTTCAACAAATTTTAACCAACAAAACGTAAGAAAAGAGAAAAAACAGTAACTCCACCCCCCCCCCCCCCCCCAAATGCAGAAGCAATAAATTAACAAAAATAGTTAATTAACATGGAAACAAATACACATACCCAGTTTTTTTAAAAACCCCGCCCATCCCCCCCCCCCCCCCCCCCCCCGGCTGCTGAAATTGACCACCCCCTAATGCTCCGTCAGGAAGTCTAGAAACGGCTGCCACCGCCAGAAGAACCCTTGCACCATCCCTCTTAGGGCAAACTTGACCCTCTCCAGTTTGATAAACCCAGCCATATCATTGACCCAGGATTCCACGCCCAGGGGCCTCGTATCCTTCCACTGCAAAAGAATCCTGCGCCAGGCTACCATGGTTGCAAAGGCCTGAATACAGGCCTCTTTCGCCTCCTGCACTCCCGGCTCCGCTGCTACCCCAAATATTGCGAGCCCCGCAGCCCAGCTCAACCCTGGAGCCAACCACCCGACAGCGTCTCCGTGACGCCCCTCCAAAAGCCCTCCAGCGCAGGGCACACCCAAAACATGTGGGTGTGGTTTGACGGGCTCCCCGAACACCTGACACACCTGTCCTCTCCCCCATAGAACCAGCTCAGCCTTGTCCCAGTCATATGCGCCCTATCAAACTAAGCCTCATGCAGGAGGAGGAGGAATTCACCCTCTCCAGGGCATCCCCCACATTCCCTCATCAATCTCCTCTCCCAGCTCTCCTCCCACTTATCCTTCACCGAGGCCTCCTCCCCCTCCTGCATCACTTGGTAGATTGCCGAAATCCTCCCCTCACCAACCCACGACCCCGAGAGCACCCTGTCCTGAACCCCCCTTGGCGGCAACAGTGGAAACTCCGCCACCTGCCGCCTGAGAAACGTCCTTACCTGCATGTATCTAAAGGTGTTCCCTGGGGGGAGTCCCAACCTTCCCTCCAACTCCTCCAAGGTCGCAAACTTCCCGTCGAGAAAGAGGTCCCCCATCCGCCTGATACCTGCCCTGTGCCAGCTCAAAAACCCTCCGTCCATCCTCCCTGGTATAAACCGGTGGTTCCCCCGTATCGGGGACCAAATTGAAGTCTTCACCTCCCCCATGCCGCCTCCACTACCCCCAAATCTTGAGGGTAGCCGCCACCACCCGACGCGTAGTATACCTTGTTGGGGGGAACGGCAATGGCGCCGTCACCAGTGCATCCAGGCTCGTGCCCACACAGGACGCCACCTCCATCCTTTTCCAAGCCCTCCATCACCCACCTACGTATCATTGCCACATTGGCGGCCCAGTAGTACCCACATAAGTTGGGCAATGCCAAACCCCCCCCCCCACATCCCTACTCCACTCCAGGAACACCCTCCTCACCCTCGGGGTCTTCTGCACCCACACAAACCCCATAATACTCCTATTGACCCTCCTGAAAAAAGCCTTCGGAATCATGATAGGGAGGCACTGGAAGAAGAACAAGAAGCTCGGGAGCACAGTCATTTTGACCGACTGGACCCTGCCCGCTAGGGAGAGTGGCAACACATCCCACCTCCTAAACTCCTCCTCCATCTGCTCCACCAGCTTCGTAAAGTTGAGCCTGTGCAGGGTCCCCCAGCTCCTGGCTATCTGGACCCCCAGGTACCTGAAACTCCTCTCCGCCCTTTTCAGCGGGAGCTCCCCAATCCCTCTCTCCTGGTCCCCCAGATGCACCATGAACAGCTCACTCTTCCCCACATTGAGCTTATACCCAGAGAAGCCCCCGAACTCCTCAAGCGTCCTCATTACCTCCGGCATCCTCACCACAGGGTCTGCCACGTACAACAATAAATCATCCACGTATAACGACAGCCGATGCTCCTCCCCCCCCTTCCCCCCCACACTATCCCCCTCTAGTTCCTCGACTCCCTCAGCGCCATGGCCAGGGGTTCGATCGCCAGCGCTAACAGCAGGGGGGACAGGGGGCACCCCTGCCTCATCCCCCGGTACAGTTGAAAATTCTCCGACCTCCTCCCATTCGTAACCACACTCGCCACCGGGGCATCATACAGCCGCCTCACCCACCTAATAAATCCCTCTCCAAACCCGAACCTTTTCAGAACCTCCCAAAGATATCCCCACTCCACCCTATCGAAGGCCTTCTCCGCATCCATCGCCACCACTATCTCCGCCTCCCCATCCACCGCCGGCATCATTATGACATTGAGAAGCCTCCATACATTAACGTTCAACTGCCTCCCCTTCACAAAACCCGTTTGATCCTCGTGTATGACCTGCAGCACCACGTCCTCCACCCTCCTGGCCAAGACCTTTGCTAGCAGTTTCGCATCCACATTCAGGAGCAAAATCGGTCTATATGACCCGCACTGAAGGGGGTCCTTCTCCCGCTTCAGAATCAATTAAATCAACGCCCTAGACATCGTCGGGTGCAAAGCCCCCCTTTCCCTCGCCTCATTAAAGGTTCTTACTAGCAGCAGGCCCAGCAGGTCTGAAAACTTCTTACAGAATTCAACCGGGAACCCATCTGGCCCCGGTGCCTTCCATGTCTGCATGCTCCCCATTGCGTTAACCAGCTCCTCCAGCCCAACTGGTGCCCCCAACCCCCCCACCTGCTCCTCCTCCACTCTCGGAAACCTTAACTTGCCCAGAAAGCGATCCGTCCCTCCCTCCTCCACTAGGGGCACTGACCTGTATAGTTCCTCATAAAAGGCCCTGAACATTCCGTTAATTCCCCTAGCACTCTGCACCAGACTTCCTCCTCCATCCCTAATTCCCCCTATCTCCCTAGCCGCCTCCCGCTTCCGGAGCTGGTGCGCCAGCATCCGACTCGCCTTTTCCCCATATTCGTATACCGCCCCCTGCGCCCTCCTCCACTGCGCCTCCGCCTTCCTGGTGGTCAATAGATCGAAGTCCACATGGAGGCTATGACGCTTCCTCAACAGCCCTTCCTCCAGGACCTCCGCGTACCTCCTGTCCACCCTCACCATCTCTTCCACCAACCTCTCTCTCTCTCTCCCCTCTCCCCCCTCTCCCTATGTCCCCTGATGGAGATCAGCTCCCCCCTAACCACCGCCTTCAGCGCCTCCCCGTTATCATTAATTTCTAAGTACCCCTCTATACACCTCCGGACCCGCCCGCACGCCTCCTCGTCCAACAGCAGCCCCACCTCTAACCTCCACATCGGGCATTGGTCCCTCCCCTCCCCCAGCTCTAGATCCACCCAATGTGGGGCGTGGTCTGAAATAGCTATCGCCGAATATCCCGCACCTTCCACCCTCAGAATCAACGCCCTGCTCAGAGCAAAAAAGTCAATCCGGGAGTAAGCCTTGTGGACATCGGAGAAGAACGAGAATTCCCTAGCCCCCGGCCTCATGAATCTCCAGGGATCCACCCCTCCCATTTGGTCCATGAACCCCCTCAGCACTTTGGCCGCCGCCGGCCTCTTACCGTCCTGGACCTCGAGTGATCCAGTGCTGGGTCCAGCACTGTGTTAAAATCCCCTCCCATTATTAAACCCCCTGTCTCAAGGTCAGGAATCCGGCCCAACATACGCCACATGAAGCCCGCATCGTCCCAGTTCGGGGCGTACACATTGACAGCACCGCCTGCTCCCCTGGAGCCTACCGCTTACCATCACATATCTGCCACAGCTATCCGCCACCACACTCGACGCCACAAACGACACTCTCTTCCCCACCAAAATCGCCACCCCCCCGGTTCTTCACATCTAACCCTGAATGGAACACTTACCCAACCCACCCCTTTCTCAACCTTACCTGATCCACCACCCTCAGGTGCGTCTCCTGGAGAATGGCCATATCCGCCCTCAGCCCCTTCAGATGCGCGACCACCCGGGCCCGCTTGACCGGCCCGTTCAGACCCTTACATTCCAGGTGACCAGCCGAATTGGGGGGGCTGGGGGGGGGGGGCTATTCACCCCCCCCCGCCGATCAGCCATAGCTCTTCCTAGGCCAGCCACGTGCCCGCGCCCCCTGTACGGCCCGTTCCCCACAGTGGCAGATCTTAGTCCCGACCCCCCATAAAGGCCTCAGTTCCCCTTCGGCCCTTCCAGCAGCAACCCGGTACTCCCCCCCCGAATCCCCCCCCCCCCACCCCCTCTAGCTAGGGCCCCCCTAGCTGCGTTGCCCCTCTCATTGTACTCCCATAAGTCAGCTGACTCCTGCTGACCCTGGCTGCTCCCGCCACCCCAACGACCCCCCCGGTGTAACACTGCTCCTCCCCTCCCTGCCCACCAACAGGCACAGTCCCCTCCCGTTCCGGCCCCAGCGCGGGAAAAAGCCCGCGCATCCAACTTAAACCTTGCCCCTCAGCCCAAAGTGCGGGAAAAAAGCCCACGCCATCCGCTCGGCCGGCCCCACCCCCACTGGTGCAGCTCCCTTCCGAGGCCCAAACTCCCCCGCCCCGGCCCGGGCCACCCTTCCCTCCCCCGAGGCCCCGTCAACCTTCCCCAACCTTCTACCCCTCCCAACCCAACACCTTCCCCCCTTTCCCGGAGCCCGTCCAATGGGCCTACAAAACATCCCCCAAACTTCCCCAAAAAAAAACAAAGGAACAAGGAAGAAAAAACCCCAAAACACTATACAACAGTCCCCGACCCCCCCTCAAGTCTCAGTCTGAGTCCAGCTTTTCGGCCTGGACAAAGGCCCAGGCCTCCTCCGGGGAGTCAAAGTAATGATGACGGTCTTTATAGGTGACCCAAAGGCACGCAGGCTGGAACAGGCCAAACTTCACCCCTCTCTTGTGCAGCACTGCTTTTGACCAGTTGTAACCGGCCCTTTTCTTCGCCGCCTCCGCGCTCCAGTCCTGGTAAATTCGGACCTCCGCATTCTCCCAACTGCTGCTCCGCTCCTGCTTGGTCCACCTGAGCACATATTCTCGATCGACGAACCGGTGAAACCGCACCAGCACCGCCCTTGGCGGCTCGTTGGGCTTGGGCTTCCTCACCAGCACCCGGTGGGCCCCCTCCAGCTCCAAGGGCCCTTGGAAGGACCCCGCTCCCATCAGCGAGTTCAGCATAGTGACCACATAGGCCCCCAGGTCCAACCCTCCGGCAGGCCCAGGATCCGCAAATTCTTCCGCCGCGAGCTCCATTTCCTCCAGCCTCGCCTGCCATTTCTTGTGGAGCGCCTCGTGCGCCTCCACCTTCACCGCCAAGCCTAGGATCTCATCCTCGTTCTCTGAGACCTTTTGCCGAACCTCGTGGATCTCCACCCCCTGGGCCGTCTGGGTCGCCAGGAGCTTGTCGAAAGAGGCCTTTAGCGGTTCCAGCAGCTCAGCCTTAAGCTCCCTAAAGCAGCGATGGAGCAGCTCTTGCTGCTCCTGCGCCCACTGCGTCCACGCTGCCGGTTCCCCGCCTGCCGCCATCTTCCTCCCTCGCACCTTTCTCTGCTCCAGCGCTGATTTTTTTATCGCCCCGCTCCTGGTCCAGTAACACAGGGAAGCGTTACTGATGCCTTCCACACACCGGGAAAAGTCCGTCAAGCGCCGTTACGGGCCCTAAAAAGAGCCCAAAAGTCCAAAAATAGCGGGAGCCATCGAACGTGCGGCTTATCTCCGCATCACCGCAACCGGAAGTCACTGTGACAATATCAACAACAATGGAGTGGTTGATATCTGCCGAAGCAATAACTGTCATCGGAGGCACAATTTTCCCTTACAAAGGCATCCATAGGCTGGCATGGAGATTCCCGTGGTTACACTGCCAACCATATCAACCACATCATCCTCAACAGTAAATGGAGGATCTCTACAGGATGTCAAGGTCCAGGGTGGGGCAGCTGTCAATACTGACCAATATATGATGATGGCTAAGGTGACACTGATGTTTTTTTTAATTAAACCCAATTATTTTTTTCCAATTAAGGGGCAATTTAGCATGGCTAATCCACGTAAACCTGCACATCTTTGGGTTGTGTCGGAGAGAACCATGCAGACACGGGGAGAATGTGCAAACTCCACACGGACAGTGACCTGGAGCCGGGATCGAACCCAGGTCCTCAGTGCCGAAGGCAGCAGTGCTAACTACTGTGCCACCGTGCCACCCAAGGTCACACTGATGTTGTCGGCTATCCGTACCAAACACCAATAGCAACAAATCTTCAACATTACCAAGCTTAGATAGAATCCATACAGTGCAGAAGGAGGCCATTTCGCCCATCGGGTCTGCACGGACCCTCTGAAAGAGCACCCTACCTGAGCCCACTTTCCGCCCTATCCCGGTAATCCCATAACCGTACCTAACCGTTGGACTCTAAGGGACAATTGATCATGGCCAATCCACCTGACCTAACATCTTTGGACTGTGGGAGGAAACCAGAGCACCCAGAGGAAACCCATGCAGACATAGGGTGAGCATGCAAACTCCTCACAGACAGTCATCCAAGGCCGGAATTGGACCCGCATCCCTGGCGCAGTGAGGCAGCAAGGCAAACCACTGTGCCACTGTGCCGCCTTGATCTCCTGATATGAAGAAGGGTTTTATTATCGACCTCAGGTATCACTTTAGCACACAAGCCAAGGCAGATGAAGATCTATGGCACAGTTGAAAAAAGTGGGGTAACATCAAGGAAGCATAAACTGAAGCAGCAAAGAAGGTAATTGGATTCAGGCAAAAGAAGGGCAAGAAATGGTTAACAACAGAGACGTGGAAGAAGATTGAAGAAAGAAGAGACTTAAGGGAAAGCTGCTGAATGCTATGTCACCCAGGCTGACTAAACAGGCTAAAGAACAATATAAGACCAAAGACAAAAAACTAAAGAAAGAGCTAGGGTAGACAAGAGAACCTTTATGAGGAATTGGCGAGAGAGACAGAACCGGCTGCAGAAAGTGGAGAACTGGACACAATATACAAGATCACTAAACAGCTCTGTGGACAAAACACTATTCACAAAATGCCAGTCAATGACAAACATGGAAGTGTGATAAACGGAGCAAGCAAGCTGCAAGATGGGTTCAGCACTTTGAAGAGGTTTTTACCTGGCAAACCCATCACCTTCTGATGACATGAATAGTATTGATACCAGCCCATCCATTGAAACATAAATCAGGAGTCATCAAAGCCACAAAAAAGTGGCCAAGCTCCTGGAATTGACTCCCTGCAGGCAGAGCTGTTGAAATCAGATGTGAACATGGCTGTTTACTGATCTCTTCCGCAAGATATGGGAAAATTAAGTCACACCAAAAGACTGGAGTAATGGCCTCATTTTCAAATTATCAAAGGTAGGGAACCTCTGCAACAGTAACAACTGGCGAGAAACTACACTCCTTTCCATCCTTGGCAAAATCATCTGCCGAATTCTCTCAACGGATAGACGATGCCAATAATGACAAACCCAGGCAAGAGTAGACAGGGTTCTTTAAGGGAAGAGGATGTATAGATCAGGGGCCGGGATTCTCCGATCCAGCGCTGCTGAGAGGACGCAAGAATCGCGCCACGCCGCTCTGACACCGGGCCGCCGATTCTCCGGCGCCATTTCTCCGGCGCCTGCGGGGTCGCTGCGCGCCAGTCGGGGACCATTGAAAGCAGCCCCCCCCGGCGATTCTCTGCGCCTCGACGGGCCAAGTGCCGGCTGAGTTTGGCCAAGTCCCGCCGGCGTAGGTTACGTATGGTCCTACCCGGCGGGACCACGGAGTTCTGGCTGCGGGGGCCGTCCTGGTGGGGGGGCGGGGGGATCCGACTCCGGGGTGGCCTCCACGGTAGCCTGGCCCTCGATCAGGGCCCACCGATCGACGGGCGGGCTATTTCCATGGGGGGCCTATGTTCCTCCGTGGCGGGTCCCTGTAGGGCTCCGCCATATTATCCGGGGGCTGGCGCGTTGACGGGAACCCACGCGCATGTGCGGACACGCGCCGGCCGTGGCGCATATGAGTGGACTCGCGCAGGCCGTGGCACACCAGGTTTCAAGCGCTGGAGCAGCGGACACCACTCCAGCACCGTACTAGCTCCCTGGGTAGGGGTGAATACCTGGGCCTGGCAGCCCGTTGACGCAAAAGTGGCTCGTGCCGCTTTTGACGCCAGTGTCAGAACTTGGCCGCGGTGTCAGAGAATCCCGGCCCAGATATTTTCTCTGTGTAACATCACAGAGGCAATACTTCGAATGGAATGCACCCCATTATAACAACTTCATAGACTGTAGCCACCTAAGATGGACACTGGGCTGCAAAATGGAGAACTGCTAAGGCTGCAGGGAGAAAACAGTCTTAGCAAGGACAAGCAGTTTGCAGAAGGCTAATTAGCATTCTGCACGTACAGAAACCAGTTTATGGCCAGGTGCAGAATCTCAGCTAAAGGTGTAAATGGCAACAACGATTTGCATAGTAATGAGGTGATCCAGATCTAGGCCCACACAATAGAAACATTTAGGTTTGAATGGATACTTTGAGTGGACGCCCAGACGAAACGGCACCATAAGTATCCATCACAAAGCACCATAGAGACCGCCCCACCCATCGAGAAGCGACCCTCAGATTGGGGGGTTTGGAAAATATCGATTGGGAGAAGGCCCAATCGATATACAGCAGGTAGAGACCGCCCCGAAGAGGCACGGACTTTGGGGGGACCTATAAAAGTAGACCCCGCACATGGTCCGGTCTGTTGTCTTGGCTCCGGCTCTCTGCTGTTTTCATCGCTTTGCTGATACATCGCATCCTGACTCCAGTTCCATCACCAGCCGTTGAGCCACCAGCCATCGAACTGTAAGTTTCACCACAACGATCGCTACGTGATCCAGACTTTGCTAGACCCTGACGACCTTTAATATCTGAGAGTTGCAGACCAAGAACGGGACGAAGGCCTCGCTCCCTGACCTTGCCTGTTCCTGTTTAGATGAGTATTTTAGTTGTTTAGTTTAGAAGTAACTTAGTCTCTTTAGCGTATGCATGTGTATTTATTATATTTGTTATAATAAATATCAATCGTTTGAACTTACTAATCGGTGTACAGGTTTATTACTTTGAACCTGACCTTGATATACTTGTGAGGTGTCTAAATACGGCACCTGGCGACTCCGAGCAGAATTACATACACAGAGCTGTAGTAGTGTTAAGCACACGGCCTTTAAATGGAGGCGTGTTAATACACTCCAATAAAATGCGTAATACACTCAAGTAAAACGTGCAACAAGACTTCAAGAAGACATTTGACAGTGTTGAACATGAGAGTGAGAGCTACGTGTTAATAGTTAAAACATCTGTCTGCAGACACCAGGAGGCAGGGGAAATGTTCAGCACCCCCCCCCCCCCCCCCCAGCCCCCCCCCCCCCCCCCCCCCCCCGCCCGGCCTGTAATTCATTCATCTTGGAATTAATCTGGATGGAGAGTTAGGATGGTTGAAGTTAATGCTCTGATTGAAGTTATTTCATTAGAGAGGTTGGTGAAAGCCTGCAAACCAGGGTGTGGCTTGAATATAATGAGTGTAGGAAAAGTATGGTGTGAAGAAGGTGATGAGGAAGAAGAATCTGGTGGATTGACTTGAATGTAGGATTATTTCTTTTGTTATTCCATTCTCCCTGAAAGGATGATGTTTTATTAAAACAACGGAGAAGGTGAAGGATTGCATGAAACTGACAACAGAGGCAATTATGATGTAGATTGGGCCAATGGTGCTCAAGAGTTAAGTGGAGAACATGTGTGGTAGACATGAAGGATAGTATGAATAGCAGTGGCCGGTAGACAGAGGAGCATTGAATATCACAGAGCATTGGTGATCATCAGTAAATCTACCGGTGGAAGAGGAAAACTTCAGCTGGTATATATGCAGATGAATCGGAAGAGAGATTCTGCTCTGCAAACTTCTCATAGTCACGAACAAGGAGTGGATGTGACAACATGATGATGATGATGATAACTAACAAGATGAAGGAGAAAAAAATAGTCACGACAAATAAAAGAACAGAAGGAACGCTGAAGTCTGGCAATCGTGAACGAGAAGCAGCAGTGAATCACACAGTAAAAGAAACCTGCCAAGATTTGAAATCATGATATAAAAACTTATTAATGGTGTTAAAAGCTCACCAATATTTCTAAAGAGAGAAGACTGGTGAACATTTCAGGTGAACCCTTTTCATCTGAGCTGAACGTATTCCCTTGAAGTTTGAAGATGTCATTTAAATACTTCATTCATAATTTTTGCATTTAGCACCAGTATATATCATCTGTGATCGGAACTGCCAATGGAACATCTTCTTAATTGCTTTTAATAGTAATTTCCTACATGCCACCACATTTCTAAAGTATTTTATTGGCTATTAAGATGTTGTCCGTTAGCTATAAATATATTATTGACCACTGGAGGGCACCATTTATCTTAGCTCGAGACTACAGAGGACAACAATTAACTTAACTTCTTCAAAAATAACCAATGAAACGTAACAGAAAATCCTACATGCTTTACAGCACAGTACATGCCCTTCAGCCCATGATGTTTTGCCGACCATTTATCCTAATCTAAGATCAATCTAACCTAACCCCTTCAGTTTACTGCTATCCATGTGCCTGTCTAAGAGTCGCTTAAATGCCCCTAATGACTCTGACTCACCACCTCTGCTGGCAGTGCATTCCACACACCCACCACTCTCTGTGTAAAAAACCTACCTCTGACATCTCCCCTATACCTTCCTCCAATCACCTTAAAATTATGTCCCCTCGTGACAGCCATTTCCGCCCTGGGGAAAAGTCTCTGGCTATCCACTCTATCAATACCTCTCATCACCTTGTACACCTCTATCAAGTCACCTCTCTGCCTTCTTCGCTCCAGTGAGAAAAGCCCTAGCTCCCTCAACCTTTCTTCATAAGACATGCCCTCCAGTCCAGGCAGCATCCTGGTAAATCTCCTCTGTACCCTCTCCAAAGCATCCACATACTTCCTATAATGAGGCAACCAGAACTGGACACAATATTCCAAGTGTGATCTAACTAGAGTTTTATAAAGCTGCAGTAAAACCTCGCGGCTCTTAAACTCAATCCCCCTGTTAATGAAAGCCAACACACCATACGCCTTCTTAACAACCCTTCAAACTGGGTGGCAACTTTGAGGATCTATGTACGTGGACCCCAAGATCCCTATGCTCCTCCACACTTCCACTGCCTTTAACCCTGTATTCAGCATTCAAATTCGACCTTCCAAAGTGAATCACTTTACATTTATCAAGGTTGAACTCCATCTGCCACTTCTCAGCCCAGCTCTGCATCCTGTCAATGTCCTGTTGTAACCTGCAACAGCCCTCGACACTATCTACAACTCCACCAACCTTCATGTCATCGCCAAACTTACTAACCCACCCTTCCACTTCCTCATCCAAATCATTTATAAAACCCACAAAGAGCAGAAGTCCCAGAACAGATCCTTGCGGGACACCACTGGTCGCCGACCTCCAGGCGGAATACTTTCCATCCACTACCACTCGCTGTCTTCTTTTGGCCAGCCAATTCTATATCCAGACAGCCAAATTTCCCTGTATCCCATGCCCACTAACTTTCTGAATGAGCCTACCATGGGGAACATTATCAAATGCCTTACTGAAATCCATATACACCACATCCACTGCCCGATATTCATCAATGTGTCTCGTCACATCCTCAAAGAATTCAATGGGGCTTGTGAGACATGACCTGCCCCTCACAAAGCCATACTAACTATCCTTAATCAAACTATGTTTTTCTAAATAATCATAAATCCTATCTCTCAGAATCCTTTCCAATATTTTGCTCACCACAGACTGATGGGTCTGTAATTCCCAGGGATTTCCCTATTCCCTTTCTTGAACAGGGGAACAACATTTGCCTCCCTCCAATCATCCGGTACTACTCCAGTGGAGAGTGAGGACGCAAAGATCATCGCCAACGGCGCAGCAATCTCCTCCCTCGATTCCCGTAGTAACCTTGAGTATATCCCGTCAGGCCCAGGGGACTTATCTATCCTGATGCTTTTAAAAATTTCCAGCACATCCTCCTTCTTAATATCGACCTGTTGGAGTCTATTAACCTGGTTCACACTGTTCTCATGGGCAATAAGGTCCCTTGCTCCAGTGAATACTAATTTAGGGCCTCCAACATCTCTTCAGACTCTAGGCACAAGTTCCCTCCACTATCCCTGATCAGCCCCACTCTCACTCTGATCATCCTCTTATTTCCAACATAAGTGTAGAACGCCTTGTGGTTTTCCCTAATCCTTCCCGCCAGGACTTTTTCATGCCCCCTTCTAGCTCTCCTCAGTTCATTTTTGAGTTCCTTCCTGGCTACCTTGTAACCCTCGAGAGCCGAATCAGATCCTTGCTTCCTTAACCTTACGTAAGCTTCCTTCTTCCTCTTGACTTAAAGCTCCACTTCTCTTGTCATCCAAAGCTCCTTCACCTTACCATTCCTTCCTCGACTCAGTGGGACAAAACAATACAGCACTCGCAGCATGTGCTCCTTAAACAATCCCCACATTACTGTTGTGCATTTCCCCAAGAACAATTGTTCCCACTTTATACAAAGAACAAAAAGAACAAAGAAAAGTACAGCACAGGAACAGGCCCTCGGCCCTCCAAGCCCGTGACGACCATGCTGCCGGTCTAAACTAAAATCTTCTACACTTCCTGGGTCCGTATCCCTCTATTCCCATCCTATTCATGTATTTGTCAAGATGCCCCTCAAATGTCACTATCGTCCCTGCTTCCACCACCTCCTCCGGCAGCGTGTTCCAGGCACCCACTACCCTCTGTGTAAAAAACTTGCCTCGTACATCTCCTCTAAACCTTGCCCCTCGCACCTTAAACCTATGCCCCCTAGTAATTGACCCCTCTAACCTGGGGAAAAGCCTCTGACTATCCACTCTGTCTATGCCCCTCATAATTTTGTAGACTTCTATCAGGTCGCCCCTCAACCTCTGTCGTTCCAGTGAGAACAAACAGAGTTTACTCAACCGCTCCTCATAGCTAATGCCCTCCATACCAGGCAACATCCTGGTAAATCTCTTCTGCACCCTCTCTAACGCCTCCACATCCTTCTGGTAGTGTGGTGACCAGAATTGAACACTATACTCCAAGTGTGGTCTAACTAAGGTTCTATACAACTGCAACATGACTTGCCAATTCTTATACTCAATGCCCCGGCCAATGAAGGCAAGCATGCTGTATGCCTTCTTGACTACCTTCTCCACCTGTGTTGCCCCTTTCAGTGACCTGTGGACCTGTACATCTAGATCTCTCTGACTTTCAAGACTCTCGAGGGTTCTACCATTCACTGTATATTTCCTTCCTGCATTAGACCTCCTAAAATGCATTACCTCACATTCGTCCGGATTAAACTCCATCTGCCATCTCTCCGCCCAAGTCTCCAAACGATCTAAATCCTGCTGTATCCTCTGACAGTCCTCATCGCTATCCGCAATTCCACCAACCTTTGTGTCGTCTGCAAACTTACTAATCAGATCAGTTACATTTTCCTCCAAATCATTTATATATACTACAAACAACAAAGGTCCCAGCACTGATCCCTGCGGAACACCACTAGTCACAGCCCTCCACTTAGAAAAGCACCCTTCCATTGCTACTCTCTGCCTTCTATGACCGAGCCAGTTCTGAATCCATCTTGCCAGCTCACCCCTGATGCTCCTCAGCTCCTGTCTAATAGAAGTATAATTTCCCCTCCCCCAATTAAATACCTTCCCATACCGTGTGTCCCTATCCCTCTCCATGACTATGGTAAAGGTCAAGGAGTTGTAATCACTGTCACCGAAATGCTGTCCCACTGGGACATGTGACACCTGGTCCGGTTCGTTGCCGAGCACCAAGTCCAATATGGCCTCCCCCCTAGTCGGCCTAGCTATTGCCTACCTTTAGTAGGAAGAAAATGTTGAGGGTATAATCAAGACTGTACAATTCAGGGGTGTGGAATTTTCAGTTAGACTAGTTATCTGTGCTCCAAAGAGATTCATTTGTGCTATAAAAGTGGCTTTAAAAAATGCTGACCACAGGGACATTCAAATTACATTAAAATATTCTTGTTTCCTCTTTTTTGAGTTGCTGTTCTCTTTTTCTATTCCCTTACATCTTTTCACAGCTTAACTAACTTATTGGTTTAGCTTCCTCTTCTCCATCGCACCCTCCTGCACCGGCGGTGAGATTGGTAAGTCCTGAAGTCAGAAAATGGCTGCGATGTACTTGTGGTGCAGCCGGCACCACAACAGGGAGCTCGGAAAAAGTGGAGGGGTAGCATTTTTAATTAATTATGTTGTTAGCACTGTAGCGCTAACAATTATACTCAAAGACGAGAGACAAGTTACAATAGAGGCTTTATTGCTGTGCGATGCTATTCCTCCATCTGCAATTGTAGACTGGGGTCTGAGTGACTCACACGCATATTTATACACAAGCTCCCTGTGGGCGGAGCTAGCCGGCAGGGACTTACCGGAGGAACCTGTATTACAGATACAGGCATACATCCCCCTACTGCAAGTACACATCACTACAGTGATTATATCACCACATTCACCCCTGTAAAACTGAGTCCGGCGGGGGTGACGTGTAACTACAATACAAAGAATGAGCTATTTACAAGAGGGTCCAAACAAAGAAAACCAAGAGTCCATCCGGTTAGCAGGTTACAGGTTGAGCCGAATCGGCGGTCGAATGTTCCGCTGTGATCGGCATAGCTGTGGTGGCGACGACGGCACAGGCGGTGATGGCAACGATGGTGCAGGTGCTGGCGGTGTTGGTGCTGGCTGCTGGTGGGATGACTCCGAGAGCGAGCCACAATCGTCCGTATCCTCCAGTGTAGGCAGGGGGACGAGGGACGGACCTGGTGGGACGAATAGGGGGGCGCCGGGGAAAAGGAAGGTGGCGCGGGGGGAAAAGGGGGTGTAGGCATGGGATCGGCACCTGAGGGAGCCAGGTCCCGGAGCGAGACTGTGTCCTGGCGGCCGTCGGGGAACTCCACGTAGGCATACTGAGGGTTGGCGTGGAGAAGGTGTACTTTGTCCACCAGGGGTTCCGCCTTGTGGTGCCGGACATGCCTACGGAGAAGGACTGGGCCCGGAGTCGGGAGCCACGTCGGGAGCGACACCCCGGATGTAGACTTCCTAGGGAAGGCAAAAACGCGTTCATAGGGTGTACTGTTAGTTGCGGTGCACAGTAGCGACCGAATGGAATGGAGCGCATCAGGGAGGACCTGCTGCCAGCGAACAGCTGGGAGGTTCCTGAACCATAGGGCCAGCTGGACGGCCCTCCATACCGTCCCGTTCTCCCTCTCTACCTGCCCGTTTCCCCGGGTGTTGTAGCTGGTCGTCCTGCTGGAAGCGATACCTCTGCTGAGCAGGAAATGACGCAGCTCATCGCTCATGAACGAGGATCCCGTCACTGTGGATGTAGTCGGGGAAACCGAGCAGAGCGAAAATGGAATCCAGGCCCTTGATGACGGTGGCAGACGTCATATCTGGGCATGGGATGGCGAAGGGGAACCTAGAAAATTAATCAACCACACTAAGTGTTGCGGTTGGTGGAGGGGAGGGGCCCTTTGAAGTCCACTCTGAGGCATTCAAAGGGGCGGGACGCTTTCACCAGGCGCGCGCGATCTGGCCGGTAGAAGTGCGGCTTGCACTCCGCACAGACCTGGCAGTCTCTGGTGACTGTCCGTACGTCCTCGACGGAGTAGGGCAGATTGCGGGCTTTGATTAGATGGTACAAGCGAGTGCCCCCCGGATGGCAAAGGCTTTCGTGCAAGGCACGGAGCTGGTTCACTTGTGCGCTGGCACATGTACCTCGGAGTGGGCGTCTGGGGGCTCGTTGAGCTTGCCGGGGCGATGCAAGATCTCGTAGTTGAAGGTGGAGAGCTCGATTCTCCACCGCAAGATTTTGTCATTCTTGATCTTGCCCTGCTGCGTGTTATTGAACATGAAGGCTACCGACCATTGGTCAGTGAGGAGAGTGAATCTCCTGCCGGCCAGGTAATGCCTCCAGTGCCGCACCACTTCAACGATTGCCTGGGCCTCCTTTTCAACAGAGGAATGCCAAATTTCGGAGGCATGGAGGGTTCGTGAAAAGAATGCCACGGGTCTGCCTGCCTGATTCAGCGTGGCGGCAACTGCGACATCTGAAGCGTCGCTTTTTACTTGGAAAGGCAGTGTCTCGTCTACTGCGGGCATCCCGGCCTTGGCTATGTCAGATCGAATGCGGGCGAAGGCCTGTTGTGCCTCGGCCGAGAGGGGAAAATGTGTGGACTGGATACGTGGGCGGGCCTTGTCTGCGTATTGTGGGACCCACTGGGCATAATAAGAAAAGAACCCAAGGCAGCGTTTGAGGGCCTTGGCGCAGTGGGGGAGGGGGAGTTCCATGAGGGGGTGCATTCGGTCAGGGTCGGACCCCAGTAGTCCGTTTTGGACTACGTAGCCGAGGGTGGCTAAGCGGTCTGTGCGGAACACGCACTTCTCCTTGTTATACGTGAGATTAAGGAGAGATGCGGTGTGGGGGAATTTAGAAAGGTTGGCATCATGGTCCTGCTGGTCATGGCCGCAGATGGTGACATTGTCGAGGTACGGGAAGGTGGTCTGCAGTCCGTACCGGTCAACCATTCGGTCCATTTCTCGTTGAAATACCGAGACTCCATTCGTGACGCCGAAGGGAACCCTAAGAAATTGGTACAGACGACCGTTTACCTCGAAGACAGTGTAGGGACAGTCCGATTTATGGATGGGGAGCTGGTGGTAGGCGGATTTCAGGTCAATAGTAGAGAAGATCCGGTACTGTGCAATCTGATTGACCATATCAGAAATGGAGGGGAGGGGGTACGCGTCGAGCTACGTGTACCGGTTGATGGTCTGGCTGTAGTCCACGACCGTCCTGTGCTTCTTCCCGGTCTTAACCACTACCACCTGGGCTCTCCAAGGGCTGTTTCTGGCCTCGATGATACCCTGCCGAAGCAGCCGCTGGACTTCGGACCTGATGAAGGCCTTGTCCTGGGTGCTGTACCGTCTGCTCCTGGTGGTGACGGGCTTGCAGTCTGCGGTCAGATTGGCAAAGAGTGAGGGAAGCTTGACCTTGAGGGTCGCGAGGCCGCAAACGGTGAGGGGAGGTAGGGGTCTGCCGAATTTGAGAGTGAGGCTCTGGAGATTGCACTGGAAATCTAGGCCTAGTAAGAGTGACGCGCAGAGGTTGGGGAGAATGTACAGACGGAAACGGTCGAATTCCACGCCCTGTACAGTAAGTTTAACCAAGCGGAAACCCCGGATCGGGACAGAGTGGGACCCGGAGGCGAGAGAGATCTGCCGGTTGGCGGGATGGACCGCAAGGGAATAGCGCCTTACCATGTCCGAGTGGACAAAGCTCTTGGTGCTCCCGGAGTCGATGAGGCAGGAGGTCACGTGGCCGTTGACCAGCACCGATGTGGAAGAGGGTGCCAGGTTGCGAGGACCCGACTGGTTGAGCGTAACGGAGGCGAGTAGCGGGCGATCGGCGGTCGAGTCAGATGAGTCCAACGAGGAGCGGTAGCGACCCGTGTCCCGTGGCTCCGTCCCGGGGAGGACAAAATGGCGGCGCCTGGAGTACCTGTGGATAAAATGGCGGCACCCATGGAACGCACATGGCGGTGGTGGATGAAGATGGCAGCGCCCCTGGAGCGCACGTGGCAGGGGCAGCGAAAGATGGCAGCGCCCACTGATTGCACGTGGGGTCGGGGGAATGGACGGCGGGGCCCATTGAGCGAGCCGCTGAGGCGAGGGGACCGGGGGCGCGATAGCAGCAACCGTCCGGGACTGACACACCGCTGCGAAGTGGCCTTTCTTGCCACAAGCTTTGCAGGTCGCGGTGCAGGCCGGGCAGTGCAGAAGTAACAGTGGGGACCCCCGGGGAGCGCGATGCGGCGAGCAGCTCAGGCGTAGTGCGCGAGGGCGGCTGCTGGGGGGGCCGTTTGCGGGATCCAAGAGGGGTAGGACAGGTGAGCCTGGGGAGCCATTTGCGGGGTCCACGAGGGGTAGGATGGGTGGGCCGAGTGGCCAGCAGAGTAAAATCGCGCACTACGGGAGGCGGCTGTCATGGAAAGCGCCAGAGCCTTTGCGGCCGCGAGGTCGGGGGCGGCCCCGTCCAGCAGTCGTTGCCGGATGGGGTCCAATGCAATGCCTGTAACAAAGGCATCGCGCATGAGTAAGTCAGAGTGTTCCGTGGCTGTGAGGGCCCGGCAGTCGCAGTCTCGTACCAGAGGTATAAGGGCCCTCCAGAAGTCCTCAATCGACTCACCCGGCTGCTGGATGCGAGTAGAGAGTTGATGCCTCGCAAACAGGGTGTTCGCCGAATGTGCATAATTCTCCTTGAGCAGTTCCGTAGCTCTGGTGTAGTCAGTCGCATCTCGAATTAGCGGAAAGACACTGGAGCTAAGTCTGGAGTACAGGAGTTGCTTATTCTGAGCCTCCATCGGGGGAGGGTCCGCTGAAGAGATGTAGGCCTCGAAGACTGCCAGCCAGTGAACAAAGTCTTTTCCGGCGTGAGGCGACTGCGGATCCAGCTGCAGACGGTCAGGCTTGATTCTGATGTCCATGGTGACTGGGAAATCGTACAACAATAAATTGTGGCGCTAACAATTATACTCAAAGACGAGAGACAAGTACAATAGAGGCTTTATTGCTGTGCGATGCTATTCCTCCATCTGCAACTGTAGACTAGGGTCTGAGTGACTCACACGCATATTTATACACAAGCTCCCTGTGGGCGGAGCTAGCCGGCAGGGGCTTACCGGAGGAACCTGTATTACAGGTACAGGCATACATCCCCCTACTGCAAGTACACATCACTACAGTGGTTATATCACCACAAGCACCAAAAAGAGGGATTACCTAAGTTCAGGAAAACTGGCTGTAGAAACAGTTTGGGTAGATATGAGAAATGATAAAGGCAGAAGTCACTTGTAAGAGTGGTGTACAGGCCCTCAACAGCACTCACACAGTAGGAAGGAGTATACGGAAGAAATAATGGGAACTTGTCAGAAAGATAATGCGATAAGCATGGGGGATTTTAATAATCAGAGGTGGCCTAGATGAGGAGCTCAGAGAATGCTATCAGGATAGTTTCTTAGAACAACACGTACTAGAGTCAACCAGAGATCAGGCTATATTACACCTAGACTGGAACGTTCCAGCCATTCCCTGGCAGCGGGATTATTTGGTCACACTGGCAGTGTGCCCCTACCCGCAGTCTCCTGGTGGCATGGGGTGGCTTCAATGGGAATTCTCATTGACAGCGCGGGAGCAGAGAATCCCGCCACCATTGAGCAACACACTGCCGAGAAATCTATAGCTGGGAAGCTGAAGAATCCCGCCTCTAGTATTGTGAAACAAGAGAGGATTAATTAAGGACATCATAGTGAAGGGACACCTAAATAGCAGCAATCATTATGTGATTGAATTTTACATTCAACTTGAGGGAGAGAAGAGTGGGTCCCAGACTAGTATTTTAAATTTGAATAAGGACAATTATGAGGGCATGAAAGCAGAGCTAGGTATTTAAAGGTATATGTCAGAATACATTAAATGGATACATCCCAAGAAGAAATAAAAATTCCATGGGGAGGACCTGCCATCCTTGATTAGCCAAAACAAAGTTTTCAATCGTGCCAAACTTAAATAAAAAACATATAATTGTACAAGGATGGGTGGCAGATCAGAAGATTGAACAGAAGACAAAAAGCAGCAAAGAATGACTAAAAGATTAATAAGGAGGGAAAATTTAGATTACACGAGAAAGCTAGCTAGAAATATAAACAGTAAGAGTTTCTGGCGATACTTAAAAAAGAAAAAAGTTAACAAAGTGAATATTGGTCCTATGGAATGAGAGTGTGGGGAATTAACAATGGAAAATGAAGAGACGGCAGATGAATTGAACAAGCATTTTGCATCAGACTTCACTATCGAGGGTACAAGTATCATCCCAGAAAGAGCTGTGAATCAGGAAATCGAAGGGAGGGAGGAACTCGCAGCAGCAGGGACCCGGGTTCGATTCCCGGCTTGGGTCGCTGTCTGTGCGGAGTCTGCACGTTCTCCCCATGTCTGCGTGGATTTCCTCCGGGTGCTCCAGTTTCCTCCCACACGTCCCTAAAGATGTGCTGGTAGGTGAAATGGACATTCTGAATTCTCCCTCAGTGAACCTGAACAGGTGCCGGAGTGTGGCGACTAGAGGCTTTTCTCACTAACTTCATTGCTGTGTTAATGTCAGCCTACCGGTGACACTAATAAAGATTATTATTATTAAAATGCAAAGGTTGACACAATATTTCATATTATTATCCATTGAGATTTTTTTTCTCTCTCCTCCTCAAGATCCATACTCCATTCCACAAATGAGACGATGACAAGTAATTTTTTGCTAGAGTCCAGACTACATAAAATGGAGTTGTGCAGTCTCATTGAAAACGACACATTGTGGCAGATTTTGACTGAGGAAAGGTGACATTCCAGCAAACAAAGCTTCTCTGTGTCTGGTAAACTGGCATCGAGAAATAGCAGCAACAAAAACAAAGTGGGAGAAGGACCTCACAGCCTTTTAACCTTTCTATCTGCTTCAAGATCAAAACCTTTATGGCGGAATTCTCCGTTCTTGAGACTAAGAGTTGATGCTGGCGCAGGATTCGTGGACTTCCACGACAGCAAAACTGGCGGCGCACCTGGACCGATTCAACGACCGTCAAGGGTCTAGCACTGGCGCCATGTGGATCAAAATCGATTCCAATGGGAAACGGTGTGGGATTCGCTGGATTCGTGATTGACACTCAGGAGGTTGACAAGCTGCAGCCGCAGATACACACTTCACTCCCCACACACACACCATCCCAGCCAATAAGATGACAGTAAGGAGAGTGGCACCACATTTCACGGACGCCAAGCTCAAGACCTTGCTAGACATCGTGGAGGAGAGGCGGGTGACCCTGTACCCCAGGCCGGAAAGGAGGCTGCCAGCTGCCGCCATTCGCCGGGCCTGGGTGCAGGTGGAAGAGGTCATCAGCGACATGAGCAACACTGTCCCGTCCGGCCAACAGTGCCAGAAGAATCTGCATGACCTCCTCAGGGCAGCCAGGGTGAGTAGGCAGCACTGTGGCCCTGGCACCAAATCCTGTTCCACACCCTGTAACCCCACATCCCCATCCCCCCCACCCCTCCCTGCCCCCCATCTGGAGGGCGGCTGAAACTCCACCCTGCACCACATGTCAGCACACATACCGACCACCATGGCCGGGTGTCCTGGCCACTGAAGCCACCAGCTACCCAACCCCTGGGATGTCAGACTGTCTAACATTGTGCGTTTTCTTTTCCCTGTGAACACCAAGGAGAAGGCCGTCCATAATCGCCGAGAGCAGGAGAAGACTGGAGGGGGAAGGTCCGGCCTGGGGCCTCTCAACGCAGCAGAGCAGTGGAACCTGGACATGGCCGGAAAGGTCAGTCGCCAGGGTGGAAGTCAGCATCAGGTAAGGAACTGAGACTCCGCTGAGCTGCGGTTCCCCATAACATGTGTATCACCACCCACCCCTCCACCATTCCCAACACCATCCCCACACTACCCTCACTGCCTCATTACCTTCACACTCGCACCACCCCCAACACCACCACCACATCACCCTCATCTCCCCCCCCCCCCCCCCCCCCCGGCGCGCCTAATCATGCATCTTGTCTTGTGTCCTGCAGGAGCTGCTGGTGATGGGGCGGGCCTTCTGGTACCCACCGCCCCCCCCCCCCCCCCCCCAACTGCCCCCAACCCCAGCAACAGCCAGAACCCCAGGTGTCAATCAGTGGCAAGGACAACACCGACACGGACGGGTGCCATCGACCCACATCCCAGGATGAAACAGATTTCCCGTCAAAGCTGTCTCCAACACCCCCACCATCCCAAAGACATTCTGAATTCTCCCTCTGTGTACCCGAACAGGCGCCGGAATGTGGCGACTAGGGGATTTTCACAGTAACTTCATTGCAGTGTTAATGTAAGCCTACTTGTGACAATAATAAAGATTCTATTATTATTATATCCCATGGACTAGACTGAGGGCCATTGGGCACCCCGAGAGAGGAGGAGGAGATGGGACCCGTGCCGGTGACTCCTGCAGGGGTGGTTCCGGAACACCACAGCAGCTCGGACACTCTCCTCTCTCATCCCTGGCATATCACATGGGCAGCGGGCAGAACAGGTGACACCCGAGATGGAGCTGGGCCCATGCAGACTCGGTCACCCCAGAAGACGGCTGCCAAAGGGGACCCAAGTTGCAGGGCGAGAATCACAGCAGACCGCCTCCACTCCTGATGTACCGTTTGGGGATCCACCTAGACTTGGCATTAGGGCCTGTAAGGCCAGAAAAATAGGCACCACTTAAGTTGGCACAGGTGCAGGCCACAGTTTAGTTACAGGGGCTAGGGCATAAATCAGTGTATATGTTTTCACATTAAATACCTGTTCACACTGTTACAACCGTGCTCTGTCAGAAGGGTGTGAAGGGTGGCTTGGTCTGGTCTGTCTGCAGAGGGGGAGTGGGTGGGGGGGGTGGTGGAAATGGGTGCAAGTTGGGGGTGGGTTTGACTCCAGAACCATAGTTAAGCCAGCGCTCACTGCTCTAGTGTCCCACCCCCATCCCCCACAGAACCCCCCATCCCCCCTCCCCACCCCAGGGATTCGATGGGACCATGTGATGGAATGGTCAGCTCGCACGCATTGATCACCAAAGTGGACTGTGGAAAGTGCTACCGTGGGCAGGAGTAAGACATTGTCAAACGATGTGGAGCACTAGAGCTCATTGCAGGATGGGTTGTCATCATCCTCCATCCCATTGACCAGACTCGCTGTTACTGCCAAGTCAGGGCCCACACCCCATAGTGGGCAGGTATGTATCACGGAGGGGTTTGCAAGCGGGGCTGGTTTGCAAGCTGGGGGGATGTCTGGGGTGGGGTCCTGGGGTGGGATGTGGTGTCCGTGTTCCTGGTCAATCTCCCACCACCCCACCAGTCGGTGAACCTGGAGGCGATCAGAGCATCCTATGTGCGTTGGCCCTGGTGCACAATTCTGCGGCATGCCGTGCCTGCCTGTGCCCCATGTCCTGTCTATCTTCGTCTTCCCCCGCAGTCTTCTCATCGGACGAGGAAAGACGTTCATCTTTCTCCTCCATCACGTCAGGGCGACCGTCACATTGATGGCCACTGGGAGCGGGTGTTCACCCCCACTCCCTCCAGTGCCAAGTGCGCCATAATATGGTAGATATACCGCACGATCCCCCTGCTCTGCGGAGACTTCGACAGCATGCCAGGTCCAGCAAGTCCTCGAATGACAAGTGCTACCAGTACACCGAGGCCTCATGCGATGCCTCCTTTGCACCTCCTCCTCCTCGGCCTGTTGGACGGCCGGCTCTCTATCATCAGCAGCTGCCTCCTGTTCCTGTGGGGCAGGCTCCACTGTTGCAGCCTCCTCTTCCTTGAGCAGCTCCAGCTCGTACAGCCGCAGTGCATCCCATGGTTTCGGCGACTAGGAGGAAGGCCACCATTGCTAGTTTTATTCCAATATCCATTGTCTGCAGGGAGTGAAAGGTCAACGAGGCAGGAGAGCCCCATATCCCCCCTTTTGTTTGCTTTGGCGATTGCGCTAAGAGGCTCGGGCTTATGGAGAGAGATAGTGAAGGGGGTTGGAGCATAGGGTGTCTCTGTATGCAGATGATTTAATGCTGTACATTTTGGACGTGGGCTCTTCGGTGAGGATGTAATTTCATAGATCATAGAATTTACAGTGCAGAAGGAGGCCATTCGGCCCATCAAGTCTGCACCAGCTCTTTGAAAGAGCACCCTACCCAAGCCCACACGTCCACCCTATCCCCATAACCCAGTAACCCCACGCAACACTAAGGGCAATTTTGCACACTAAGGGCAATCCTCCTAACCTGCACATCTTTGGACTGTGGGAGGAAACCGGAGCACCCGGAGGACACCCACGCACACACGGGGAGAACGTGCAGACTCCGCACAGACAGTGACCCAAGCCGGGAATCGAACCTGGGACCCTGGAGCTGTGGAGCAATTGTGCTAACCACCATGCTACTAGAGAACTAGCTAACAGGCTGCTAGAGAAATTTGGGGCATTTTCAGGGTATAAATTGAATCTATGGAAGAGGGAATGTTTTGTTGTGTCTCTTTCGTGTGTATGGGCAGGATTGGAGGGGTTGCCATTTAGAGTGGTGACAACTCACTTTAGGTACTTAGGGGTGCAGGTGGCGCAGGACTGGGTACAGCTCCGTGAGCTTGACTTTCACGAGCCTGGGAGGTGAAGGAAGATCTGGGAAGGTGGGATAGTCTCCAGTTGTCGTTGGCTGGTCGGGTTCAGGCAGTCAAGATGAACATTTTGCCGCGGTTTCTGTTTCTTTTCCAGTGTCTGCTGGTCTTTTTTCCA
Source organism: Scyliorhinus canicula (assembly GCF_902713615.1). Lineage (NCBI taxonomy): Eukaryota > Metazoa > Chordata > Chondrichthyes > Carcharhiniformes > Scyliorhinidae > Scyliorhinus > Scyliorhinus canicula. Next base: position 55,437,740 of record NC_052152.1, on the reverse strand, counting down.
AAGGCATTTTTTCAAGGGGTGGATAGGCTGGTCTCGTTGTTTGTGTGAGCAGGGAAGGTGGCGAGGATAAGGAAGGCAGTGCTGCAAAGGGAGCAGCAGCCAGGGGGCCTGGCTCTCCCAAATATGTTGCATTATTATTGGGTGGCGAATGACGAGTAAGTGCGGGATTGGAGGAAGGAATCGGAGGCTTTGTGGGTGCGGATGGAGTCAGGGTCCTGTAAAGGGTCGGGGTTGCGGGCCCTGGCTACGGCGCCGCTGCCACTATCCCATAGAAGTGTTCTGAAAATCCAGAAGTGGTATCCGCCCTGAGGATTTGGGGGCAATTCCGACAGCACTTCAAGTTGAGGTCATGGTCGAGGCTGATGACATTAAGTGGAAATCATGGGTTTGAGCCGAAGAGAATGGAAGCAAGGTTCCGGGGATGGGAGGAGAAAGGGGTGAAAGAGATGACGTATCTGTTTCTGGAGGGGAGATATAAAATAATTTTTATTCAAATTTTTCAGCAACAAATTTTCTCCCAACAATAAAGTAAACAAGGTGTAGAAATAAACATAAAGAAGGACCCCCCCCTCAATACAAAGCAATAAATTAATAACAATACAAAAAAGAAGAAAATAGCAAACACACCATCGCAAAAACAAACCTCCTTGGCAGCCCTCTAACCCACCCCCCCTTACCCTCCCCCCCCTCCAATGCCGGACACGCCCAGAACATGTGGGTGTGGTTCGCCAGGCCTCTAGAACACCTCCCCCCCCCCCCCCCAAAGAACCGGCTCATCCTGGCTCCCGTCATGTGCGCCCTATGCAGCACCTTCAGCTGAATTAAGCTGAGCCGTGCAGAAGAAGAGGATGAGTTCATCCTCCCCAGGGCGTCCGCCCAGGTTCCATCGTTGATCTCCTCCCCCAGCTCCTCCTCCCACTTCGCTTTTAGCTCTTCCACCGAGGCCTCCTCCTCCTCCTGCATCACCTGATAAATTGCCGAGATCCTACCCTCACTGACCCACATCCCCGAGAGCACCCTATCCTGCACCCCCCTAGGCGGCAGTAGCAGAAACTCCGCCACCTGCCGCTTGACAAACACCCTAATCTGCATATACCTGAAAGCATTCCCAGGGGGGAGGCCCCACTTCCCCTCCAACTCCTCTAAAGTCGCAAACTTCCCATCGAGGAAAAGGTCCCCCATCCGCCTGATGCCTGCCCTATGCCAACTCAAAAACCCACCATCTATTCTCCCTGGTGCAAACCGATGATTGCCCCGTAACGGGGCCCACACTGAGGCCTTCACTTCCCCCCTATGCCACCTCCACTGCCCCCAAACTTTGAGGGAAGCCACCACTACCGAACTCGTAGCGTACCTTGCCGGGGGGAGTGGGAGCGGGGGGCCGTCACCAATGCCTCCAAACTCGTACCCACACAGGACGCCACCTCCAACCTCTTCCATGCGGCACCCTCCCCCTCCATCACCCACCTACGAATCATCGCCACGTTCGCAGCCCAGTAATACCCACACAAGTTGGGCAACGCCAAGCCGCCTACCTCCCTGCCTCGCTCCAGGAATACCCTCCTCACTCTCGGGGTCTTCCACGCCCACACGAACCCCAGAATACTCTTATTAACCCTCTTAAAAAAGGCCTTCGGAATCAATATGGGGAGGCACTAGAAAAGAAACAAAAACCTCGGGAGCACCGTCATCTTAACTGACTGGACCCTACCCGCCAAGGAGAGTGGCAGCGCATCCCACCTCCTGAACTCCTCCTCCATCTGTTCCACCAGCCTCGAAAAGTTTAGCCTATGCAGGGCCCCCTAGCTCCTAGCTATCTAGACCCCAAGATATCTAAAGCTCCTCTCCGCCCTCTTCAACGGGAGCTCTCCTATCTCCCTCTCCTGGTCTCCCAGGTGCAGCACAAACAGCTCACTCTTCCCCACGTTGAGCTTATAGCCCGGAAAATCCCCAAACTCCCCAAGTATCTTCAACACCTCTGGCATCCCCCCCCGCCGGATCTGCGATGTACAACAGCAAATCATCTGCGTGCAGCTCCCCCCCCCCCCCCCGCACAATTCCCCTCCAGTTCTTCAAATCCCTCAGCGCCATGGCCAAGGGCTCAATCACTAACGCGTAGAGCAGGGGAGACAAGGGGCACCCCTGCCTCATCCCCCGGGACAGCCGAAAGTCCTCTGACCACCTCCCATTCGTCACCACACTCGCTACCGGGGAGCTATACAGCAGCCTCACCCAGGTAATGAATCCCTCACCAAACCCAAACCTCCTCAGCACTTCCCACAGGTAGCTCCACTCCACTCTGTCAAAAGCTTTCTCCGCGTCCATCGATGCTACTATTTCCGCCTCCCCATCTGCCGACGCCATCATCATAACATTAAGAAGCCGCTGTACATTGACATTCAGCTGCCTCCCCTTCATAAACCCCGTTTGGTCCTCATGGATAACCATCGGGACCACATCTTCCACCCTCCTGGACAGTACCTTAGCCAACAACTTTGCGTCCACGTTGAGGAGCGAAATCGGCCTGTAAGACCCACACTGGAGGGGGTCCTTATCCCGCTTCAGGATCAGTGAGATTATTGCCCTAGACATCGTCGGGGGCAGAGCCCCCCCTTCCCTCGCCTCATTCAGGATCCTCACAAGCAGCGGGCCCAGCAGATCTGAAAACTTCTTATAAAACTCCACCGGGAACCCGTCAGGTCACCCCTAGCTGCGTAACCCCTTCCATTGTACTTCCGTAAGTCAGCCGACTCCTGCTGACCCCGGCTGCTCCCGCCATCCCCAACGACCCCCCCCCCCCCCTCGATGCAACACACCCTCCCAGTGCCGGCCGCACCCACTGCTCCTCCAGCGCGGGAAGGAAACCCGCGCTTCCATCCCAAACTCCGCCCCCGACGCAACATGCGGGAAAAAGACGGGCACATGACCCAGCGGGACCGCGAACAGCTCCCCAACCCTCCACCAGTGAAAAAACGAAAAAGCACCCCAATAAATAAATAACAGCCCCAAAAAGCGAAAAAGCAGAAAAGCAAAAAGGCAACATCAAGCACAGCCAATAAAAACGAAAGGATACCAAGGAGGACAGAACCTCTGGACTATGTACATCATTCCCCAGCCCCCCAGCCTTCAGTTCGAGTCCAACTTCTCTGCCTGGCCAAAGGCCCAGGCCTCCTCCGGAGAATCAAAGTAGAGCTGGCAGTCCTTGTAAGTGACCCAGAGGCGAGCCGGCTGTAGCAGGTCAAACTTCACCCCCTTCCTGTGAAGCACTCCCTTCGCCCGATTGAAACCAGCCCTTCTCTTCGCCACCTCCACACTCCAGTCCTGGTAGATTCTGATCTCTGCATTCTCCCACTTGCTGCTCCTTTCCTTCTTCGCCCATCTCAGCACGCACTCACGGTCAACGAAGCGGTGAAAACGGACCAGCACCGCCCTAGGCGGCTCATTCGGCCGATCCCACAGCACTTGATGGGCACCCTCCAGCTCCAAGGGTCCTTGGAACGACCCCGCGCCCATTAACAAGTTCGGCATCACAGCCACGTAGACCCCAAATCCGAACCTTCCAGCCCCTTCGGGAGGCCCAGAATTTGCAGGTTCTTCCAACGGGAGCGGTTCTCCATCTCCTCCATTCTTGCCAGCCATTTCTTGTGAAGCGCCTCGTGCGACTCTACCTTCACTGCCAGGCCCAGGAGTTCGTCCTCGCTCTCCGAGGCCTTTTGCTGTAGCTCTCGGATCTCCGCACCCTGAGTCGCCATGAGCTTGTCCAGCGAGGCCTTAAACGGTTCCAGGATCTCAGCCTTCAGCTCTCTGAAGCAGCGCTGGAAATCGGCTCCAAAGCCGATTTTTTGACCGCTCCGCTCCTGGTCCAGTCCATCCACCGGCAGATAAGCGCAGTGGATGTGTTCCCACCTGGGGAAAAGTCCAACCAGCACCGCTGCGGGCCCTTAAAAGAGCCCAAAAGACCAAAAATAGTGGGAGCTACCAAACGTGCGGCTTAGCTCCTCATCACCGCAACCGGAAGTCTCTGGAGGGGTGATATGCAAGTTTAGACGAGTTGGGGATGAAGCATGGGCTGCAGCATGAGGTGGGCTTTAGGTATATGCAGATACGGAATTTTGCGACAAAGACTTTTCCTAGTTTACCGGTGGCGCCAACCTCCTCATTGTTGGAAGAGGTACTGTCGGAGACGGAGGGGGAAGGGGGGGTTGATGGAGAGTGGGGTTGTCTCAGTGATTTATGGTAGAATTATGAAGGAGGGAAATTTGGCGATGGAGGGGATCAAGGCTAGAGTTGAGGGAGGGAGAGTTGAGGATGATCCTGGAGGAAGGATTATGGTGTGAGGTGTTGCAAAGGGTCAATGCCGTAACCTTGTGTGCGAAGCTGGGGCTGATTCAGCTAAACGTGGTGTATAGGACGCACTTAACAACGTTGAGGATGAGCCAGTTGTTTGAGGGGGTGGTGTCATGTGAGAGTACCTTTAAGAAATGGGTGTTTATTACTGCAGTGATGTCAGAGAGTGGGTGCAGCTGGGCTGTCTGTCAGTGTGTGTTTTAGTTTCAAAAGAACAAAGAAAAGTATAGCACAGGAACAGACCCTTCGGCCCTCCAAGCCTGTGCCGACCATGCTGCCCGTCTAAACTAAAATCTTCTCCACTTTCTGGGTCCATATCCCTCTATTCCCATCCTATTCATGTATTTGTCCAGATGCCCCTTAAATGTCACTATCGTCCCTGCTTCCACCATCTCCTCCAGCAGCGCATTCCAGGCACTCACTACCCTCTGTGTAAAACACTTGCCTTTAAACCTGGCCCCTCGCACCTTAAACCTATGCCCCCTAGTAATTGGTCATTTTCAGTGTTGGAGCTGAAGCCAGACCAAGCAGGTGTATTGCTATTCTCTCTGCCATCAAAAGACTATCTCTTGATCATTTGGTGAATTCAGAATTATAAACGTTTTCAGTAGTGACTTTAACCTGATGTGCTTCTGATAAAGGTTTTGTTTTTAAGTCGTTATGGATGTTAAAAGGGAAAGCTTAAAGGTTTACTTAGTGTTGTAGTCTTTGGGGGTTGTATTTGAATGAATGGTTGCTAAGATGTTCACTGTATGGAGACTTTTGGTGGCGGCAATGCGGAGCTAAGCCGCACGTTCGGCTCCCGCTTTTTTTGGATTTTCGGGCTCATAACGGCGCTGTTTTGATTTTTCCCCCGGGGGGGGGGAAACACAGCCAGTGTGCCCAGCAGCCGGTGGATGTACTGGACTCGCAGCGGAGCGGTCCAAAAATCGGTTTTACCTCAGAGAATGGCGAGAGGCAGAAAAGGCAAGATGGCGGCGGGCGGGGAAGCAGCATGGCAGCTGTGGGTGCGGGAGCAGCAGGAGCTGCTTCAGCGCTCCTTCATGGAGCTCAAAGCCGAGATTCTGGAGCCGTTTAAGGCCTCGCTGGACAAGCTGGTGGCGACGCAGACGGCTCAGGCCGGGGAGATTCGGGAGCTGCGGCACAAGGCCTCTGAGAATGAGGATGAGCTTTTGGGCCTGGCAGTGGAAGTGGAGTCGCACGAGGCACTGCACAAGAAATGGCAGGCAAGTATGGAGGAGATGGAGAACCGCTCCCGCTGGAAGAATCTACGGATTTTGGGCCTCTCGGAGGGGCTGGAAGGTTCGGATTTGGCAGCCTATGTGGTCCTAATGTTAAACTTGCTGATGGGTGAAGGGTCGTTTTGTGATCCCCTGGAGCTGGAAGGCGCCCATCGAGTGCTGCAGCGGAAGCCCAGGCCGAACGAACCGCCCAGGGTGGTGCTGGTCCGTTTTCACCACTTGGTTGACCGGGAGTGCGTGTTGAGGTGGGCGAAGAAGGAGAGGAGCAGCAGGTGGGAGAATACGGACGTTTGGATTTTTCAGGACTGGAGCGCGGAGGTGGCGAGGAGAAGAGCTGGCTTCAATCGAGCGAAGGGAGTGCTTCACAGGAAGGGGGTGAAGTTTGGCCTTCTACAGCCGGCTCGCCTCTGGGTCACGTACAAGGACCGCCAGCTCTACTTTGACTCTCCGGAGGAGGCCTGGGCTTTTGTCCAGGCTGAGAACTTGCATTCGGACTGAGGACTGGGGGGCTGGGGGGAAATGTACTTTACTTGGAGGCTTTGACCTCTTGTGTATCCTTTCGCCCATAGTGGCTGTATTTGCTGATTGTTGTTTCCTGTTTGTTTTCGCCATTTTTGCTATTTGAGTTATGGTTATTTGGGTTCTTTTGGGGTTTCTTTGGGGCTGTTGGTTATTTATTGTGGTGGTTTTTTTTCTTGTTTTTTCCACTGGTGGGTTGGGGAGTAGTTTGGGGTCCCGATGGGTCATGTGTCCGTCTTTTTCCCGCGTGTTGGGTCGAGGGGCGGGGCTCAGGTTGGAAGCGCGGGCTTTCTTCCCGCGCCGGAGGAATTGGGGGCGAGGCCAGCGCTGGGAGGGAGGGATTGGCGGCTGTGTTGCATCCGGGTGGGGGGTCGTGGTTATGGCGGGAGTAGCTGGGGTCAGCAGAAGTCAGCTGGCTCATAGAAGTATAATGTTGGGGGTAACGCAGCTGGGGGGGGGGGCTAGCTTGGGGGAGGGGGGGTTTGGGGGGGAGGAGGGGGGTGTATTGTTATTAAAAAACTTGAATAAAAATTATTTTTTTAAAAAGATGTTCACTGTATGTTTTAAAAAGGTTAACTTGAGTTCATAGAATAAACATTGTTTTGCTTTAAAAAATACTTTTCCATTTCTGCTCCACCACACCTGTAGAGTGGGCCATGTGCTCCCCATACCACAATCTATTAAAAGTTGTGGGTCAGGTGAACTCCATGATACACTTTGGGGTTCTCTAAACCCTGGCCCATAACATTGGTGGATAGGTGTTAGTAGTGTGGGAGGGCCCAGCCAGCTATGTCCATATGTTCTGATCCTGCCTGAAGTTGGAGAGGTATTGGGAGTCAGTGTTCAGCACCATGTCCGAAGTTTTACATCTGGATCTGGAGTCGGTTCCCTGGAGGCCATATTCCGGGTGTCAGACCTGCTGGAGTTATAATATTCTTTATTGTCACAAGTAGGCTTACATTTACAAAGAATATAGATTTACATAGAATTTACAGTGCAGAAGGAGGCCATTAGGCCCATCGAGTCTGCACCGGCTCTTGGAAAGAGCACCCTACCCAAGGTCAACACCTCCACCCCATCCCCATAACCCAGTAACCCCACCCAACACTAAGGGCAATTTTGGACACTAAGGGCAATTTATCATGGCCAATCCACCTAACCTGCACATCTTTGGACTGTGGGAGGAAATCGGAGCACCCGGAGGAAACCCACGCACACACGGGGAGGATGTGCAGACTCCGCACAGACAGTGACCCAAGCCGGAATCGAACCAGGGACCCTGGAACTGTGAAGCGATTGTGCTATCCACAATGCTACCGTGCTGCCCTTTAAAAAAAGATATAAAATATAAAAGATATAAAAAGATATAAAAAGACATTAACACTGGAATGAAGATATTGTGAAAAGCCCCTAGTTACCACATTCCGGCGCCTGTTTGGGTACACAGAGGGAGAATTCAGATGTCCACTTCACTTAACAGCACGTCTTTCGGGACTTGTGGGAGGAAACCGGAGCAGCTGGAGGAAACCCACGCAGGCACAGGAAGAACGTGCAGACTCCACACAGACAGTGACCCAAGCCGGGAATCAAACCTGGGACCCTGGAGCTGTGAAGCAACAATACTACCCATTTGCTACCGTGCTGCCCTACTGCAGATGGGTGGGCTTTGTTTTGTTTGTGTAAAAATATTAAAATGTTTCTTTCAAAAAATAAATAAATACATAAGGTGGGATTCACTGGTCTCGTCCGTAGTGGGACCCCATGCGAGTGAGAATAGAAAATTTGGCATTCCAACCAAAACTCCATTTGCTGTCAGTGGCAGCAGAAAATCCCAGCGTCGAACGAGGGCAGAAGATTTTGGCTGTAATATAATCAAACAGGATCAGCATGGCTTCATGAAGGGGAAATCATGCCTGACAAATTGATTAGAATTCTCTGAGGTGGTAATGAGCAGGGTAGATAAAAGGGAATAGGAGATGTAATATACTTGGTTTACCAAAAGGTGTTCGGTAAGGGATCGCACAAAAGGCTACTTAGTCAGATAAGAACCCATGGTGTTGGAGGTTGTATATTAACATGGATAGAGGATTGGCTAACTAAAGAAGTCAGAAAGTTGGGATAAGAGGGACATTTTCAGGATGGCAACCTGTAACTAGTGGAGTGCCGCAGGGATCAGCACTGGGGCCACAATTATTTACAATCTATATCAATGACTTGGATGAAGGAAGTGGATGCACTATTGCCAAGTTTGCAGATGACACAAAAATAGGTGGGAAGGTAAGTGGTGACGATTATGCAAAGAGTGTGCAGAGGTCAAGTGAGTGGGCATAATGGCAGAGGGAATATAATTTCGGAAAATGTGAAGTTATGCACTTTGGTAGGAAGAATAAAAGAGCTGAACATTATTTAAATGGGGAAAGACTGCAGAAAATTGCAGCATGGAGGGATTTGGGGATCCTCTTGCATAATCAAGCAAATCTAGCATGCAAGTTCAGCAGGTAGTAGGGAAAGCAAATGGAATGTTGGTCTTTATTTCAAAGGGCATGGAGTATAAAAATAGGGAAGTCCTGCGGAAACTATACAAGGCACTAGTTAGACCACATCCGGAATACTATAAACAGTTTTGATCCCCATATCCAAGAAAGATATACTTGCATTGCGGGCAGTCCAGAGATGGTTCACCAGGATGATCCCGGGTATGGAGCGATTTTCTTATGAGGAGAGGTTGAGTAGGTTGGGTCTGTACTCTTTGGAATTTAGAAGAATCAGAGGCAACCTCATTGAGACATACAAGGCGTGGTAACCAGCCACATTCCGCCAGAATCTGGATGGCACATGGCTGGTAGGTCCAGGGAGAGGCTTCTTACAGGATTCCCAATGGTCGTTACGTTTCATAAGATCTAATGAGATGTTGCGATCTGGATCCTGCCCACAATGGGGGGTGGGAGGGGAGGGAACCAGCCTCGCATAGTTAAAAGAGCTTAAAAGCTCACTGAGCTGTGCTGCTGCCAGATCTAACTGGTACCCGGCATCTATCAGCCTCACCGAGGAGAGCCCAGCCGGGCGCCGTTCAGCACTGGTCGCCACAAATGGGGACCAGGTGAAATGGCACTTGAGGGGACTTCCAGGTGATCGCAGGCCCCCGTGTGGTCGGTCTCTAGCCAGGTTACATTGCTGATGCCACCTGGGGACATTGGCACTGTAACCTGGACACCCTGGGAGTGCCATCTGGGCACCTGGACGGTGGAGCAGCCTGGAGCTCCTCTGTGCAGGAAATGATGCTAAAGTGCTGCCTCGAGGGGCATTCCCTGCCACGGTCCGGAAATGATAGCAGGGTCATACCCGGCACTGCAAGCCGGGAACGACCTCACTAATCCTGCCCAGAACGGACTCTGTTTTCTTTAGTTAAATTGCGCTCATAGAATTCTCAGGGGCTTGACAGGGTAGATGTTGAGAGGTTGTTTCGCCCTGTGGGAGAGTCTAGGATCAGAAGAAATCATTTCAGAGTAAGGCGTCGCCCATTTAAGACAGAGATAGTAGAAACTTCTTCTCTCAGACGGTAGTGAATCTGCGGAATCCTTCACTGCAGAGGGAGGTAGAGGCTGGGTTGTTAAGTATATTCAAGGTTGAGATGGACAGAGTTTTAATCAGTAAGAAATCAAGGGTATGGGGATAAGGCAGTAAAGTAGAGTTGAGGATTGTCACATCAGATCAGCCATGATCTCATTGAATGGCTGAGCAGACCCAATAGGCCGAATAGCCTAATTCTGCTCCTATGTCTTCCGATCTAGGTCTGGCAGCACCTGTGAAGAGAGAAACAGGGTTAACGTTTTGAGTCCAATATTACTCTTCATTGGAACACTTTACTCTTTCTTCCTTAAGCTTCAGATGTTTTTTTATAGGCGCTGAACAAAGTGGCTTTTGTTATAGTGCAGTGTTAATCAGAAGGAGCTGAAGATTTATCTCCTTTTTCTATTTCTAACCTTTGGAGAAGTACCTGTTGATACTTACATACACCTTAATGCCTATTTGTGTGTGAGAGTTTGATGTACACAACGCTCTGGTGTGACCTACATTGTTCCCTTCATTGCAGCACACTTTAGACCAGCAGTAATGTTATGACAGCTTTTATTTGTTTTTAAGAACTAACAGCTGCTCTGCGGCTTTAACTCACGACTGGTCTTGGTCCCAAAATTATTTATAATGTTCATTCCTAGCGCAGCCCATCCAATTTAGGCTCCTGTTCCAAGTAGGCAAACCTCGGTAATTGTAGCTACTTATAACTTACTGAGGTCAATCAGAGGGCAGTTATTCAGCTCTTCTGAATTTTAAGCTCCAGATCAATGTCTGTTTTTGATACACCATCAATAACACACGACGAGTGATGAACGTAACTGAGGCTTTAATACATTAAACAGCAAGCCCCCTGCCTCTGGACCCGAACTGGGTCGGAGGCGGAGACTTGCCACCTTTATACATAAGCCTGAGGGGAGGAGCCACAGGCGGAGCCAGCCTGGACAAGCCCAGGCATGTATGATACAGTACAGTGAATATAATACAATAAACACAATAACGTGGTTTACCACATTCAGCCCCTGTTTAAAAAAAGTCCGGCGGGGGTGAAGTGGTCTTAAAGGTCAAGTCTGTCGGGAGCTATGACCTTCCGCTGTGACCGCCTCAGTCCCGGCTGTGGTGTTGGCACCGGCATCGATCCTACGCATCTGGGAGCGTGTTGTAAGCTTCTTCACCCAGATGGTCAGTCGGCGAAGCGGGGGCTTTGTATGGGCAGGGGTGGTGATGCTTGTCCTCGGTGAGCCTGCGGGAGTCAGTTCGTGAGGAAGGTGGGCGGAGGGGTGGGGGAAGACGGTGTAGGGTCGGGGTGGTGGTGATGGTCGCCAGGGAGCCTGCAGGTGCCAAATCCCGAAGGGAAACTGTGTTCTGCCGCCCGTCCTGGTGTGTCACGTAGGCATATTGGGGGTTCGCATAGAGCAGCAGGACCTTCTCGACGAGGGGGTCGGTTTTATGGCTCCTCGCGTGCTTGCGGAGAAGGACGGGCCCCGGGACTGTCAGCCAGGGCGGAAGCGAAACTCCGGAGGTCGACTTCCCGAGGAAGTCTCATGAGGAATCTTATTAGTGGCCGTACATAGAAGCAACCAGATGGAGTGGAGTGCATCGGGGAGGACTTCCTGCCAGTGGGAGACTGGGAGACTTTTCGACCATAGGGCCAGGAAAATGGCTTTCCAGACCATCGCATTCTCCCTCTCCACCTGTCCATTTCCCTGGGGGTTATAGCTGGTCGTCCTGCTGGAGGCGATACCCTTGCTAAGCAGGAACTGACGCAGCTCGTCGCTCATAAAGGAGTAGCCCCGATCATTATGGATATAGGCGGGGAACCCGTACAGGATGAAAAGGCTGTGCAGGGCCTTGATAACGGAGGCAGAGGTCATGTCAGAATAGGGGATGGCGAAGTGGAATCTGGAGTACTCATCAACGATGTTGAGGAAGTACACGTTATGGTCAGTGGAGGGGAGGGGCCCTTTGAAGTCCATGTTGAGGCGCTCAAAGGGGCGTGAAGCCTTTACCAGATGTGCTCTGTCTGGCCGATAGAAGTGCGGTTTGCACTCCGCTCAGACCTGGCAGTCGCTGGTCACAGACCTGACCTCCTTGATGGAGTAGGGCAGGCTGCGAGCCTTGATAAAGTGGAAGAAGCGGGTGACTCCCGGGTGACATAGGCTGTTCTGGAGGGCCCTGAGTCGGTCTACTTGTGCATTGGCACAGGTACCACGGGAGAGGGCATCTGGGGGCTCATTGAGCTTCCCGGGCCGATACAAGATGTCATATCTGTAGGTGGAGAGCTTGATCCTCCACCTCAAGATCTTGTCGTTCTTGATTTTGCCCTGCTGTGTATTCTTAAACATGAAGGCAACCGACCATTGGTCAGTGAGGAGAGTGAATCGCCTGCTGGCTAGGTAATGCCCCCAATGTCTCACAGCTTCTATTATGGCTTGGGCCTTCTTTTTGATGAGGAGTGTCGAATTTCCGGGGCATGTAGGGTACGGGAGAAGAAAGCCTGCCCGCCTGGTTGAGTGTAGCAGCCAGAGCACAGTCCAACGCATTGTATTCTACTTGGAAAGGGATGGACTCGTCCACCGCGTGCATTGCGGCTTTGGCGATGTCTGCTTTGATGCGATTGATGTGATTACCCTCCATGATTGAAGGCCAGTCGGGCCTCAGTCGCCATGGGAAACGTGGTGGACTTGATCAGTGGGCGGGCCTTGTCCACGTACTTGGGGACCCACTGGGCACAGTAAGAGAAGAACCCCAGGCATCTCTTCAGGGCCTTGGGGCAGTGGGGAAGAGGGAGTTCCAGGAGGGGGTGCATGTGGTCGGGGTCAGGCCCTAGGACTCCGTGTTCCACGACGTAGCCGAGGATGGCCAGGCGGGTTGTGCGAAAGACACATTTTTCTCTGTAATAAGTTAGGTTCAGGAGGTTTGCGGTGTGGAGGTAGCGCGGGAGGTTCACGTCATGGCCCTGCTGGTCACGGCCGCAGATGATGACGTTGTCTAGGTATGAGAACGTGGCAAGTGGCCGTACTTGTCAACCATTCGGTCCATTACCCTTTGGAAGACCGAGACCCTGTTGGTGACGCAGAAGGGAACCCTGAGGAAGTGATAGAGGCAGCCGTCTGCCTTGAAGGCAGTGTATTGGCGGTCCTCTGGATGGATAGGGAGCTGGTGGTACGCAGACTTCAAGTTGACTCGATACTGCGCAATTTGATTGACCATGTCAGATATGCGGGGGAGGGGGTACGCATTGAGCTGCGTGTACCGGTTAATGGTCTGACTGTAATCGATGACCATCAGATGCTTCTCCCCAGTCTTGACCACCACCACTTGGGCTCTCCAGGGACTGTTACTAGCCTCCATGATCCCCTCTCTCAGGAGTCGCTGGACCTCCGACCAGATAAAGGCCCTGTCCTGGGCATTGTAGCGTCTGCTTCTGGTAGCGACGGCCTTACAGTCTGGGTTGAGGTTTGCGGAGGGTGGGGCGACCTTAAGGGTACAGACGGTGAGGGGGGCAGGGGTCAGTTGAACTTTAGGGTAAGGCTCTGGAGGTGGCACTGGAAGTCGAGCCCCAGTAATAGGGCAGCGCAGAGATGGGGGAGGACGTAGAGCCTAAAGTTGGTGTACTCTACGCCTTGCACAGTGAGGGTTGCGACACAGTACCACTGCATGGGATCCGGAAGCCAGGGAGATTTTCTGGGTCGCGGGTAGGATGAGGAGGGAGCAGTGCCTTACCGTATCTGGGTGTATAAAGCTGTCTGTGCTCCCAGAGTCGAAAAGACAGGCCGTCTCGTGCCCTTTGATCCGAACGGTCATTGTAGACTTCATGAGGTGGTGATGCCGGGACTGGTCCAGTGTGACGGAGGCGAATGTCGGAACACGGTTGGCGGTAGCGGCGGCCAGCGTACGGTCGGGCGAGCTGGGTTCCCAGGAGGCAACGGAAGGGTCCCAAGATGGTGGCCCCCATGGGTCGCACGTGGCGGCTGAGATTAAAGATGGCGGCGCCCATGGGTCGCACATGGCAGGCGGCACAGCAGCTGGGGGTGCCCCGACAGGCAGCAGGCAGCGCTGCTGGGTCTAGAAGATTTAGGGGGCGTCGGGCCTGGAAGGCTTTTGCGAAGTGGCCCTTCTTCTCACAGCCGTTACAAGTTGCATTCCGTGCAGGGCAGAGTTGACCGGAGTGATTATTCTGGCGCAGAAGTAGCACTGCGGGCCGGTGCACGGCGCAGGCTTGCATCGCGCCCGGGTCGGTTGATGGCTGCGCCCACGAGGCCCACGAAGGTGCCGCGTGGTCAGAGGTGTAGGCCCCCATGTTCTGGGAGGCCACCTCCAGTGAGTTGGAGAGCAGGACTGTCTCTGGGAGGCCGAGTGTCCCCCCCTTCTAATAAACGCTGGCGGATATAGTTAGAGTTCATGCCCGTGACATAGGCGCCCCGATCAGCAGCTCCGCGTGCTGGGTAGCCGATATCGCCCGACAGTCGCAGTTCCGGCAGAGGATGCGCAGGGCACACAGGAATTCCGCGAGTGATTCCCCAGGGCGTTGGCGTCTCGTGGCGAGGAGATGCCTAGCATATACCTGGATAACGGATTTCACATAATGTCCTTTTTGACAGCGTTATCGCCTCCGTCCCTGATGAGTTAAAGACTCTTGGGCTAACCCGTGCGTGGAGGACCTGCTTCTTCTGAAATCTTGTTGAAAGATGCGATGTAGGCCTCGAAGCAGCTTCGCCAGTGTTCAAAAGTATCTGTAGCGTCAGCTGTTTGTGGGTCCAGTTGCAAGCGATCAGGCTTGAGTGAGGAGTTCATCTTTAGAAATCTAGTCTATTAAATTGATACACCATCAATAATAGATGATGAGTGATAAACATAACTGAGGCTTTAATACACTAAACAGCAAGCCTCCTGCCTCTGGACCCGAACTGGGTCTGGAGGCGGAGACTTGCCACTTTTATATAGAAGCCCTGAGGGGAGGAGTCACATGCAGAGCCAGCCTAGACAAGCCCAGGCATGTACAATACAGCACAGTGAATATAATACAATTAACACAATAACGTGGTTTACCACAATTCTTTTCCCTTTTCTTAAAGATTGTTTTATAGCACTAAAACGCAACTTCTGCAGTGTGGTGTACTGTGTATATGTATATCCACAAAGGCCCTGACTTCTCAACCTTGCCCCTCACCTGAGGTGTAGTGATCCTCAAGATAAATCACTATCAGCCAGCCCTCCACCCACAGGAGGGAAAGCAGCCTATGGTCATCAGGGACTATGGCGATTTACTTCATTATATGTTTATAAATAAATAAGATACATGTTACTGAAATGCATTCATTGTAAGTAGTTAGTGAGAAGTTCCTTGAAAGATCTGTAGGGCAAAAATTAAAACCTTAATTCAGATTCTTTAAGGATTACTGAAATGAGTGACTGGGGAACAGTTTAGTCAGCAGCATTTTGTGCAATGTTCAGACTCATTTATAATGCTCTTTTGTCACAATTAGCTTGGCTGGCTCCCAAAATTATACTAAAATGAAGATCTGCGAACCTGAGGGTAAACAGTGCCTGGACTTGCAGTTTGTGCTGATTATCTCTTTCATCACTTGGCAAAATGATTTTACATTTTCTTATATGAGCTGCTCCTCTCCGTTGATGAATATACAATCCATAACATGGGCCCGTTTGCCATTTCTCAAATGGATAATGGATGAATAGTCAGGTCCTGAGTTTCCTTGACCTCTCTGCCATTGTACACAATTGATCTGCCATAAGTGTGTTGGATGACCTGTTTAATTTGGTAAGTTATACCTTAAATAAAACACTGTTTGTTCTGCCTAGAAAGCCCCACAGCGTTTGGGGGAGAGAATTTCAGATTTCTGCCACTTGCTATCTGACTAAATGCTTCCCGGTTTTCATTCTAAATGACCTGCCTCTAATTCGATGATGTCTTCTTGTACTGGATTCTTCCATCAGATAAAATAACTTACTTGTATCTAGAGTCTCACATCTTTTATCACTTTAAATACCTCAATTAAATTGTCCAACAACCTTGTAAATCCAATGTAATACCACCCACGTTTATGCAACTATGCATACAGGGAAGTTAAACACTAAAGGAGGCCATTCGATCCTACAAGCCCATGCCAACAATTACCCCCCACAATATAAAACAATCCTAAGCACTTTTTTACCTATCCTTCTTTCATATTTCTTCACCTGCTTTTCGCATTCAATCTAATCCTGAATGTTAACATATCGTCTACCCCATAATCACTAACCTTGGAAGAGATGGAAAACTTGGAGAAAAACTGCTGCGTTCAAGGTTCGTTTGAACCTTTCAAAGGCTGTAATTTTCTTTACAAACCTAATGCGATAAGTCCTGCAAATTTTATTTGTTCAAAACTTGCTTCTTCCATAACGGAAATGTTCCCTACATCTGCCTATTGATGCACGATCAATTACACAAAGACGAGAGTTGGATGTAATCGAGGCTTTATTACACTGAGATGTGTGGCCTCCTACGCAGCTGCCGAAATGGCTGCTGTAAGGGGAGCACACATATTTATACTCCGCCTACTGGGCGGAGCCAGTGTGCAGGGATCTACCCCCGTACCTGTAGTACAGGGCCTTACCACGAAACACCTACACCGACATCCTCTATATACAATATATATATCAGTGGTGACTACCACATTGCGAAGGGGAATCTGGAATACTCATCGACCACACTGAGGAAGTATGTGTTTCGGTCGGTGGAAGGAAGGGGCCCTTTGAAGTCCACACTGAGGCGTTCAAAGGGGTGGGAGGCCTTCACCAGGCACGCACGGTCTGGCCAGTAGAAGTGCGGTTTACACTCCGTGCAGACCTCGCAGTCTCTGGTGATAGCCCTGACTTCCTCGATGGAGTAGGGCAGATTGCGAGCCTTGATGAAATGGTAAAAACGTGTGACTCCTGGGTGACAGAGGTTGTCGTGCAGAGTCCGGAGTCGGTCCACTTGTGCGCTCTGCACATGTACCTCGGGATAGGGCATCGGGGGGCTCGTTGAGCTTACCGGGGTGATACAAAATCTCGTAGTTGTAGGTGGAGAGCTCGATCCTCCACCTCAAGATGTTATCATTTTTGATCTTGCCCCGCTGTGTGTTGTTGAACATGAAGGCTATCGACCGTTGGTCAGTGAGGAGAGTGAATCTCCTGCCAGCCAGGTAATGCCTCCAATGCCGCACAGCTTCAACGATGACGTGGGCCTCTTTTTCGACGGAGGAATGTCAAATTTCGGAGGCGTGTAGGGTTTGTGAGAAAAATGCCATGGGACTGTCTGCCTGGTTGAGGGTGGCAGCTAGAGCGACGTCTGATGCGTTGCCCTCAACTTGAAATGGTAACGTCTCGTCGACTGCGTGCATCGCGGCCTTGGCAATGTCAGCCTTAATACGGTTGAAGGCCTGGTGAGCCTCGACCATCAGGAGAAACAGAGTGGATTGAATGAGTGGACGGGTCTTGTCCACATAGTTTGGGACCCACTGGGCGCAATAAGAGAAGAACCCCAGGCATCGTTTGAGGGCCTTGGGGCAGTGAGGAAGGGGGAGTTCCATGAGGGGGCACATGCAGTCGGGATCGGGCCCCAGAACTCCGTTCTGGACCACATAGCCGAGACTGGCTAAGCGGTTTGTGCTGAATACGCACTTCTCCTTGTTATAAGTTAGGTTGAGGAGAGTGGCGGTATGGAGAAACTTGGCAAGGGTAGCGTCATGGTCCTGCTGATCGTGGCCGCAGATGGTGACATTGTCCAGGTACATGAAGGTGGCCCGCAGTCCGTACCGGTCAACCATTCAGTCCATTTCCCGTTGGAAAACCGAGACCCCGTTGGTGACGCCAAAGGAAACCCTGAGAAAGTGGTAAAGGCAGCCATCTGCTTCTAAGGCAGTGTATGGGCGGTCCGCCTTATGGATGGGGAGCTGGTGGTAGGCGGATTTCAGGTCCACAGTTGAGAAGACCCGGTACTGTGCAATCTGATTGACCATATCAGATATGCGTGGGAAGGGGTACGCGTCGAGCTGCGTGTACCTGTTGCTGATCTGGCTGTAATCCACGACCATCCTGTCTCTCTCCCCAGTTTTAACAACTACCACTTGGGCTCTCCGGGGCTGTTGCTGGCCTCGATAATGCCTTCCCGAAGCAGTTGCTGGACTTCGGACCTGATGAAGGCCCTGTCCTGGGCGCTGTACCGTCTGCTCCTGGTGGCGACGGGTTTGCAATCCGGAGTTAAGTTTGCAAATAGGGAAGGTGGGTCGACCTTTAGGGTCGCGAGGCCGCACACAGTAAGGGGTGGTAGGGGCCCGCCGAATTTCAGTGTTAGGCTCTGGAGGTTGCACTGGAAGTCCAGGCCGAGTAGCAGGGGAGCGCAGAGGTTGGGGAGGACGTAGAGACGAAAGCCGCTGAACTCTACACCCTGGACAGTGAGAGTGGCTATGCAGTACCCCCGGGTCACCACGGATGAGAGTTGGATGCAATCGAGGCTTTATTACACTAAGATGTGTGGCCACCTACAGCAGCTGGCAAAATGGCTGCTGTACGGGGAGCACACATATTTATACTCCACCTACTGGGCGGAGCCAGCAGGCAGGGAACTACCCCCGTACCTGTAGTACAGGGCCTTACCACAAAACACCGACACCGACATCCTCTATATACAATATATACATCAGTGGTGATGACCACACCTATGTCGGTGAATAGCAATGCTGATACAGAAAATGTGTGTGTTGTTATCACATTGTGGAGCCAGTTTGTCTCTTTAACCTTTTGGGCGTAAAGTATTGCCTGGGGTAATGTTTAGTTTAAAAACAGTCGGAAGGATAATATTCATGCAATCAATTCTGACATGCCAATTTTCCATTTGTTTAAATGTAATCGTTGGAAAATCAGGTAGGCCATATGGTGGATCTACAGTCCTCTCCGCCTTTTCTTACCTTGCCCAGGCGATCCTTTACACACAGATGCTGAAGAGAAAAAGCTGCTCCCACTATTCCGATGATATTAGCGACAGACCTTAACTCCTGGTGGGATAAATGAAAATTTGCCCAAGGCATTCAGGAAATTCAGAACGCAAAACTCTCTTTCCCCTAAAAATGCATAAAATGCTTTAGGCTTCGCCAAAAAGTTAATCCTCCCTAATCCATCACTAAATGTGATGGTGTCTATGATGCAGTCATCAGATTAAATCGAAGTTCTTGAAGGCACCTAAGCAGAAGGACAAGGGAAATGCACTCTCAGCAACTCCAACACGTCTGGCAGTCTTTCTGTCTCTGCCAAAGTGGTGAGAAAGTTTTTTTTGATCTCTGTTGGTGAAAACAGATGTAATGCATGTCACAGAAATGTCTTTCAGTTACTAGTGTTCTGCCTTCCTTCCCTAAAACAATAGTTTAAATCACGTGAGGCTTTTTGATTTTATTAACAAGAAAAGAGGTACTCGAATGACCAATGATGGCACAACATAATTAATGAACATTCATTTAAAATGAAGGAAAATTCAACTCAATTCCATAAAACCAGAATATATGTGCCACTGTTTTTTTCAGCATCAAAATAACGGAACACCAAATATTTTTCTCCTCTTTTTTGGCCCTTCCCTTTCTCTGAAATCATTGCTTCCTTTTATATATTTTGATTTCTAGCTTGCCGTTAGGGTGCTACCAGTGTGATATTTTTCAGTCAGTAGGTACAATATTATCTGTGTCCTTGACACATTGAGTCAGAGTAGATAGAGTGCGAGCAGCCAGCAGAGAGATTTGAACTGGGACACAATGGGGATTAAAGTAGAGACATGTAAAATATGTGAATTGAGACAAAATGAAAAGCACCCAGGTCGCAGATCAGAGGTGTAAGATGTGAAACAGTGAGATGCAGCCAAGAGAAAGATTAACAAACTGGGACAAAACAAGACTCATCCAGGAGACAGTCGAGACAGACTTAGACATAACAAAAAGCTGTGCCTTTATTAATTCTGTAATTTTTCTTCTTGTAAGCGCCCCACAGATATGAGCATTGAAATAAATATTCAACCTACAATCTTCAATCTTTGGATTATAACTATTGCATTTTGAGATATCATTTTAAAGAATTGCAAAATCATCCTTCAAGCAAATAAACGTTTTAAGAAAAAACAAATATAAGAGTCTGAAATTGTGAAAGTCGGTAAAATTAGCAGCAAGATATGATTGATTCCATTTGAAATAATAAAATCCACTAAAGTGGGCAATGACACAGTAGCAAGAGGATGGTTCAATTCTAGCTTTGGGTGACTGTGTGGGGTTTGCACCGTCTCTCCGTGTCTGCGTGGGTTTCCTCCGGGTGCTCCAGTTTCCTCCCACAGTCCAAAGATGTGCACGTTAGGTCGACTGGCCATGCTAAATTGCCCCTCAGTGTTCAAAAGGTTAGGTAGGACTAAAGAGTTAGGATTTTAGGGTCGGGGCATTGGCTTAGGTCGGATGTTCTTTCTGAGGGTCAGTGCTGACTCGATGGGCCGAATGGCCTCCTTCTGCACTGTAGTAGTTCTATAATTCTATGATTCTAAATTGCTGATCTCGGGCACATTGCTTTCAGGAGGTGACAAGCACAGGGAAATGAAAATGAGAGCCAGCTCAGTCATGCTCTCCCCAGCAGCACCTAGGAGGTAGCATTGATTGTGGGCACGAAGCAAGTTATCATCAGCCCTTTATACTCAGCTGCAGGCAGTACTGGGTCAGAAATATTTTGCTCCGTGTGTGAAGCTAAAGAGCAAGGTGTTGAAAATCTTTGATCCTGGCAAAGCGTAAACAATAAAATTGGCCGACTGGTAACTTCTGCCTGCTACACTCCCTGTCATTACAACATGTGGCTGTGAGTAATGAAGTATATCAGATACATTAATGCATGTGGCTCAGCATCTTGGGTGTAGTGATAACAACATGATAAATCTAAGGATGCAATTAGAAAGAGAAAATTAAAAAATCGCAAGATTAGAGTATGCAAATTTGAGGAGGATGGAAAGTAAACTAGCTGAAGTGAGGTAGAAGGAGAAATTGGTACATAGGACTGTAAAACAACAGTGGGATATTTTTAAAAAGTTGTCTCTCAATTTATTCCATTCATCATTTCACTCAGAATAAAATGGTTTGTTCAATAATTCCTGATTTGAGGACAGTATAAAACTCCAAAGTGCCTGAACAGCAACATATTTACTTTTCCCTTTCAGGAATAAGCCCATCTTGCTTGTTTATCATACTTGCCTGTGAACCATTCTATTTGGCTTAACATTCAATTTTGATGGATTTTGTTGGCTTCTACTAAGAATATCTGTATTTTGGTATTGAACAATGCTTAAATAATGATATTTACAGCATTTACAACTGGAAGCAATTTGGTAAAAGAATGACAAAGTAATACCATGATATATCATTATTCTGCTAATCGTCACTGAAGTACTGCTTTAAAAAATCTTTTTATTGGCATTTCTCATATTTAGAAACAGTTGTATATATATATCACATTTTCCTTGCCCACAGTAATTTTTTTTATCGGACAGAGAGGTTTATTTTGTCCTTTGTTTAACTGACCCTATGTCCATTTCGCTGCTCTCAGGATCGGTCTATAGTTCCTCCCCCTTCCCCGTTGTGTCCCCCCCCCCCCTTCCTCCACGCCCCCCCCCCCCCCCCCCCCTCCCCCCGGCCACCCCCGGCTTCAGCTGTGTTTTTCCCGGGGTAAAAATGGGGGACAGTACCCCGCCTCTGCTCTTTTGGTTTTCCATCCTTCCTTCTGTCTCCCTTCACTCCCCCCCCCCCCCAGGTTGCACAGTCTTTTGGTTCCTCATCTATCTTCGCTCTTTTTTTATTCTAAGCTTACTCCTCGTACAGGTTTTGGAAAAGGCGAGAAAACTGCCCCCAAGTATCCAGGAAACCTTCCTCCGACCCTCCGAAGGCGTACAATCTTCTCCAGGTGGAGAAATTCCGAGAGATCAGCAAGCCAGTCTGCAGCTGGTTTTACCGATTTCAGCCGAGCAGGATTCTCCGGCGTGCGATTAGGGAAGCGAGAGCAAGGGCCTGGCCCATGTGTAGTTCTGGCTGCTCTGATACCCCGAAGATTGCCACTATTGGGCTTAGCTTCACCCTCACCCCCGCAACCTTGGACATTGCCTCGGAGAAGGCTGTCCAGAACCCAGCAAGCTTGGGACAGGCCCAAAACATGTGGGTGTGGTTGGCCAGGCCCCTCTGGCACCGTTCACATTTGTCCTCCACCTCCGGAAAGAATTTGCTCATTCGGGTTCTGGTCGGGTTCCCGTACCAGCCTCCCCGAACAGGCGCCGGAATGTGGCGACTAGGGGCTTTTCACAGGAACTTCATTTGAAGCGTACTTGTGACAATAAGCAATTTTCATTTCATTTTTTTTCTCAGGTGCATTCTGTGCACCACTTTGAGCTGCATTAGGCTGAGAGTTGACCCTGCTCAGTGTTTCGCTCCAGAGTCCCTTCCCTACCTTTGTCCCCAGTTCATCCTCCCATTTTTGTCTGGTCTCGTCCAGTGGTGTTCGAGCTCTGTCCAGTAGCTGTCTGTATATTTTCCCACATATCGCCCCCTTCTTGCTGCTTGTGCCTTTCAGGTCCTCTAGTAGTGTGTTTTCTGGGGCCCCTGGGTACCCTACTGTCTCTTTGCGGAGGAAGTGTTTTATTTGAAGGTGCCTCATTTCCTGTCCTTTTGCTAGTTTCCACTTCCTCGTCAGTTCATCCATTGTTGCCAGTTTGTGCCCTGTGTAGAAGTCCCCAAATGTCAGCGTGCCCCCGTCCCACCTCCATCCTTTGAAGGTGGTATCTAGCATGGCTGGGGGGATTCTGTGATTGCCACATATGGAGGCCATGAAGGACATTTTGGTTATCCCGAAGTGTTGTCTCAGCTATGTCCACGTTCTCAGCATGGCCACTACCACTGGGCTCGTTGTGTACCTTGTTGAGGAGGGTGGGAGTGCTGCTGTGGCCAAGGCCTGGAGGGTCGTTCCTTTACAGGATGTCTTCTCCATTTGTACCCAATCTGTGTCGGGTTCTTGTACCCATCCCCTCACTCTTTCTGCCGTTGCTGCCCAGGGGTAGTATTGTAGGTTTGGTAAGGCCAAGCCCCCTTTGATTTTCCTTCTTTGCAGTGTTGGTTTGGGAATTCTCAGGTTCCTCCCCCCCCCCCACCCCACACACACACACACAAACGTCATGATTAGACCTTCCATGTTTTGGAAAATGGCCTTGGGGATGAAGATCGGCATGGATCTAAACAAGAAGAGGAGCTGTTATGGGCCAGGGTTTAGAGAACCCCAAAGTGTATCATGGAGTCTACCTGACCTCCAACTTTTAACAGATTGTGGTATAGGGAGCACATGGCCCACTCTACAGGAGTGGTACAGCAGAAATGGAAAAGTATTTTGTACAGCAAAACAATGTTTATTCTATGAACTCAAGTTAACCTTTATAAAACATACAGTGAACATCTTAGCAACCATTAATTCAAATACAACCCCCAAAGAATACAACACTAAGTAATGCTTAATAACTTCCCAAACAACATCCAGAACAAAAGAAACACCTCTTAACAGAAGCACATCAGGTTTACATTCACTACTGAGAACATTTATAATTCTGAATTCACCAAATGATCAAGAAATAGTCTTTTGATGGCAGAGAGAACAGCAGTACACCTGCTTTGTCTGGCTTCAGCTCCAACACTGAAAACAAAACTAAAATACACGCTGCAGCAAACAGCCTAAAATGAAAGTAAAAAGCTGACAAACAGCCCAGCTCCACCCACACTCTGACATCACTGATAAACACCCATTTCTTAAAGGTACATTTCTTAAACACCCATTTCTTAAAGGTACTCTCACATGACACCTTCCCCCAAGAAAAAAAAACAAACCATCAACTTCAAGATGGTTTCATTTTTCACCTTTTCACTATCCTTTAACAAATGGACACAGTAAATATACTTTTTTGTTTCAAAAAACAACAATACAGATATAATAATATAGTCAATTTTGTTTTCTTCTTCCTCCAACTGGAATCCTTCCTGATTGACAGTCTCTTTGAACAAGAAGGTCTCTGCACGATCCGTCCATTTCTCTACGCCTCAGCGTTTCTCTTTAAAGTCAGAAACTTCAGTTCAATCCAATCACAGAGTCCCTTGTAATTCTCCAACACAGCAGCATTGGTTATCACAGCTGTCAGGCAGTCAAATGCCTGCTGAAACTCCGCTGTCCATTGAAAATTTTTATGCTTCTTCAGCAAGTCCATTAGTGGAGCAATCACGCTACAAAGCTTTTGCACAAATGTTCGATCAAATCCACTCATGCCAAAAAATCGCATTATTTCCCTTCGTCTTGAGGTATCGGAAACTCCTCAATAACTGTTGGTTTCACATCCCGTGTGACCATTCGACCCTGTCCAATTGTATGGCCAAGGAAAGTGACTTGAGCTTTTCCAAATTCACGTGTGGCTAGGTTTATCACCAACCCACCTCCTGGAGTCGATTGAATAACTCCATCAGATGTTTTAAATGTTCTTTCCATGTCTGGCTGAAAATTACCAGATCATCGATGTATACCACACCATTGGGTAATCCTGAAACAACTTTGTTAGTTAACTGTTGAAATGTGGCTGGTGCGTTTTTCATGCCAAATGGCATAACTTTGAATTGGTATATACCATCTGGAGTCACAAAAGCTGAAATCTCCTTCGCCCTTTTGGATAAAGGTACCTGCCAGTAACCTTTAAGTAAATCCAATTTGGAAATAAAAGCTGATTGTCCCACTTTCTCAATGCAATCCTCCAAACGTGGGATAGGATAAGAGTCCGTTCTTGTAACTGCATTAACCTTTCTATAGTCCACACACAACCGTGGGTACAGTCTGGTTTTGGTACCATCACTATGGGTGAGCTCCATTGGCTGCAACCCACTTCAATTATGCCATTTTTAATCATACTCTTAATCCTTTTGTCAACCTGTGCCAATTTTATCGGGTTAAGTCTGTATGGATGTTATTTGATTGGATCAGCATTTCCCACATCTACATCATGTATAGCTATTTTAGTACTTCCCAATTTATCTCTACAAACTTGCCCATGTGATATCAATAACGCTTTCAGGTCAGTCCGATTTCCTCTGGAAGGTAACTCAACAATTTATCCCAATTTTTAAGAACATCCTCATTTTCCAATTTAATTTGAGGTATGTCAAATACACAGTCATCTGGATTTCGTTCGTCACTTTGAGTTAGAATCATTAAAACCTCCTTTTTCTCTCCTTCCCTTTCAAAGTACCTTTTAAGAATATTCATATGACACACTCGGTGAGTCTTCCTTCTATCTGGTGTTTTTACCACATAATTCACCTCACTTAATTTCCTTTCAATCTGATAAGGTCCGCAAAACTTAGCTTTTAAAGGTTCACCTACCACTGGTAACAATATTAAAACTTTATCTCTATGGACAAAACTACGAACTTTGGATTTCTTGTCCGTTACCCGTTTCATCACATTTTGTGTAACTTTTAAATGTTGTGTCGCCAATTCACCTGCTCTATTTAATCGTTCCCTAAAATTTGACACGTAATCCAACAAAGTCATTTCTGATTTCTCACTCACCAATTTTTCCTGAATCAATTTAAGTGGTCCTCTTACCTCATGCCCAAAAATTAGTTCAAAAGGACTGAATTTAGTTGACTCATTAGGTGCATCCCTAATTACAAACAGTACAAATGGAATTCCTTTATCACAATCCTCTGGATAATCGTGACAATAAGCTCTCAACATTGTCTTTAATGTCTGATGCTAGTAGTATTAACTATTACCATCACCAATACACAGGTGGAAAGAATTAGCTGGCTTCTCAATTGGGTTGATGCTATTTGAAAATTGAAGTAACATCAGATGGGCTGGATTTTAAGTTGCTGACAACCTGGGTGTGGACTCGGAGGTTTCCAGAGGAAGTAAGTAAGTTCAATATGACAGTGGCTTTTTAACCCAGCCACTGATTTACCACATTATTTTAGTGTGAGCAGATGTGATGATTGTTGTGTTGGTTACAGAATGTGTCTGTTGTAGTTTTGTAGTCTTCTGTATGTTTACAGAAAGCCTTTCTGAATTACTTGTAATTATATGCATATATACAGACAAGGAACTATCTCCATCTCTAGGTCTTAACAAGTCTCTGGCCAAACCCACACTGAACCTAGCTCTGGGTCACTGTGGGGTGGCACTGTACTCAATTCCACATTAACCCTGTGTGTGGCAGACCCTTATCCGACACTGATGACCGGTATGAGGAGATTTCAATTGCAGTATTTAAAGGGATACTCCAAATAAGCAATTTGATGGAGTTAGCAGTTCGCAGCACGACAGAAGGAATTGGCAGAAAGGAGCCCAGACATTCAAAGGCTGTGCCTCGTTTAGTGATGCACCCCTGGATGTGATACTGAGGGATGTATGAACCCATCTCTTCTGTACTGCCTGTCAGTTAAAACCAAAAAGGTATGGCAGGAGGTAGCGGAAGGGGTCAGCAGCAGGCTTGGATTCAGTGCTGAAAACGATTTAATGATATAAACAGGGTGGGAAAGTTGAGCAAAATGGCACATTCACCCACATCCTGATGTGTGTACCATTCTAACATCCTCAATCTGCCTTCTCAGGTCTACTCCAGCACATCCCTCCTCATATCAACTTACCCCGCAGTTGCGCCCACTTCTCTCTGTCTAAGTACTTCCTCACAGTCCAATTTGTTCATTGACCTCTGACACTCACTCCCATCAACATGCAATCTTATCCCTTTTCCCATGGTCAGACTTAACAAAGAATCTCCAGCCATCCGTTCAACACACGGCAGTCTCACTCACAGGTCTCTTCTGTCCCTCCTCGCAGAAGGAAAGGGTACCAAACATTAGGGAGGGGCAAAGAAGTGGAAATGGCCCTTCCAGCCATCTCTCAACTGGCAGCTGCAGACGATGAGGTGCCTGGGTGTTAGAGATAGGGAGATGGGGGTCTTCCAGTTACCTGGACAGAATTAAATATTAGACAGTCCCATGGTTTACACACTCATTCACGTTAACTTAATATCAGCAGTGAGTGAAAAAGATTATGTGCATAATGAACACTTAGAACTATCAAAATGAATATGCTTTTTAATATGCCACAGGGCCTATAGGTCCTGCATGAGGAATGATGTGGAGATGCCAGCGTTGGACTGGGGTGAGCACAGTAAGAAGCCTTACAACACAAGTTAAAGTCCAACAGGTTTGTTTCAAATCACTAGCTTTTGGAGCACTGCTCCTTCCTCAGGTGAATGAAGAGGTAGGTTCCAGAAATATTCCAGAAGGATTTTTGACTTTGTCTATATAAATGTTTCTAGAACCTGCCTCTTCGTTCACCTGAGGAAGGAGCAGTGTTCCGAAAGCTAGTGATTCGAAACAAACCTGGTGTTGTAAGACTTCTTACTCTGCATGAGGAAGACAACAGATCCTCAGAGGATGCCACTTGCTGAGGCTGCACTGTCACAAGACTCATGCAGACCTTCATCAATGGAAATGTGGAGCATGTTCAAGGAACAGCTACTGCGTGTCTTTGATAAGTATGTACCTGTCAGGCAGGGAGGAAGTGGTCGAGCGAGGGAACGGTGGTTTACTAAAGTAGTTGAAACACTTGTCAAGAGGAAGAAGGAGGCTTATGTAAAGATGAGACGTGAAGGTTCAGTTAGGGCGTTCGAGAGTTACAAGTTAGCTAGGAAGGATCTAAAGAGAGAGCTAAGAAGAGCCAGGAGGGGACATGAGAAGTCTTTGGCAGGTAGGATCAAGGATAACTCTAAAGCTTTCTATAGATATGTCAGGAATAAAAGAATGACTAGGGTAAGAGTAGGGCCAGTCAAGGACAGTAGTGGGAAGTTGTGCATGGAGTCCCAGGAGATAGGAGAGGTGCTAAATGAATATTTTTCATCAGTATTCACACAGGAAAAATACAATGTTGTCGAGGATTGAGATACAGGCTACTAGACTAGAAGGGCTTGAGGTTCATAAGGAGGAGGTGTTTGCGATTCTGGAATGTGTTAAAATAGATAAGTCCCCTGGGCCGGATGGGATTTATCCTACGATTCTCTGGGAAGCTAGGGAGGAGATTGCTGAGCCTTTGGCTTTGATCTTTAAGTCATCTTTGTCTACAGGAATAGTGCCAGAAGACTGGAGGATGGCAAATGTTGTCCCCTTGTTCAAGAAGGGGATTAGAGACAACCCCGGTAACTATAGACCAGTGAGCCTTACTTCTGTTGTGGGCAAAGTATTAGAAAGGTTTATAAGAGATAGGATGTATAATCATCTGGAAAGGAATAATTTGATTAGAGATAGTCAACATGGTTTTGTGAAGGGTAGGTCGTGCCTCACAAACCTTATTGAGTTCTTTGAGAAGGTGGCCAAACAGGTGGATGAGGGTAAAGCAGTTGATGTGGTGTATATGGATTTCAGTAAAGCGTTTGATAAGGTTCCCCATGGTAGGCTATTGCAGAAAATACGGAGGCATGGGATTCAGGGTGATTTAGCAATTTGGATCAGAAATTGGCTAGCTGGAAGAAGACAAAGGGTGGTGGTTGATGGGAAATGCTCAGACTGGAGTCCAGTTACTAGTGGTGTACCACAAGGATCTGTTTTGGGGCAAAAAAGTTGCAGATGACACTAAAGTCGGTGGAGTTGTGGACAGTGCAGAAGGATGTTACAAGTTACAGAGGGACATAGATAAGCTGCAGAGCTGGGCTGACAGGTGGCAAATGGAGTTTAATGCAGAAAAGTGTGAGGTGATTCATTTTGGAAGGAATAACAGGAAGACAGAGTACTGGGCTAATGGTATGATTCTTGGAAGTGTGGATGAGCAGAGAGATCTCGGTGTCCATGTACATAGATCCCTGAAAGTTGCCACCCAGGTTGAGAGGGTTGTTAAGAAGGCGTACGGGGTGTTAGCTTTTATTGGTAGAGTAATTGAGTTTCGGAGCCGTGAGGTCATGTTGCAATTGTACAAAACTCTGGTGCAGGCGCTTTTGGAGTATTGCGTGCAGTTCTGGTCGCCGCATTATAGGAAGGATGTGGAAGCATTGGAAAGGGTGCAGAGGAGATTTACCAGAATGTTGCCTGGTATGGAGGGAAGATCTTATGAGGAAAGGCTGAGGGACTTAAGGCTGTTTTCGTTAGAGAGAAGAAGGTAAAGAGGTGACTTAATTGAGGCATACAAGATGATCAGAGGATTAGATAGAGTGGACAGTGAAAGCCTTTTTCCTCAGATGGTGATGTCTAGCACGAGGGGACATAGCTTTAAATTGAGGGGAGATAGATATAGGACAGATGTCAGAGGTAGGTTCTTTACTCAGAGAGTAGTAAGGGCATGGAATGCCCTGCCTGCAACAGTAGTAGACTCGCCAACACTAAACGCATTCAAATGGTCATTGGATAGGCATATGGACGATAAGGGAATAGTGTAGATGGGCTTTAGAGGGGTTTCACAGGTCAGCGCAACATCGAGGGCTGAAGGGCCTGTACTGCGCTGTAATGTTCTATGTTCTATGTTCATCTGCCCTCCAGTATTCAACAGCCAGGATCTCCAGAATGGTAATGAAGGCTGTGTTTTGTACAGTGGTATGGACCTTCAGGAGGATTAAGCAGCAAAGCACAGAAACTGTTCAGAGGATTGTCAGGAATGCACCAACTGTGGCATATTACAGTTCAGGCTGCCAAGATGTCCTCATTATCTTGGCATCAGTCCACCAGTCCACCCATCTGATATTTGTGTGCAAATGTCACTTTTCTACCCTCTACCCCATCACGACAGTAAAATGAAAGCTGATCTACAAACAATCAAGCATTGCTTTCATACAGCCCAATTTCTGGTCATCAATTCTTGTCTTACGAGTCAGCACAAGTGAAAAGCCCACTTGTCAGGCAACCAACAAAACTGGCAGCTGCACGAGAAAGCGGTGGAAATAAAAAATACTTATGTGTGCGAAAGGTAAAACAACCAATTGGTAAAGCTACCAATCTAATGTTGTGTAACACATCCATGTACATTCCCTGTGCAACTACAGATCTTTACGCTTCCTCTTTCTGCTACTCCTATCTGATGCAATCACTTTGATTTTGATAGAGGTGGAGCCAGGTCGCTCTGACTGCTGATGATCGCTTGGTTGACGTCCTCTGGTTTTAGGGGCCCATAAGGGCCCTGCCCAAGATTTCTCCAGCTGTACCTGTGCAAGGGCAGACTCAGCCATCACATCAAGAGGCAGCAACTGAGGTAGTGAATGAATTGGGGGTGAAGAACGATGGCTGTGGAGTGACACAGTTGAGTCCCCACTTCCATTTCCTCTTTTACCATCATTCATATCAGACTTACCCGCCCTTCCGTGCTAGCAATGAATTGGCAAACGTTTGCTGCAGA
Organism: Scyliorhinus canicula; assembly: GCF_902713615.1. NCBI lineage: Eukaryota > Metazoa > Chordata > Chondrichthyes > Carcharhiniformes > Scyliorhinidae > Scyliorhinus > Scyliorhinus canicula. The sequence goes on along the minus strand of NC_052152.1, from coordinate 55,407,609 downwards.
TTAGTGGATGATAAGCAGCCAAGGCCAGTGTATCATGAATCCTATGATGGCATTGGGAGGACTAGCGTGCACTCCTGTGATTGCTGCGTTTGCCGCTCCATGCAGCTGGCCCCACTGTCCATGGACAAAGACGTCAGAACGGCTTGTGACATCATGCCACTCGTACATGAGATTTTAATCCATTCTATATTGTGGCTGGAACACCTGTCAATAAGTTGCACAGCTTTTGCCACAGCTCCAGAAGTCAATGAGACTTAAGTTTTCGTACCGCAGTCCAGGGGTGCAGAGCTTGGAACGTCCAATGACCTCCATCATGGACTATGCTGTGTTATTCCTGACTCCACCACCTGCTCTTGCTCACCTGTGATGTACGAATAGTCAGGTCAAAACCTAACTAATAATAATAATCTTTATTGTCTCAAGTAAGCTTACATTAACACTGCAATGAAGTTACTGTGAAAAGCCCCTAGTTGCCACACTCCGGCGCCTGTTTGGGTACACAGAGGGAGATTTCAGAATATCCAAATCACCGAACAGCATCTCTTTCGGGACTTGTGGGAGGAAACTGGAGCACCTGGAGGAAACCGCCGCAGACACAAGGAGAATGTGCAGACTCTGCACAGTGACCGAAGATGGGAATCGAACCCGAGTCCCCGGTGCTATGAAGTAACAGTGCTAACCACTGTGCTATCGTGCCGCACATAACTATCTACCTTACCAACGTGATGACAGGCATACGCACATCAATGTGTATAGTTGACAATCGGTGCACAAAATTATTGGTACGACCTTGGACCAGCAGGTGGCGTCAGAGATCAATCAAGTGACTCAAGACACCCACGTGGTGTAGTAAGTTGTACAAGAGGACAGTTGCACTTACAGTAGCTCCAGGAGAATTCACCAAATTCATTTAGTAGCTATCGTCTGTATTATAGTTCATTAGGTATCTTTTCCACGTGTTTGTTAATAAATCATATTTATAGTTAAACAACTATATGTTCTGTGTACATCATTACAATGGTTGTATCACAGAACACAACAACCAGTACCACTGAAGTGTAAGTACCTGAGATGATCTCCAGATCTCCCCAGGCACCTTCAGCATGCCAATGGCTTACTCAATAACACATGTGGTTATCATATGATAGTCATAGTATTGCATCTGGGCCTCAGTGGTTGAGTTCCTCACACTTTAAGTGGGCATCTCTTGACTCTGAATATCTGGCTTGCTACTTTGCTTTGTGGCATAGAAAGATTTAGAATGGTGCAAGACAAAAGCAACTTCACCAGGGATCTTCCACACAGCTGAATAACTGTCTTATTATGTTTGCATACCAGTTGCACATTGATAGGATGGAAGCTGCTGTCATTGATGAATACTCTTGTGTATATCTATGGATGTCTTAATTTCTATCATTCATAGAATCCCTACAATGCAGAACGTGGCCATTCGGCCCAATGAGTCTGCAACAACCCTCCAAAAGAACCCTACCTAGGCTTTCCTGCCAACTCCCATAACCCCGTGTATTTATTCTGACCAATCCACCTAATCTGCATATCTTTGGTCACTAAGAGGCAAGTTAGCAAGGCCAAGCCACCCAGCCTGCACACCTTTGGACTTTGGAAGGAAATTGGATCTCCTGGAGGAAACCCAGACAGACACAGGAAGATTGTGCAAACTCCACCCAGTCACGCGAGGCCGAACCGAACCCAGGTATCTGGCACTTTGTGCAGTCAAAGACACCCTGCACCTGTGGGAAGCCAGCTAGAACAATTATCCTGATTGCCTGCTCACACTGACTCGCATCATTCGTTGACATAATTGGCTGCCCTACAAAAAAAAACATCTGTCACCCATGTCTCTGGCAGAGCTCTGGAAGGAGCCGGAGGCAAAAACGTTGATAGCCACTGGTAAAGTGTAAACAGATGTCATTGGAGGAAGTTCCAGAAAACTACAAATGGTTGTCACCATCTGATGTGACACCACAAATTTACTCAGACAATAGTGTTCCAACATGTTGAGGAAACTTATCCACTTCCTCCAGGCCCTGTGTTGTGATTATGGACTAGTTGGAGGAGTCAGCAAAGTTGATGATATACAGATATAAGACATGATGGAAAAGATCATGACTACCATTTACATGAACAGAACCAGGAAAACTGGGATCAGGTTAAACACAATTAGATTGGGTGGAATAATACGATGGGGATGGAACATGTCAACTCGGCTCCAACCTCCCAGCGATAAAGCACCTGCAGGGCTGATGATTGAGGGCCTAGTGGGACCTACATCGAGTAATGTTCCTCTCTTCTCCACATCCTTCCAACCCTTAATTTTCAAAATTGGGCATCTCGCTCCTGCCCTGCTGCCCATCCTCACGTTTCCTGGTGTGGGCAGCATATCATCAGGATCAGTTGCCTTGAAAACAAGCTTAATTGAGCCTCAGTTATTAATTTAAATATGGCGGGCAAGCTGACAATTTCAGCATCCGCAGGGGCTCCCCCCCCCAACTCAGTGAGAACTCAGTGGCGGACATGAAGGTGGTGGGATGGGCACCCACCCTATTTTACATGCCACCTGCCCCCCAACCCCCTCCTCTCCCCATGGGACACCTCCCTGCCGGACACATGTAAAATTCAGCTCATTAATTGCAAAGGTGGCAGAATGCCAGTTCTTTGGAATGGTCACAGCTAGCTCTGAGATGGAAGCTCGCACAGACAAGAAAGAGCTGAGCAACATTAGGTGGGATTTTCTGCACCCCCTGCGGTCTGTTTTGTGGTGGGGGAGAAGGCCTGACCTTGGCCGGTGATGGGATATTCCCATCCCGCCGCTCTCACCAGGGTTTCCTGTTATTCAAATCTTCTGCTGTCAGCGAACCTGTGGTGGGTGGGTGGGGGGGGGAGGGGAGGGGAGGGGGGGGGAGGGGAGGGGAGGGGAGGGGGGGGGAGGGGGAGGGGAGGGGGGGGAGGGGGGAGGAGGGGAGGGGGGGGGGGGAGGGGAGGGAGGGAGGGGGGGGAGGAGGAGGGGGGGAGGGCGGGGGGGGAGGGGGGGAGGAGGGGAAGGGGGGGGGAGGGAGGGAGGAGGGGGGGAGGAGGAGGGGGGGCGGAGGAGGAGGGGGGGGAGGAGGAGGAGGGGGGGAGGAGGAGGAGGGGGGGAGGAGGGGGGAGAGGAGGAGGAGGGGGGGAGGGAGGAGGAGGGGGGAGGAGGAGGAGGGGGGGGGAGGAGGAGGAGGGGGGAGGAGGAGGAGGGGGGGGGGAGGAGGAGGAGGGGGGGGGGAGGAGGAGGAGGGGGGGGAGGAGGGGGGGGGGAGGAGGAGGGGGGGGAGGAGGAGGAGGGGGGGGGAGGAGGAGGAGGGGGGGAGGAGGAGGGGGGGAGGAGGAGGAGGAGGGGGGGGGGAGGAGGAGGAGGAGGGGGGGAGGAGGAGGAGGGGGGGGAGGAGGAGGAGGGGGGGGAGGAGGAGGAGGGGGGGAGGAGGAGGAGGGGGGGGAGGAGGAGGGAGGGGGGGGAGGAGGAGGAGGGGGGGAGGAGGAGGGGGGGGAGGAGGAGGGGGGGGGGGGGAGGAGGAGGGGGGGGGAGGCTATCACTGGGACCAGAAGATTCTGCCGGTGGAGACGGCCAGAAAATCCCACCCAATGTCTCAGTCCAATGGCCACATGGGGAGCTGTAAGAAATATACTTGAAGCTCCAGCATTTTGGTCTCAAAGATAATGATTATTTTGAATGCATGGGAATCAGAGTACACAACACCCCCTCCAAACCTACCAGTCTTGTACGTTAAAATGTACTCAATTTTCCCTATCTCTCATTCTTCATCTTCCTAGCTCATCTTTCTCTCTCACTTCTTTTTCAAACATTTATTGGAAAAGAGCATCAATAACAGATGAGTAACTGTCTCTCTCACACCCCCAGCCTCTCCTTCTTTTGGAAAAAGGCATTATATATATATATTACCTAAATGAAGTTTTAAAATTTGTCCTTTTATCGAAATTACTTGAAGAGAAGCTGTTGAATAGTAAGTACAATGAACAGTAGTTCAAGAGCAATATTCAATTGGTATGGTTGGCTGAACAATATTGATGCATCCTGGGATATTAGTCAAATGGCCCCAATTTTCCTCACAGCTCTATTGCGGCAACTATCATGGAAATGGCTGAAAATGCCGCTCCAAAACACAGCATGTTCCATTTTTGCGGAATGGAGACAGGCAGGAGTGCACATATGCACGGTTTAAGGAGGCAGCCAGCCATTTAAATCATCAGCTAACTCCAATGAAATGGGATTTTGGTAGGCCAAGGGTATGTAACTCAGAGTTTGCATACTGATCCAGGTAAGAGGAGGTATGATCTTGGTACATTTGTTTTGATAGTCTTGGAGAAGTAAGGTTTTGAATATGGTCCCAGGACACATTGGTGAGGCATAAGACACCCTTTGCAATTGTTAGAAGTGAAAATGTTTATACACTTTTTATACACAAATGCATTGGAACATTCCCAGCTGTCCACTGTCAAGGAAATGTCAAGCTATCAAGGAACTGTCAAAGCTGTCAAGGAACACTCAAAGCTGTCAATGAGCTGCTATAGGATACTAAGTGAAATGGCATTATTAAGATATGGGAAAAGGATGGTGGATGGAAGGCATGGATTGACATGAGGTGGCACTAGGTTGCCATAGGTGCTATAAAGAGCTTTGGGGATGTGATGGCATAGGGATGAGGGGCCATGGTTTGGGATAGGGATTTTTTTTTCTATAAAATAGCAGCAATTACATGTGACATGACACGGTACTTGTACTATGAAAGACCTATCTAAGCAGTAAAAGTAACTTGTGTTTCAATGAATTATGGGTTCTGTCTAGCAAATTTAACATATAACATGCAGGTAGGTAGATTATCTGCTGTTTGCCATTAATTCACCCATTTACCTTACAGAAACAACTTGTGTTTATATAATGCCTTTCACATAAAACATGTCAAAGGGAATTTTCCAATCACGCATAATAAAAGGACAAAGCAAACTAAAAATAGTAAAAGGTATGAGAGCAAGCTTTTTAAGATTTATTTACCAGCATGTTAAATGATTGGTGACATGAAGGCATTTTGTAACATTTATAGTTTGCCTGTGTAGGGGCAGGGTAAAGATAAAATGGAATGATTTATTGAATGTGCCTCAGAGGGACATGTGTTTGACCTAGTTTTAGCATCATAAATAATTAGTTTAAACACAGATTAATAAGATAGTCTGATATTTATTTCGGCTTCCTTATGCATCCGCGTGTTTGCATTTACGTGTGTCTCTTTGTATGTTTATTACGTGTGTGTCCTTGAACGTGTGCGTGTATATGTGTCTTTGTCTGTGTCTGTGCACTGAGGGATAGAAGAGACAGGATGTTGTGGGGGAGCATGGTTAAAATCATGATAAGGGACAGTGAATACCTTGGAGGGGCAATCAGCGTCACTTACCTATGCCAAATGTCTTTTATGCCTCTCTTGCCTGACCTTCTGACAGGATCCACGCAGTGTAGCTCATCCCTAAAGCTCAGCGTCACAGTCAAGCAGAACACAATTGAAAGACCTTTTTTACAGCATTTGCTGGTCATGGGTTGGGGGAGTCAGGTCGGGGTTAGGATGAGAGTTGGGCCGGAGGGGAAGTGAGGGGGGGGGCCCCATTGGGCGGATTCCATTGGGAGTGTGAAGAATCCTGTGATGGATGCTTAGTTGTTGGGGGGAGGGGTGGTTGGTTATTTCTGGGAGAGGGGTACCCCCTGGGAGGTCAGAGTTGTCAGGGTGTCTTGTGGTGAGTGAGGGGGGGGGGGGGGGGGTCGGTCTGGGTCATCACAATAGTAACCCAAAAGTTAGAGATTTTAATCTTATAACCTTTTCTTTTTTTTTAAAATAATTTTTATTGAAAAATTTTGAATTTATACAACAATAACGCACCATAGTAAAATACCAAAAATAACAATAATATTAACAATCATAAACATTCGCTCCACCTCCATGAACAACACAGCATTTTAACAACAACGCAAATTAACACAATATAAAGTTACAGAATAGACGTACAACATGGAACACCCCCCCCCCCCCCCCCCCGGGTGCTGCTGCTATTGACCAAGATCTTTGAGCCAGGAAGTCCAGAAAAGGCTGCCATCGTTTATAGAACCCTTGTATTGATCCTCTCAGGGCAAATTTGACCCTTTCCAATTTTATAAATCCCGCCATGTCACTGATCCAGGTCTCCACACTTGGGGGCCTTGCATCCTTCCACTGTAGCAGAATCCTTCGTCGGGCTACTAGGGACGCAAAGGCCAGGACACCGGCCTCTTTCGCCTCCTGCACTCCCGGCTCTACCGCAACTCCAAAAATCGCGAGTCCCCACCCTGGTTTGACCCTGGATCCAACCACCCTCGACACCGTCCCCGCCACCCCCTTCCAGAATTCTTCCAGTGCTGGGCATGCCCAGAACATATGGGCGTGGTTCGCTGGACTCCGCGAACATCTGGTGTACCTGTCCTCACCCCCAAAGAACCTACTCATCCTAGTCCCGGACATGTGGGCCCGGTGCAGCACCTTAAATTGGATGAGGCTAAGCCTCGCACATGAGGAGGAAGAGTTGACTCTCTCCAAGGCATCCGCCCAAGTTCCGTCCTCTATCTGCTCCCCGAGTTCCTCCTCCCATTTAGCCTTCAGCTCCTCCACTGACGCATCCTCCACCTCCTGCATTACCTTATAGATGTCAGACACCTTCCCCTCTCCGACCCACACCTCCGAAAGCATAGAACATAGAACAGTA